>NC_137209.1:20731383-21306383 GCF_960531495.2 Zeus faber | reverse complement strand
ACAGAAGTCCCATTAATCACCAAGGGCATGTGCATCCTCGCCTAAAGTCCACAATCAGCTCCTTAGTTTTGCTGACGTTCAGGTGGAGGCTGTTGTCCTGGCACCAGAGTGACAGGTCAGCCACCTCCGCGCAGTCGGCCTTCTCATCGCCGGCGGTGATCAGGCCCATGACAATGGTGTCGTCAGCAAACTTGATGATGGTGTTGGAGCTGGACCTGGCCACAAAGTCATGTGTGTACAGGGAGCACAGTAAGGGGCTGAGGACGCAGCCCTGGGGGGATCCTGTATTCAGGGTGAGGGAGCTTGACATGTACTTCCCCACCTTGACCACCTGGGGGCGGCCTGTGAGGAAGTCCAGGATCCAGGTGCACAGCGTAGTGTTCAGTCCGAGCTCCTTCAGCTTGACAGCCAGTCTGGAGGGGACTCCGGTGTTGAAAGCTGAACTATAATCAATGAACAGCATTCTCACATAGGCCCCCTTCTGTCCATCCAGGTGCGTGAGCGTGGTGTGCAGTACCTGGGAGACCGCGTCATCCGTGGATCTGTTCTGCCGGTACGCGAACTGCAACGGGTCCAAGGTGCGGGGGAGGGAGGCGCAGATATAATCCTTAATCAGCCTCTCGAAACACTTCATGACCACCGAGGTGAGGGCCACCGGACGGTAGTCATTCAGGCAGGAAGGAGAGGCAGTGTGCACTTTATTAGGTACACTTGCACAATCCAATACACCAGCTCTGCCATGAATTCTACTTTAATATAGTATATAAAGTTTGTTTTTTAATGTTTATTTTTGGCGACAGTCAGAAATGTGTAAATTCAGTTCTATGTTTATGACTTAGGTCATAATGTGGTGTTGTACTGAACTACATTGGGAGGTGTTTCTCATTGTTTGTCCTCGCCATTGACATACATGAGGGGGGAACAATATCAGAAACACCTCTGGATATAACGCAGCTCGGTACCACACCTCCACGGTAGAAAATATTAAATGAACACTTCTTCTATAACGACGTGAAAACCCTGAACTTTATAGGCAACATAAAGCAGCATTTATGGCCGAGCTGGTGTATTGGATTATATTGGATCGTACAAGTGCACCCAATAAAGTGCACTGTGTGTGTGTGTGTATACATATACAGTATATACTG
Organism: Zeus faber; assembly: GCF_960531495.2. NCBI lineage: Eukaryota > Metazoa > Chordata > Actinopteri > Zeiformes > Zeidae > Zeus > Zeus faber. The sequence continues at coordinate 21,305,235 of NC_137209.1, read as the reverse complement.
TATGTATATGTGCAAAATATATAAGCAAAATTGAAATTCATCATTAAATTGTATCTAAAGTATATATGTTTTTTTTCAAACTCAAGCCAACTTTGCATTGGCTTTTTCTTCGGGACAGATTTAACAGTACAGGCTTATTGACATCAATACTCAATACATAGGAAGTAAAAGAAGTAAATATATTTATATCAACACAATCATTTAGTATGCTTTTCTTTCACTCAGGTACCCGCAGCCCATCGACTCATAATCAGGTAAGAAACATTTTAAGTTCATAACCTCATTTTTAAGGCCCAAGGGACCAAACGGCTCAATCCCAAAAATGCATAATTTCCCCAAAACGAGATAATGGCCACAGGGATGTAATGGATATAATGAAGCAACGTGTGAACTGCCCCAACTTTTGGGGAACTTGTGTTGCTTTGTGGTTATTATAAGCAGCTTGCTCGTGTCTTATTTAATGTCTTTGATATCCTCATTAAGTTTGGGGGAAGCAGTGTGGCTTCATGGGACATTTTTTTTGGGGGGGGGGGGGGGCATCGTGGTGCCTCGAGGTGGACGATCTGCCCCCCCCTAAAACCCCAGGGGGTCGGTTCCAGAAGGTCAGATCCGTCATCAGCGATATTGAGTTTTTTTAAATCAAAGTGTGTGAATCAGTATCGGTGTTCATTGATCTTCTGTCTGTGTTCGAGGTCGATGTTTCGTTTGCACTGGGGATGCTCGCGTTCAACCGCCTTATTATATTGATCAAACCTGTGTTTGGGTTGGTGTTTTTCTGGAATGTTTGGCTTTTGTGGACAGAACAAACGTTTTTGAAAGGCAGCGTCAGGTATAATAACGTGCAGCCGTCGCTCATTGTCGCTTAGTAACCCCAACAGGGCGGTGGCGCCCCTGTGTCTCCCTGAAAGGGGTTTGTTTTGAGAGTTATGCATCGCTTGTCTTCCGTCTTGGGGTCCTCTCTGTTTGGGTCCCTGCTTTTAGGGGTCCTCTCTGTTGGGGTCCCTGCTTATACGGGTCCCCTCTTTTGGGGTCCCTGCTTTTAGGGGTCCTCTGTGTTGGGGTCCCTGCTTATACGGGTCCTCTCTTTTGGGGTCCCTGCTTTTAGGGGCCCTCTTTGTTGGGGTCCCTGCTTTTAGAGGTCCTCTCTGTTGGGGTCCCTGCTTTAAGGAGTCCTCTCTTTTGGGGTCCTTGCTTTTAGAAGTTCTCTCTGTTGGGGTCCCTGCCTTTTTTGGGGGATCATTTATTTTGTTCCTTCCTGTTTTAGGGGGGGTCATGTCTGGGTGTCATGCCTTCAGAGGTCCCTGATGTCGGGGGTCCCCTGTTTTGGTGTCTGACTTGGTGGGGGTCATAGTTTTTGGGGCCTCTGATTAGGGGGGGGTCCCCTTCTTTTGGGGTCATGTTTTTTTATGGGGGGGGGTCATGCCTTTTGGGGTCTCAGGTGGGGGGGGTCCCCTCTTTTCGGGGTCCCTGCTTTAGGTATCATGGCTTTTGGTGTTTGGGCTTGTGGGGGGTCCCCTATTTTGGGGTGGTGTTTTGCGTACTGTGTGTGGTGGTGAGGTTGGTGCCTTTCTCTGCAGACGATTTGCATTAAATACAAAATCTTAAAAGTTTGAAAAAAATGGAAAATAAAAATAAAGTAGAATAGAAAAATTTAAAACTTTTATTTCAAAGTTAAAAAAATCAAATAAAACAGAAATTGGCAAATAATATAGACAGATTGCTGAAAAATACAAAATAGAAATAGTGAAATATCAAAAAAAAACAACCAAAATATACCATATTTATTGATTTACTTCTCTTCACAGAATAATGTGTTTTTTGGGGATTTGTTTTTATTCTCTCTGCTTCCTGTCTCGTGCCTCTTTCCTCCAAATTCACTTGTTGTGATTTTTGTACTGATTCATACCTGTGTGGGTGTGTCGACACACACACACACACACACACACACACACACAGACAGACAGACACAGAGACAGGTGTGTTTTGGCCTTGTCATCCTGACAAGTACCATGCTGGGTTTGGCTCCCTCCTTCCACCCCCCCCCAAAGTGTGAAATCCTATGTACTTTTTAAGAAACGGTCTGTGAGGTTGGTGATATCCTAAAATGCTCGGCTGCAGGGTGTACTCTGTTTCGGGTGTTTGGGAGATTTAACATGGCGGCTGGAGGAGGCGGCGGCGTTTCTCTGTCCAAGGGTGTGTTTATTTATTTATTATTATTATTTTTTTACAAATAATAACATAACGGATATGTTTTTAATCTGAATTTTTATTCCGGTTCAAATTATACCTTTTATTTATAATTGTAATTATGTATTTTACATAGTACTACTACAAATAAGTAGAGATTTTAGGATATTTTATATATATTGTATATGTTTGCAAAATTACGCAATTTCCTATTTTTGACAGTGTGAATTATTGATTTAATTATTGTCTCTTTCCAGTTTTTTGTTTTTTTTGTTCCAAATCTTTTGATTTCAATGTTTACTGCAGTTTGACATCCTTTTTTTTCATTCGCAATTTTGAATATTTCAATAAATATCTGTGGTTTATGTTATGATGTGAACTGTAATTATATATCACCAACATTACAGAGACATTAAATATGAGGTTGTATTTTTTTCATTAGCAATTTTGAATATTTTAATAAATAACTGTGGTTTATGTTATGATGTGAACTGTAATTATATATCACCAACATTAAATATGAGGTTGTATTTTTCTGTTTTTATTCTTTTTGCTGCATATTCATGTGGCGCCCCGTTGCAGTTTCTTAATTCGGCCACTCGGGGGCGACAGAGCTTCACATGTTTCTCTGCTGCAACCTGAGGCTGTTTCGTGAGAGCTTCACGCACCTTGTGTTTCCTTTGCACGAAACTAACAAAAAAAAACCACCATAATGAACCGACGGCAACACGGGGCGGTGAGGAGAGAGTCTGCATTTTGGAAACATTGGTCCAGACGTGCTTTTTTAAATTTTTTTATTTTACGTAACAAAAAAAATTCAAATGTTTTTCCTGGCAGGGTTGGTGTGGTGGAGGTGTGGCGCACACACACTGCATACATCACATCACGACATCCCCCCCCCCAAAAAAAAACGCTCTAGTACGATTGTGATGAAACGTTTGGCTCCTTTGAGACTCAGTTAAAACTCTGAAAGAAGTCGGAAGAGGCGATTCGTCGTAACTAAAGAAGAACGACCATTTAATTCTCTCAAAACGATTATTTTAGTCGGTTGCAAAGGCGGTCTTGCCGCGAAGGAGTCGGTAAGAGATGGCTGTGGGCCTCGTCCGCCTGTTATGGTCCTAACATCAGCAGAACAGTGAGGATGCGCTTCGCCTTCCTGTGTGTGTGTGTGTGTGTGTGTGTGTGTGTGTGTGTGTGTGTGTGTGTGTGTGTGTGTGTGTGTGTGTGTGTGTGTGTGTGTGTGTGTGACGACCCGCTCAGCGGACCGCTCCGTCGTGGCGCGGACACACGCACACTTTGAAAGAAGCAGAGAACTTTTATTTTGAAAAAAAAAAAAAAAAGGCTATGACATCACCCGTAGCCGTGACGATGCCTCCGAGAGGGGCGGGTCTTTATTCTTCAGAGCTCGGTCGTCTTTTACTCCCAATAAGATGATTATGATTAATACGTTTTCCAGAACTATTAAGAGGCTTTGACAAGGTCCCGTTCCCTCATAGATTTGATCCAAGTTTTAATCGGTTATGGCCAAAAAATTTGCGTCCAGCTCCGATAACGTACAGTAGTCGTACAGGATTCCTAAAAAATCATCCCAAAACACAGATATGTGAGACATGTTTCGAGTGTGCGGAGAGTCTTTGAAGACGAGCAGAAGTCACGCCGAAGCGCACGTGAGCCATTATTCTTAATGGTTTTGTCTTCATCAATGAATTAAAATGAATGAATTAACCACGGAGGTGAACAGGTGCCGCATGCACATTTAAAGAGGCGGCGTCCCCGAAACAGCAGAGGACAGACGGGCGAGGGGGGGGGCGGTGCGAGGGTGGGGAAGGAGTCGACCCGCGGGAGGGTGAAGGTTTGAGAGCCGTGCGGAAGGAGAGCCTGCGCCGCGTTCCGCCCGGTTTTGCAATGGTGGCCTGGTGCCGGGATTTGGGGTTTTCCTTCAGGCAAACGAAGGCATTTCCAGCGTAGACGGCGGAAGAAAAAGTTCCCCCGGAACGCAGGAAATGAAGCGTTTGACGCCGAGACCTCCTGGGGGACAGCGCTTAACGTGTCTAGGCTACACCCCCCACGCCGCTGCTCACGCAATACACACACACATATACACACACACACATATACACACACACACATACACACAAACACATATACACAAACACATATACACACACACATATACACACACACATACACAAACGCATATACACACACACATATACACAAACACATATACACAAACACATATACACAAACGCATATACACATATACACACACACATACACACAAACACATATACACAAACACATATACACACACACATATACACAAACACATATACACACACACATATACACAAACACATATACACAAACACATATACACACACACATATACACAAACACATATACACAAACACACACACATACACGCACATATACACAAACACATATACACAAACACATATACACACACATATACACAAACACATATACACACACACACATACACAAACACACACACATACATACACAAACACACACATATACACACACACATATACACACACATACACAAACACATATACACATACATATACACAAACACATATACACACACATATACACAAACACATATACACACACATATACACAAACACATATACACACACACACATACACAAACACACACACATACATACACAAACACACACATATACACACACACATATACACACACATACACAAACACATATACACATACATATACACAAACACATATACACACACATATACACAAACACATATACACACACATATACACAAACACATACACAAACACATATACAGACACACATACACAAACACACACACATACATACACATACACAAACACACACATATACACACACATACACACACAGATACACACACAGATACACAAACACACACATATACACACACACATATACACACACATACACAAACACACACATATACACATACACATATACACACACACATATACACACACATACACAAACGCATATACACACACACATATACACAAACACATATACACACACACATATACACAAACACATATACACAAACACATATACACACACACATATACACAAACACATATACACAAACACACACACATACACGCACATATACACAAACACATATACACACACAGATACACAAACACATATACACACACACACACATACACAAACACACACACATACATACACAAACACACACATATACACACACACATATACACACACATATACACAAACACACATATACACAAACACATATACACATACATATACACAAACACATATACACACACATATACACAAACACATATACACACACATATACACAAACACATATACAGACACACATACACACACACATACATACACATACACAAACACACACATATACACACACATACACACACAGATACACACACAGATACACAAACACACACATAAACACACACACATATACACACACTACACAAACACACACATATACACACACATACACAAACACACACATATACACACGCACATATACACAAACACACATATACACACATGCTGTATACACACACAGCTTTGCACCCAGAGGTAATAGTGGATGTTGAAATGCTCCTTGGAAAGGCGCGTAACGATGCTTTTGTCTTGAAGGAGCTGAAGGTGACATTAGCACCTTACACTTGATCCCCGTTTGAGGTTCTTCCGTTGGGGCGGTTGGAGTTCTCATCTGGGCGTCTGCTTCAGCTCTGTGGCTGCGTTGGCCTCCAAATGGTTTTTTGTTCAATAGCTGTGATTGCGCCGGTCTCAGCGCGGCGGCGTCCGGTTCCCTAAAAGCCGCCCTGCCCGGGAGAGATGCAAGGTGTGTATATTCCACAAAAGAAAAATCCAGCTTATTCCCTCCAAACCAATTATTTTCAACAAAGAAAATGAGCAAAAATGGGAATCACAAAAACACTTGACGTCGTTGTGTCATTTCCACGTTGGTTTCGATTTTTTTTCAAATATATTTATTTAGTGATCATTTCTCTACTCCACGAATTTAATCGATTGAAATAAATGATTATAATTCAAAGATTCTCTCGCTCGCCCCACCTGCCAAAAACGAGGCCGAAGCCGCCGCAAGTGGGGCGAAACGGGGCGAGGAAGGCGAGCCGGACAAAGCGAACCGAGCCGGACAAAGCGAACCGAGCCGGACAAAGCGAAGCGGAGGAAACGGAGGCGACGCCCGAGGCCGAGCGAGAGGGACGCCCGGCGACGCGAAAACCCGAGCGGCTTCCCGAGTCGCTCAACGGCGCCGACGTCCGCCCCCGCCGCCCGTGGTTGTGGCTCCAACACACCCCCTCCTGTTGTTTTGTGTTTGTTTTTCTTTCTTTTCTCTCTGTGTCTCATCGTTTAGGGCTAGAGCGGCGTGGATCATTATCAATAATTCCACGTTATATTTAGCTTCGTTTTCTTTCCACTCCCGGAGCCTCCGTGCGGCCATCGTTATCACAGGAATGTAAATAGAGTGTTTTTGGAGAGAACTATGGTGACAGGTTGAATTTGGAGATTTTTTTTTAAATAGTATTTACATTTAGTGGATAGTGTTTTGGGTATTCCTTCTGGGAAGGTTAATGTCCATCCACAACCAGTCAGACAGATGCTGAACGTTATTTTATCTCATACTCGATGATGAAAATTAAATATAATTGACGCCAATGTCGATAATTTGTTCGGGATTTATGCCGCCGTTTTCAGCTAAAATGAAATATAGTCACAAATTAATTTAAATTTTTGTATAATATTTATATTTATTTAATTAATATTATTAATTTAATACATTTATTTATATAATTACTGATATTATTTCTATTTATTTATATTATTACTATATATTATATTTATAATATTTGTGGATCAGATGATATCCTTTAAATGTGTATAAAATGTTAAAATATCATTGATATCGTGACCCTTATATCTATATTTATATACATTGCGATATCAGTTCGATTTCCAGCCCTAGTATGTCCATTGGAAATGTTTTTTACTGACTTTGTAAATTCCCATAGAAGAAGCAGGCACTATTTTGGGTTTTACTCTATTTCCTGTGTGTGTGTGTGTGTGTGTGTGTGTGTGTGTTGCATTGTACCCCATACATCTCGCAGCGCTGCTTCACACCGTCGCCATGGAAACCGTGATGGTCTCGCTGCCACATGCTGGCGATCCGTCACGGTGCAAGGTGGAAATGCAAGAGTAAAATATATAACTACAAATATATAAATTAATATATATGAATAAAGCGGGGCTGTGTGTGTGTGTGTGTGTGTGTGTGTGTGTGTGTGTGTGTGTGTGTGTGTGTGTGTGTGTGTGTGTGTGTGTGTGTGTGTGTGTGTGCGTGTGTGCGCCACAGTCTGCAGCTTAGAAGTGTTGATAACCGGGATTAGCGGCAGCTTGAAACGCTCGCTCTGGGATGTGTTTGCTGAGGGCATTAAAATGCCTCCAACACACACCTCCACATAGGAATTTATTTGGCCGCTCGTCTTTGTCACTGGTTCGTGTGTGTGTGTGTGTGTGTGTGTGTGTGTGTGTGTGTGTGTGTGTGTGTGTGTGTGTGTGTGTGTGTGTGTGTGTGTGTGTGTGTGTGTGTGTGTGTGTGTGTGTGTGCGGCTACATTTGCACAGTTTATGTAAATTCATTTGCAACTTGCAGCGGTGCGCAGTGCGATACGTTGCGGCGTTCTGGTTAGAGTCGTCACAATTTTTACATAATTATTAGATTTGTTATTACATTATGAATCCCTCATCGCCTGATCACCATTATGTGAGCAGATCATCTTTTTGCAAAAGTTTCAATGTTAAAAGAGTCTCAGAGTTATCAACCTCTAATCACACTGTTATCAACCTTATCACTGTTATCAACCTTTAAGCATACTGTTATCAACCTCTAATCACACTGTTATCAACCTCATATCACTGTTATCAACCCCTAATCACACTGTTATCAACCTCTAATCACACTGTTATCAACCTCATATCACTGTTATCAACCTCTAATCACACTGTTATCAACCTCATATCACTGTTATCAACCTCTAATCACACTGTTATCAACCTCATATCACTGTTATCAACCTCTAATCACACTGTTATCAACCTCTAATCACACTGTTATCAACCTCTAATCACACTGTTATCAACCTCTAATCACACTGTTATCAACCTCTAATCACACTGTTATCAACCTCTTATTACTGTTGTCAACCTTTTAATCACTGTTATCAACCTCTTATCACTGTTATCAACCTCTAATCACTGTTATCAACCTCTAATCACACTGTTATCAACCTCTTATCTCACTGTAATCAACCTCTTATCTCACTGTTATCAACCTCTTATCACTGTTATCAACCTTTTAATCACTGTTTTCAACCTCTAATCACACTGTTATCAACCTCTTATCACTGTTATCAACCTCTTATCACTGTTATCAACCTCTTATCACTGTTATCAACCTCTAATCACACTGTTATCAACCTCTTATCACTGTTATCAACCTCTTATCACTGTTATCAACCTCTTATCACTGTTATCAACCTCTAATCACTGTTATCAACCTCATATCACTGTTATCAACCTCTTATCTCACTGTTATCAACCTCTTATCACACTGTTATCAACCTCATATCACTGTTATCAACCTTTTAATCACTGTTTTCAACCTCTAATCACACTGTTATCAACCTCTTATCACTGTTATCAACCTCTAATCACACTGTTATCAACCTCATATCACTGTTATCAACCTCTAATCACACTGTTATCAACCTCATATCACTGTTATCAACCTCTAATCACACTGTTATCAACCTCTAATCACACTGTTATCAACCTCATATCACTGTTATCAACCTCTAATCACACTGTTATCAACCTCTAATCACACTGTTATCAACCTCATATCACTGTTATCAACCTCATATCACTGTTATCAACCTCTTATCACACTGTTATCAACCTCTAATCACACTGTTATCAACCTCTAATCACACTGTTATCAACCTCTAATCACTGTTTTCAACCTCTTATCACACTGTTATCAACCTCTTATCTCACTGTTATCAACCTCTTCTCACTGTTATCAACCTCTTATCACACTGTTATCAACCTCTTATCACTGTTATCAACCTCTAATCACACTGTTATCAACCTCTTATCACTGTTATCAACCTCTTATCATTGTTATCAACCTCTATTCACACTGTTATCAACCTCTTATCACTGTTGTCAACCTTTTAATCACTGTTATCAACCTCTTATCACTGTTATCAACCTCTTATCACTGTTATCAACCTCTTATCACTGTTATCAACCTCTTATCTCACTGTTATCAACCTCTTATCTCACTGTTATCAACCTCTTATCACACTGTTATCAACCTCATATCACTGTTATCAACCTTTTAATCACTGTTTTCAACCTCTAATCACACTGTTATCAACCTCTTATCACTGTTATCAACCTCTAATCACACTGTTATCAACCTCATATCACTGTTATCAACCTCTAATCACACTGTTATCAACCTCTTATCTCACTGTTATCAACCTCTTATCTCACTGTTATCAACCTCTTATCACACTGTTATCAACCTCTTATCTCACTGTTATCAACCTCTTATCACACTGTTATCAACCTCATATCACTGTTATCAACCTTTTAATCACTGTTTTCAACCTCTAATCACACTGTTATCAACCTCTTATCACTGTTATCAACCTCTAATCACACTGTTATCAACCTCTAATCACACTGTTATCAACCTCATATCACTGTTATCAACCTCTAATCACACTGTTATCAACCTCTTATCTCACTATTCCTCCATCCCTCTTCATCTATCCCTCCATCAATTATTCTGTTCATCCATCCCTCCATCCGTCCCTCTGTTCATCCATCCCTCCATCCGTCCCCCTGTTCCTCCATCCATCCCTCTGTTCCTCCATCCATCCCCATGTTCCTCTATCCCTCCATCATCCTTGTGTTCTGCCATCCCTCAATCCATCCCTCTGTTCCTCCATCCCTCTGTTCATCTGTCCCTCCATCCCTCGATCCATCCTTTTGTCCCTCATCCCTCTGTCACCCTGCACCACCCCCAGCATCCATCCCTCCCTTCATCTTTCCCTCCTTCCCTCTATCCATCCATTCCTCAGTCCATCGCTCTATACCTCCATTGTTCCATTCCTTGCACTCATAGAAGTTGCTGGGTTGCTGGTAGGAATATTTGTGGCATCAGTACCATTTGTTGCCTTATTACTTTCATTGCATTCGTATCATTTGTTGCATTTGTAGCATTTGTTGCCCCATCACAGTTGTTGCATTCGTAGCATTTGTTGCACCATAACAATTGTTGCATTTGTAGCACTTGTTGCACCATCACAATTGTTGCATTTGTAGCATTTGTCGCATTTGTAGCATTTGTTGCACCATCACAATTGTTGCATTTGTTGCACCATCACAATTGTAGTATTTGTCGCATTTGTAGCACTTGTTGCACCATCACAATTGTTGCATTTGTAGCATTCGTCGCATTTGTAGCATCATCACAATGGTTGGATTTGTAGCATTTGTTGCACCACCACAATTGTAGCATTTGTTGCATTGTCAGAATTGTTGCATTCGTAGCATTTGTTAGCTTATTGCCTGTGTTGTGGTCAGAACCTTTGGCTGACCAGCCTCTCTAAACCTCAATTCTATTGAACAGTGGCGTAAAGTGTGTGAATCATCATATCTATTTCGCTGGATTGCTGCCCTGTTGTGTTGCTCATCTGCTAATACAAGCGGTCGTACCGGAGCCAACAAATAACGCCAGGTATTGAAAAAGAGTCGATTTGGAGCTGCCATGGTGATGTTGTGACACGCCTCGGCTCCCGTTCCTTTTACGCTCGGCCAGGCTCGTGACATCCGTTCACCACACGAGGGCGCCGACTCCACTCCCTGTGTTTCGTCCCACGTAATTTGGGTGAACACGGAAGCGCACGCATGCATACAATTTCACAACCCCGCGTCCAATTATTTCATTTTTATGATGCCACAAATATAACCTGTGAGTGCTGTGTGTGGATGTTTGAGTCTGTGTGTGGAGGTGGGGGTTTGGGGTGGGGGCGGTGGTGTGGGGGGGGGGGGTCAGTTGTCGTCAGTTGATACATGAAATGATGGGGAGAGTGCGGCGCTTTCCCATTATCTTGTCCCTTGCATTGTAATTATCGCCGCTGCTCTTTCTGCACCAGCGCGCTCGTCTGCCGCTCCATTGTAATGGTGATTGACTGGCGCCGCGGCCAAAACACCCGGGAAAAAAAAGAAAAGTCATCTCATAACCGCCCTGCCATTTGATCTCCTCCGCTCCTCCTGCTCCTGCTCTATTCCTGCTGCTCCCCTTTTCTCTCTCTATTAGGCATGCGAAAGTTAAAGGGGACCTATTATGCAAAAGTCACTTTTTAAGTGCTTGTGCGCATACATTTTGGGTCTCTGATGGGACTACTACCACACACACACACACACACACACACTGCGAGATAAGACGACCCAGTCGGTTTGTTGTGAGCTTCACAAAACACGTCCTAAAACCAGCCGTTCAGCTTTGCAGCCGTTGATGGACGTCACCGTTTCTCCAAACAAAACCAACAAAAATAGTGTCTAATTGTAGATGTATTTGTTTTCGGGCTGTCAATCGATGGAAATATCTAACCTGGATTAATCGCTTGATTTCCATAGTTAATGGCGATTAATGGCACATTTTTAATCTTTTCAGAACGTACCTTAAAGGGATTTTTACCCGACTCAGAACTTTGTCAGTTGAATCTGATTGCTGCTGTTCAATGTGAATATTAGACTCTTGGCAGGGTTGGGGGGGCGGAGGCGGACTGGGCCGGCTATTCCTAATTGCGAGTAGCGGCCGCCTAGGGCGCCATCTTGAGGGGGAGGGGTGTGGAGAGGAAGCGATCGGGGCGCATTTGGCGCACCGGCCTCCCTCGCCGCTGGTACCAACGATGCAGGCCGAGGGATGTGTGCCGGAGCGATGGGGTGGCGATCGACGCGCCAAAAGGGTGTTTCTTTGTAGTGTAGGTTATTTTATTTTACATCTTCTTATGGAACCAAACAAGTGCGTATGGGCGGGTTTGGAACGAGGGGACACTTTCTCCATGACTCTCTCCCCGGTCGCCCCCTCTCCATGCGTTACGCTCAGAAAATAATCTGAGAGTCTGTGAGCCGTGGCCCGTTCCTCTGTGCCCCGCCCCCACACTGTTTTTAGTTTTATTTGGAGGACGGGGCACAGGGATCGGGGAGCACGGAGAGCTGTGTTCAATTCACACATCTAAAAATATATTTATGATTTGCCCTTATTTATAGTTCCTCATTGATATGTTATCCCTGTGTAATGTGTAAGCTTCTATCTGGTTTATCCTGTTATTGTAATGCACACTGGTCATGAAGTCGAGAGGCTGATTAAGGATTATATCTGCGCCTCCCTCCCCCGCACCTTGGACCCGTTTCAGTTTGCGTACCAGCAGAACAGATCCACGGCTGACGCGGTCTCCCAGGTACTGCACACCACGCTCACGCACCTGGATGGCCAGAAGGGGGCCTATGTGAGAATGCTGTTCATCGATTACAGTTCAGCCTTCAATACCGTAGTCCCCACCAGACTGGCTGTCAAGCTGAAGGAGCTCGGACTGAACACTCCGCTGTGTGCCTGGATCCTGGACTTCCTCACAGCCCGGCCCCAGGTGGGTAGGGTGGGGAAGCACATGTCCAGCTCCCTCACCCTGAATACAGGATCCCCCCAGGGTTGTGTCCTCAGCCCCCCACTGTGCTACCTGTACATGACTGTGTGGCCAGGTCCAGCTCCAACACAATCATCAAGTTTGCTGACGACACTGTTGTCGTGGGCCTGATCACCGACGGCGATGAGAAGGCCGACAGCGAGGAGGTGGCTGACCTGTCACTCTGGTGCCAGGACAACAGCCTCCACCTGATTGCAGCAAAACTAAGGAGCTGATTGTGGACTTTAGGTGTGGATAACAACCGAGGATGCACGCTGGTGATTAATGGGACTTCTGTCGACAGGGTGAGCAGCTTTAAGTACCTGGGAGTCCACATCACAGAGGATTTAACATGGACTTTACAAACAGACACTCTTGTGAGAAAGGCGAGGCAGCGTCTTTACCACCTCAGGCAGATGAGGAAATTCCGGGTCTCGGTGAGGATCCTCAAGTCCTTCTACTGTGGAGCGGTGGAGAGCATCCTGACAGGCAACATCACTTCCTGATTTGGGAGCTGTACTGCTCAGGACAGGCGGGCCCTGCAGAGGGTGGTGCGTTCAGCTGAGCGTACCACTGTAACTACGCTCCCCTCCCTGTATGACTTATACACCAGGAGGTGTAGTAGCAGAGCTGCAGGATCATGAAGGATCCTCACCACCCCAACAACGGACTGTTCCAGCTGCTGCGGTCGAGCAAGAGTCACACAGCGAGGACAGAGAGACTGAGCAGAGTTTCTTCCTGTAAGCCATAAGGACTGTCAATGCTGACCTCACCAGGGGTCCTCACTGAGCCACACACATAGGCTCCACTACCTCACTGTACTGTATGTAGCATACTGTACCAAATACTGTACCGCATACTGTACCGCATACTGCATCACTGTTCTGGGTTGTTCTGTGTTATCGTATTGCTGCGCCGTACTGTTGTATACTGTACTGTATATCTCACACACACTACCTCACTTTATTCACGTGCACTTTAATGCACATATCTGTATATACATAAATAGCCTATCCCATATGCATAAGTCTATCCCATATGTACAAGCCTATTCCCTTTATTCTATTTTGTAACCCCACTCCGCATTACCTTTGAGTTCTTATTTAATTTAATTGTATTCTATATATTTTATTTTATTCCATAGTATTCGACTTCCTGCATTACGTTTTAGGAATCAGTTAGTAAGTCCAGTAGAAATTTTTAGGTAGCTATTGTCTTCAGTCAAGAACATATTGTGCGTAATCACCGGGTGCGTTGCGTCGACATTTCACTGCTTATATGTATGAAAGTATGTATATGTATGTGACGAATAAACCTCTTGAATCTTGAATCACTGACTGAAAACAAAAAAACAAGTGATAGAATGCTCGACTTCCGACCGATGATTTGACTCGTCGATTTCCAGGGGGCGGCCCTATTTTAATACTCTCATCAACGTGGGACTGGACAAATGTGTTTGCTTGATGCAAATGCATGTTATTTGGAAATTAATTAACAACCCAAAACAATGACGAATATTATCCAGGAACCCTCAGAGGTTCTGCCTTTTGCATAAAAAAATGTGCTCAAATCATAACAAAGCAAACTCCAGTCCAACAGGCAGGTGGGCATGTTGACCTGGGGTGACGCCAGTGGCAGCCTCTCCAGAAGCTCTGTCTGTCGAGTGTGCTTGTTTACTCTTTTTTTACTACTTTGTTTTCACATTTAACTTTTTCTACTGCTCTCATTGTGTAGATCTCTTTTTAGCCTATGGATACAGCTTTTTCCAATCCGCAAGACGTTGTCGGAAACCTTGTTTATTCAAGGGAACAGCTGCTCTCACTCTGAACAATGGGCTACGGCGGTAGTGTTTTACCCGGAGTGTTGCCGGTTCGCCGGGTTTCCGTGAAAGGGTAAACTGCACTCCCTGTACATCTACTGCTTGCTCGCCAGGGCAGCCGAGGTCATGTTCCCCATCACTACCGATGGAATATAGGACTTGTACCGCCACCGCATTGCCATTATATGAGCCTTTGCTTAGCACCGGCTCTGCAGCCGCTGTGATTACGCCTCAGCTAAGCGATGAGCGCAGAGCAGGGGGACTCCTGCTCGGGTGGTGCAGCCCAGGACATGGGACCGTGAGGTGACTATCTGCAGTCATGGTGCTGCCGGAGGTCAGTTACTCACCATATTACATGGCCAGGGAGTTCTCCCACGGCATTGCTGTTGCGCGAGTGACACTGCATCCCAGCGCGGTGTCCGTGTTCCAAAAGCCTGGAGCTCGGGAACAAAATGCCTCGTAGATCTAATATGAGCGAAGATTCAGCAACTGGGCTGCTCATTTCTCGCCTCGAAACAGATTTTTGTGGACTGATAAGGCGCAATCAGTGAAATTTACAGAGGGACCTCGGGAGGGTGGCTCCTCAGACAAAAAAACTGGCATGTTAGAATGGCTAGAATGCATACTCTGAGTGGTATTTTCAGCAAAAAACTTCAAGAATATATTTTGGGGACCGATAGTAAATTATTATATAAATAGGTGCCCTTTATGCATTAAATTGCAAAATGATCATGATATCGGTTTGTTTTTATGATATTGTTTTTCATGTTTTAGTACAGTATTTCATGGCTGGCTCAGTGCAAAGGAAAGGGAGAACGGTGGCCGCTTATTAACGGTGGAAATTCCTTTAAATGCATTTTAAACATTTGTGTGTGCATTTAAATCACAGTCTGACTAACTCAAAACACCGCTTTTCATATCGACCAAAACTTTCTTTAAGGGTCAAACTTGGGCACCTTTTAATATTGCGAATAACCGTAATTAATTATTTAAATTGTTTGACAAACATAATATTTATATCTACTGCAATATAATATACTGTATCTACTTTATATATATAGACAAGGTAGAACATTTTTTAGGGGCCTAACCCTTATAACCCCCATATACCCTTGAAACCCTATAACCCCGACATGTCCGCGCCGCCTCCCAGCCACGGAAAACGTTGTGGGACATTTTCAAGATGTGACGGGCCCGAGTGATCCACGTCGTCGCTGAGGGAAGTTCCTCGGCCGCCGTCGATTGGTCTGCTTCTGAGCCCCAACGACTTTTATACAGACCTCCATACATGCACACTAGGGTTGTCACGATTCCCGAAATCGAAAATCGATCGAAATGAGCGCTCGATTTCGAACTTCGGAATCACAGTCGGGTTGGCGATTGTCCCCATACTCCTGTGGGTGATACCGTCCCGCATGGTCGCCACATTGGGGCCGGCGAACAAAAAAGAAAGATTGATTGGAAGTCGGGAGCGCCGCAGTCGGCTCCGGAAGGCTCCACCGCGCCGCATCCCCCCCCGGCGCGCGCGACACCGCCCGACCGGCGCGCGAGACACCGCCCGACCGGCGTGCGACACCGCCCGACCGGCGCGAGCTCTGCCCGAACACAACTGGAGCGCAATTCGAATGTCACGCCAGAGTGACAGAGTGCGCCTTTGACTAACTACTAACACGTCCAGTAATTCCTCTGACGTGGCGATGAAAGTGGGAAACGAATCCAACCGCTATAGACGGAATGTCCCCCAGTACAGCGGTTCCCAACCACAGGCTCGCGGGCTGTGCCGGGCCGCGGGGTATTCCGGAGTGACCAGCAATCTGCTCCCCGGCGGAGCAGCGGCGCAGAGAGGCGGAGTAAGTTAAATACTTCCAGAGTTTTTCCTTGCTTTGTTTGGAGAAAAGGTCGCTCCGATGGGAGCTGCGGAGCTGCAGGTAGCAATTTTCCTTTTACCGCCAGCGTTCGCCTCTGGCCAAAATAGCGTCTATTATTTTGGTGAGTAACTTCAACTTGAAAGTGAAATCGAATCGTGGAGACACCCCTAATACACACGTTTTTGCGCTAGAGTCGCCATTTTTGTTGCTGTACAACACAAACTGAAGAGAAATAATATTATTGCTATTATCATTGTTCATATACAATCCAATTATAATTGGAATTGTCATTGGTTCCTGTTAGAAAATGTGTTTTAATTTGTTAACCCTATATTTTGAGAGGTTTGCCTGACTCACAATGTCTACTTCATTTCTCAGTTCTAAGTAGGCGAAACTTAAAAAAAGTTTTTTACAAATTAAGGCCTTTTTCTTAGGTGTCCGACCAAAACCAACCTTTATTTGTCATCATTTTTTTTTCCATCGCGCCAACACGTACGTGACACACGTAGCGTTAGCGTCAGATCGCAGTGAAGGCAGTGATGCATCGTCAGAGGCTGCTCAGTCCGGCGGGAGGAAAAAAAACGAAAAGAAAAACACAAAGTTTGACGGATGCGGTGACATTTGTCGGACTCCCATCCATCTGCGCTGATTTTTTAGCGCTTGAGCGATGAGTGTCATCAAATCCATATTTTTCGAGTGATGAGGAAAAAGCCTCTGAATGCTTTGATGGAAGACGTCTTCTTAATGGTTGGGAGCGTCGTGTGTGTGTGTATGTGTGCGCGCGCATTTTCGCATTCAGTATTTCGGCATTCGCTGAACAAAACAAATATTAGGCCCAATTTCCCCGGCATCCATTACTCCCTCCAAAACGCCATTGAGGGACTTTCCCCCAAAACCATTACCGTGACACGGGCGTAAACAGATTCTAAGCCTGTGAATTCCGCCAAATCTTCGAAACGGAGGCGACTCGTCGGGAAATAATGCAGAACCGGTGATGAGCCGGTTAAAGATGGAGCTCATTACGCTTCATCCTTTACGCCGGGAGGGTTTTTTTTAGTTGTTTTTTTTTTTCACCTTTAATGGCTTCAATGTGTCCACGTGTAATATGTTGCACAAAAACACTTTGGAGCAATCCATCTTCCCCCCCGTGCCTCAAGGCGCACGTGTGTGTGTGTGTGTGTGTGTGTGTCCCCGTACCCGTCCCCCCCCCCCCCGAAATGCGTATCTTTTGATTATTTAATATGCGCCGTTCAAACAACCTTTCCCTCTAATCAGATTCTGGGGTTTTTCTAAAAGCCGCTCCCGTCCCCGATGACCTCGACCGCCAAAAAAATAAATACAAATATGTATTTATTATCGCCGTTATCTATTCTGTAGCCGAAACCGTTCTCTGTGAATTTTAAGGGCTGAGGAATGGGGTTGCGGCCCTTCAAAGTCTAAATTGATGACCCCAAATCTAAAAATGAGTGTAAATAGGAGGATGTTTTTGAGTGATCATATATATAATATAATATACTCAATTTAGACACAACAAGCGACTCAAAGCGCTATAATAATAATATTATTATTATAGCGCTTTGAGTTACATGTTGTCTATAAAAGGTGCTGGACAAATAAGGATTATCGTGGATTTCTGTACGATTACTGTAGCATCAGTCTGAAAAAGTTAAAAATATATATATTTATGATATAAAGAAAATTTCCAAATATACAGAAATTGCCAGAAGTAAAATATAGAAAATACGTATATAAAAGCCAAATATATATGAAAATATAGATTATACAAAGTGTCATTCTATGCACAGGATAAAGTATTGGTATTTATTATTGGAGTTTGTATTGGAGTCTACAGTGTTATTATCATTATTATTAATATTATTATTATTATGGGTCCAGCCCACAGGGCGGATTTTTTATTTTTAATCTTGGCATTTTTTGGACGAAAAGTATCTGAAACACGACAACCGCTGTACGTACAGACATGGTTGAGGTCTCATGAGAAACGGGAGATTTCAGACGTCTTGTCGTTGGCGTTTGATCAATATCGATCTATATTTGGAGCAGAAAAACTGTGAAAAACTGTCGTAATTTTACCGGAAGTAGAAGAACGTTTACGAAACCCTGAAAAACTATAACAACTCACACGAGGCGTCTTTGCACCGCAGGACGTTCTAGGAACCTTTAGAGGAACCAATCCTTTCTATTGTGTCCGCACAAGTAACGCAACGCACCCCGTCGTAAAGTATTGGCAGAAGCGGTTCTGGCGGAATACGGCGCTTGCCGACATTTCTTACGAAATTAAATAACGAAATTACTATTGGATGGATTATTACATCATTTGGCCGCCTGCTGCCTGCTGCCACACAGCGGCATCATAAGGTGAGGTCAATCAAGACAAAATCGGGCTGAATTTGCAGAGTCTGATCCCAGTCTTACGGGAACTCGGAAAACTGTAATACATACCTAACATGACTAAACTGGACACTGTATTGCTGCCTGCAGCTATATTTATTATTTTAATTATTATTATTATTATTATTATTTAACGTAACTATTATAATTATTTTATATTATTGTTATTATAATTTTTATTATTATTATTATCTCTCAAAAACCGTATTTGGACTAGATGGCGTCCCTTAAAACAGACGCAGGCTGTGTTTTATTTTTCTTTCATTTGTAATCTTTTTACTTTTGGGATACAGATGGCTCTGAGTGGCCGTCGCTGGGTCGGAGCCTGGCTAGCCCTCGCTAATGAGTCTGAGGTGCCGGAGCATCTGCCCGGTCGTCCACTGCAGCCTGCCATGTGGGCCATGTCGCGCCTTGTCTGAGTCGCCCTCTCTCCGTGGGTCCGGGGTTAACGTTATAATTAGCCTATGTTAAAAACACCCTCGGAGGGGCTAGCTTTGTTTTTCTTTTGTTTTGTTTTTTGCTTTGTC
The DNA here is from genome assembly GCF_960531495.2 of Zeus faber. Taxonomy (NCBI): domain Eukaryota; kingdom Metazoa; phylum Chordata; class Actinopteri; order Zeiformes; family Zeidae; genus Zeus; species Zeus faber. Next base: position 21,285,568 of record NC_137209.1, on the reverse strand, counting down.
TTCTGAACATGAAGCACCTAAATAGTATGTAAGTAACGTGTTGTGTTTGAGCCGCTGTTCTAGAGGCCTTAGGTCGGCTTCACGCTGAATCCGACAAACCACAACAACAAGCTCTGGAGTTCCCATTCATTTCTGCGGACAAGTCCGGAAACCTCTGCGGTGAACTCCGACTGATGGTCCGGAATACGCTCTATGTTCTACTCTTACGACAAATTTCAGATCCGATGCTACGGCTTAAAACCAAGTCGATAAGTTATGTATATGAAATAATGGCTATATTAATTAATTGAGTATTTTTCTGTTTGTTTCGCCCTTTCTTCGCAAACACTTTATAAGAGGGAGGAAGTAAAAAATGTTAAATGTCCGGCCAAGTGAACTCCTCCCCGTTGTACCAAACTGTTAGAAATCGAATTGAAGAGACACGTACGCTACGACGAGTTGGTTTTTCGGATTCGGTGTGAAGCCGGCGTTGCTGATGCAGAAGTCAGGAGAAATGTCCTGTTTTGGCTCTTTCGTGGACCCATTTCTCACTCACGGGACTCATTTACCGTACTTTTGGACTCCGTGTTTGGACACGGAGTCGATCGGAGCTGAATTCTAAAGGTCGGACGCGCAGAACCGCAACGCCAACGTGCGAGAACTGTACGCCACATCAGCGCCGATTCTTCGGACCCTAAGGCCATATGAGGGCTTGGGAGACATCGGGCGGCGCTGACAGTTCTAATGTCGCGCGACACTGGGGCCTAAAACACGTCGTCGACGAGCAGCGAAGGCAGAGCCCAAACCGAACGAGCAATTCTTCTCTCGGACGATTAATTGGTGGCGTGCGAGGGGTCGACGCCCCAGATCCCAGACCCAAGGAGGAGAAACGTCTTCCTACGTCTTTGCTTACCTCCAGCTCGGTTTTCGCTCCGGGTGGACTCGCTTTTTTTTTTTTTTTCAGATTTTCCGAATCAAGTTTTCAGGCAACCGAGGGGCGCCTGACAGCCGCCTCTTCGAGGCACCTCCGCCCGGAGAGAAGGCGGTTCGACCCAGCTGGCGGGTCCAAACGCAAGTCCTGTCCCGGACCGGAGGTCTCCTGGGCCGATCTCTGAGCCGCCGACCGAGCTTTCCGCCCGCCCGCCCGCCGTCTGAATGAGCCCGTCTGGCCTCGCCTGCCGTGACCGCGCAGACTCCCAATTACTCCCCGGGCGGAGGTGCTTTGCGGAGGCGGCGGCGGCGGCGGTGAAGCGCTCTTCAGTTGCCTCAAAACCCGGCTGGAAAACCTGAAAAAAACGCGAGTAGAAACACGTCGGACTCGTCATTACGGCTAACGAGACACCTGTTCTAGCTGCGGCCGCGGGGGAGCTAACCAGCGCACTTGCCGCTGATGGAAAATACGTCTCCGAGGGATTTATTTCAGCGGGTGCCCACTTTGCCGAGTGCTTAATCACGGTGCTTGATTATGGGCGGCCATTTAGGGGCCCGCGAAGTGAGTCAGCCCCACTCAGGATTTAAGGGGAGCTCAGTGGATCTCGTCGTAGTCTGTGGCTTGCTTATTTATTTATTTATTTATTTATTTATTTTAACCACTAAAAGAATGATAAAGTCTACATCCCCCTTCCCCTCCCGAGAGCCAATTGAATTAAACAGCTCGACAGCCGCCGTTTGGGCTCTTGTTGGTCCCCGTCGTTGGGAACTGCTCACCGGCGATGACCTCGCCGAGGGGCTTGAGCGCCGAGGGGCTTGAGCGCCGAGGGGCTTACCACGCCGCTGCGAGCTCCTCACCGGGCTTCAACGCCGGCCCACGGGGCGGGGGCTCAAGCCCCGGAAGCATTCGGCACGTTTCATCCCCCCCGCCCCACAAGGAGAGACTCGGTCAGAGATATATATATTTTTTTACTGAAAACATTCTCAGAGACAAAAAAAAGGAGGGGAAAAAAGGGGGTGAAACGCTGGAACATTTGCCCCATTGAAACGCATTCAAACACAGTGAGAAGCTGCAGCAAAGTGGTGAGTTTTTCTCAACAAGCTGTTTGTTTGGATATCTGAGTAAAAAAACCCAAAAACGATCATTCTATCACTCCATCATTCTATCACTCCATCATTCTATCATTCTATCACTCCATCATTCTATCACTCCATCATTCTATCACTCCATCATTCTATCACTCTATCATTCTATCACTCCATCATTCTATCACTCCATAATTCTATCACTCCATCATTCTATCACTCTATCATTCTATCACTCTATCATTCTATCACGCCATCATTCTATCACTCCATCATTCTATCACTCCATCATTCTATCACTCTATCATTCTATCACTCCATCATTCTATCACTCCATAATTCTATCACTCCATCATTCTATCACTCTATCATTCTATCACTCTATCATTCTATCACTCCATCATTCTATCACTCCATCATTCTATCACTCCATCATTCCATCACTCCATCATTCCACCACTCATCATTCTATCATTCTATCACTCCATCATTCTATCATTCCATCACTCCATCATTCTATCATTCCATCACTCCATCATTCTATCATTCTATCACTCCATCATTCCATCACTCCATCATTCCATCACTCCATCATTCTATCATTCTATCACTCCATCATTCCATCACTCCATCATTCCACCACTCATCATTCTATCATTCTATCACTCCATCATTCTATCATTCCATCACTCCATCATTCTATCATTCTATCACTCCATCATTCTATCACTCCATCATTCTATCATTCTATCATTCTATCACGCCGTCCGTATGTTATGTTATCACTTCATCGCTGACCACTCTCGCTATCATCCATCACTCTATCACTTTATCTTTCTATCACTCCATTCTATCATTCTATCATGCTATCATTCCATTTTATCACTCCATCACTATCACTCCATCCCTTTTCATCACTCCAACGCTCCGCCACTCTGTGACTTTTACTGTTACTTCATCACTCCATCCCTTTTTATCACTCCATCGCTCCACCACACTCTGACTCTATCACTGTTACTTCGGCACACCATCCCTTTTCATCACTCCATCCCTTTTCATCACTCCGTCACTACTAGTATCACTCCATCCCTTTTCATCACTCCATCTCTCCACCACTCTGACTCTATCACCGTTACTTCATCACTCCATCCCTTTTCACCACTCCGTCACCATCAGTATCACTCCATCCCTTCATATCACTCCATCACTCCATCACTCTCTGTCTCCCTCCCTCGCCCCTCATCCCTCGCTCCGTGTCAGCGTGCCCACCTGCCGGGTGCAGCTGTCAGTCGCCGTGTGGAGCTGCGGCGCCGCTTCTTCCCCAGCTCGGCCCCGCGCGCCGGGCCCCGCGCCGCTAATGACTTCCCCCGCTCATTGATCAAAGTCACACTTTCACAATTAACTTTCCCTCTCCCCCCCCCCCCCCCCCCTTCATTTCGTTCTTTCTTTCTTTCTCAATCCAGAGAGAATCTGCTCCGAAGCCGGAGAGAGCTCTTTTTTTCCACCCCTCCCTCGCCAACCAGAAAAACCCCCATGAGGGATAATCCCATTTCGGTTCAGTGTCACGGTGTAAACTCTTTGTAAAGCAACTCTCTGTGCAGGGAATTTGAAATATATATATTTTTTCTGGGGTGCCGGCGGTATCTAGAGTGTCATCCAACACGTCCACCCAAGGAGCCGACGTACTCAGCACTTATTTTGGGGTACTAAATAGCACGGCGGTTTGCCGTTCCGAACGCTGTAATTCCGTCTGAACACAAATAACGACCTCTTCTCGTTTTAATCAGTGTCATTTCACCTCAAAGTAGCACGTCCGCACCCTCTAAAAATACCCTTTGGAGAGGACAAGGCTTTGTGAGTATTCTTTTTTTTTTTTAAGTTGACGTCTCGTCCGCGTACAAGCCCCGGGCGCGTATTTTGTCTTATCCAACGGACCCATCAGAATCCCGCGGCTTTCCGTGTTCGTTTAATAGACGGTATAATGGAGCTCCGGTCCGACGGGGGGCTTCGTGTACGTCTACTTCTCATTATTCAAGTGTCAGGACTTGAGTGGTGGGCATCCGTGCACGTAATAGAGGTATGGCATTGCTTGTTTGTTCGGATTTCTTTCAGTGAAAGAATTTTTTTTATTTTTTTTTCCTTCCCTGTCTTTCCTCCCCGCCGCCTTGGACGTGAGACGCGATGAAGCATGTTGAAAGGCGGCGTGGATGGAGTGAGTGGGATGGAGGCGAGGCAACAGGCGAAGGGAGGTTGCTCACTCTGCTCCACGTTGCTAGGGCCTGCGTTTGGTGATTGACAACCGGGCACACATTCACGAATAAAAAAAAACAACCTTGCAGTGTATTGACCCAGTTGCACAGAAAAACAAGAGCAGGAGAGACTAGAAACAGAAAGTTGCGCCGCTTCCTTCTTGCAGCCTACTGTACTTTAGCCGGTGGCAATTCTAGGGGGTGGCCTGTAGCCACATGTGCCTGCAAGGTGCTCCGGGCAGAGAAGAAACTTACCACTCTGCTGCAGCTTCTCACTTTGTGTGAATGCAGTCCAACGGTGCTGTCAGACATTTTTAAAACTTTTAAACATGTGTAATCTCCTTTTGAAAATTACACAAATATTTTATGTTGTTTTTTTTTTTTTTTTGTCAAAAGTTTTCCCCAAACGGTGCAGTTTATCAGGGTTTTTGTGAACCTTTGCATTAGAAAAAAGAAATGAATGCCTAAGGGGCTAGAATCAGGGTGTTACGTAGCTTACTACTTGCAACCGACTGTAGCCAATTGCAAATGGTATTATCAATAAAATATTATATTTCTGTTACCTACTACTGTTAATGACTGCAGCTTCTCACTGTTTGGATTCAGTCCAATGTCCAACATTTAAGGTGAAAAACATAAAAAAATGTTTAATCTCCTATTAAAATTCAGGAAAGTCACACTGCATTAATTTTTAATGGTGTACCCCAAAATAGGTTGCAAACTGTGCAGTTTTTCAGGGTTTTATTTACCCCTTTTGCACAAAAAAAAAAAACGTAAGAGACTAAGAACGGGAAGTTGTGCCGCTTCCCACTGGTAACCTACTGAAGCCAATTGCAAATAATAATATGAACAATACAACATGGCAATGCCGTTCAAAAATACGCTAAGACACGGCCGACTATAACGTCAGTTTTCACAAAGGTTTTTGTTTCGACGTTTGTATTTTGTATTTGATTTTTCAAGTCGTGTACGTTTGCCCCCTTGGACTGCACTCGAAGCTGCGGCAGAGCCGTAGTTTCCAAGAGTGAAGTTTAGAGATTTCAAGACCTGAAACCACCCTTTCAAACAGTCTTACAGGTAAATCCCTCAGTGAACGTGGTCGGCAGGATGGAGGACAGGGGATGCGGGCGGAGGGTGGTTTCACGTGGCGTCCTACGTCGCCAGTCGTTCCTGCTTGAATAAAATAAATTGTCTTGAAGACGACGTGGTGTAATGAATTAATTTGTGTTCATGGCTCAGTAGTGAAGAGAACCAGGCTGAATAATGAGGAGAGCAAGCCACCATAATGGAAACCCAAATGATTGCATTGCGGCGGTGTGTGTGTGTGTGTGTGTGTGCGCGCGCGTGCGGGCTTGTTCACGGGTTGGCCGTTGTGTGTGTTTGATTGTGTGAGTTCATGGGTTGCCAGTTGTGTGGGTCTGTGCTTCCTTCCTCACGGGTTGCCAGTTGTGCGCGTGAGTTTATTGGTGTGTTCACGGGTGTGTTACTGTGTGTTCTGGGTGTCAGTGTGTCGCCAGTTTTGTGTGTTTGCATGCGAGTTCAAGGGTTACCGGTTGTGCCCACCGGTTGTCTGTGTGAGTTTATGGGGGAGATCACGGGTTGCCAGTTGTGCGAGGGTTCACGGGTTGCCAGATTTGTGTATTTGTATGTGAGTTCACGGGTTGCCAGTTGTCCCCATGGTTGTGTATGTGTTTATGGGCTTGTTCATGGTTTGCCAAATGTGTGTACAGTTGAGTCGGATGCTGTAAAAAAAAAAAAAAACACAGAAAAATAGGAAAGCCAATTTTTTATTTTTCCACATTGAAAGTGTGATTTTGTGTATTCAAAATACATTTCTGCCCAAACTCATGCTCACCTGGAGATTGATTCTTGTTCATATCCTACCAAATAGAATTATCTTTTTTTATTGATGCACTTTGCTTTAAGCCTTTAAGGACCGTGAAAATGAAAATTTCGAGCGACATTCTCTCACTCCGGCTATTTTTGGGGATGAAGTGTCTGTTTGGAGGTATTTAGCGCGGTTCAGATTCATACTTTATTTTACCTTCTTCTTCCCAGATCAGATCCAGCTTTTTCTTGCTGGTACCGGCCTGATTCAGACACTTGGTATTGGACATAATTGACCTAAATATTCAAATCAAAATCTATATAATCTCTATAATCTGTAATTAGGAGGGATGCAGAGACTGTTAAATTCTGGGCTGATAACAGTGTTTTCAATTACAATTTGGCCGATAGCCGATGCCAATGTTTTTTGTTTTTTCTTGACGTTTTTTTATTCCCCCTTTTGTGCCAGGGAAACAAAGAAATTGTCATTAGAGAAAAATACTGTGGGTCCATTCATCGCACTCCCAATCTTTGAATGAGCACAAATTCAATCATACAAATTTATGAAACAACCTTTAATAGAACCTTCCTCCACATGACAGATTCTTTTTGTGAAAAAATAACTGTTTCAAAGGTCTTTTTAGCCTGCCAAAAAACGACCCACTCAACGAGAGGACATTTTCAGTGCTTAGAAAGCCCAACAAAAATCTTTTTCTTTGGGAAACATAAATTAATTGGAAATGTCAAAAGGCATTAGAAAAGCAATACATTTAAAATAATCAAATCAGTAATCGGAGTTAAAATATCTTAACTCTTTGCCGCCCTCCGTGACGGAATGACAGCCGGATGTGACGTAGCTGCCTCGCAGACGCGGAGAAAGGGAGGAGCCGACTCTACCGCGCGGGGTTTCTCTGGCATATCTCGCCTAAATCCCGGCTCAAATAAAAAACGTGGATTGATATGAAAGTTGTTTTTTTCCATTTATTAATTGCGTGGAGGCCGCTGGGTGGTTGTAGCCAGGAAGCAGATAAAGGTGCAGCTCCAGGTTATTGCTACGTATCAATTCTGATGTATAATAACAGGCATTGAGATGATTTAGTTTAATACATTTCATTGCAGTCGTGGTACATCGCCATGGCAACGCATCGTCACGCTTGCTCCCTCTTGCCCCGTGGCGTCCCGTTCCCCTCCATGTGAACGTGGCATCAGACCGCAAATAACCAACGCAGCTTTTAACCAGCGCGAAACTGATGCGACGCAACAGATGAACGTCGGCCTCTTCCATCGGTGAGTGTCACCCTATTGGCCGATGGGCTGATGGTCGTCAACAAGGCCAATATGGGCCGACACCGGGATGCAACGGTGCAGTGGGCTCACCGCTCGCTACGTATCGCGGTTTTGGGGCCACGGCAACGATACGCTTTCAGTATCTTTACATTTAAGAAAAAAATGTATATCGAAAAAAGAATAGGTAAAAAGGTGTAAAATGAAATATTGAGTCGTGTCATAAATAACCAGCATAACACTGTGTGTGTGTGTGTGTGTATGTGAGACTGTGGGGGAGGGGGAGAAATTGTTCAAGTTCATCTCATTGGAGGGAAGGTGTCCAGGATAGTGGGTAATTCAGTCATTATTTATATATATGTATAAATATATATATACGTATACATGCATATATACATATATATATACTTATATATACAGTATATATGCATGTAAATGTGTCTATGTATATACAGTATGCATATATGTGTGTATATAAGTATATCATATTTTAAAAAAACGTTTCACAATAAAACACAAGTAAAAGCAGTTCTTTAGTTCGTTATTTCTGTGTAAAATAATAATAGTAAAATAAAACCTCCCAGTCAGACCAGTGCGTGTGTGCCTTCGCTTTGCGACCCTGACGTGACAGTGGGTGCGCTCCTTTCCAAACCATAGGAGCATAGGATGCCTCTTGCGTGGAGGGGGAAACATTTGCCGGTGGCAGGAGACGGCAACTTAAACAAACAGCGCAACATAAAACTCTAAAACTTGACCAAAAAATAGAAAGCCTCATCACTCAGCGAGACTCGGTTCCCTTCGTTCCGACAAAAATAACCGGATCGTTCATGAACGACCAAACACTAGTGCGAGTGGAAGCGAGGGAGAGAGTGTCTGAAGAGAAGTCCGAAATAAAGGGGGACACGGCCATCCCAGGGGCTTATTTTCCCGCTCGACACATTGATTGATTGCACTCTTTACAAAAACATTTCTATGTAGTTTTATCTCCTGTTTCTTTTGAAAAGGCTGTGTAGCCGCACAGCGCAGTTGGGGAAAAAAAAAGAAATAGCCCTCTCCTGCAGAAAAGGAGAAATGCTGCACGCACCCTGCACGACTGACGTGGTTGGTGGAGCTGCATCGCTGGATTCAATAGGAAGCGGCATGGATGGCATGCCCGAATGCGTCCGTTGGACCTGTACCGTGATATCGAAATTCCACGGTTCACGCGTATTGAACCGTAGGGGGCATATCGTGTAGCGTTGCATCCCTATTGAGGACACTATAAAACTGAAAATGTACATTATCCAGTTTCAAATTGAGCAGCCATTTTCTTAAAATATCTCTGTATATATGTATAAAGTAAAGTATGTAAGGATAAAAAAGTATAACACAGCACCTGAAAACATCATACCCAGTAAGTGAGTACCTTTTTTCTATATATTTTTTTAATGCACCCATGAAGCTTGCAAATTTTTTTTTTTTATTATTTTACCTTTTTTTTTTTTTTAAGGTGTCAATCGAATAAGTTAACAGTCGGTTTGCGTTTTGGGCTGTCACTCAGCTCGTTCCGCGCCAAATGAACCGGATTACGGGTTGTCAGCCTCAAATCTGCACGATGGACGGAGAAGCTCGCATCGTGAGGAAGAGATTCCGGTCACAAGTTAAAGAACGGTTTGAGTCCCGTCATGAACCAGGATCGACAGGGTGGCCTGGTTTGTATTTTCAAGGAGGATTATTTTGCTGGGAAAATAATGAAGGGGTCTGTTTTCGGTGTCTTCGTACAATGGATGTTCACAAAAGAAAACCAATTTGTACAATAATGGCGAAACGGCTTCTTTTGAATTTGGACAAATTAAATTTGGTTTAAACCAAAGAAGATAGGAATCAGTTTATCTTTCGAAATACATTTTCAAATGCAACAGAATTTTTTCGGATCGGTGCTAATTACAAACAATTTGCATTAATAAATGCTTAACATCCTGAAGAGGCAAATATAAAATAAAAAGAGCCAAATATGCAGAACAGAAATAGCTAAATACATACAAATATACAGCAAGCACAATGCCATTCTATGCACAGGATACATCAGTGGTAAAGCTGTAGGTTATATAAATTATAACTATGTACTAACTGAAAGGATGGAGTGAAGGGCAAAACAGCTAACGTTTTATAGTTATGAGCCTAAAATGTGGTTGTGCCATTCTGGTGTCAATATTAAATGAAAAAAGTTGACTAGACACCATGAGGGTCCCAAAAAAACCCCCCAAAAAACAGGTTACGAAGAAATGCCGTGCAGAACCTGTGGGAGCCCGTGGGAACCTCTCTCCCCTGCTAGACTAATCAGTTTCATGTTTCTTTTCAAAGGCAATGAAAGCGGGGGGAAGAAAAATCGACTGCGTCTCGCGGGATTAAAAAAAAAAAAAGTATTTTTAGTATTGCATACGTACGTGGAACATCTGCGTTCAAAAAGAAAAAAAAAAAGGATTCCAGGTCTCCAAGTTTGAAGAAGTTTGGAATTTAAACGTCGCTTCGTCTTCATAATTATCTCTTGGGAAAATCTACGGCCGCCATCAGCCACATTGTGAATCATCACCACTTTTTTTTATTACGCTGGAGAGGACGGGTCTCGCTGAGGATCTATGGGAGGCGTGAGTCACCTTTTGCATATGTATGTGGAAATAATCAAGGTTTTAAAGAAATGCAGCCCCCCACCCCCCTCCCACTCCATGGTTCCCATACGTCACTCGGTGTGTTTACAGGCACCTCTGTCATGTAAAGACCTTACCCCGATTATCAATGATCCAGTTAAACTTGGGACAACTAATTTAGAATAATAATTAAAAATAATTAAATATATATGATAATTATCTACAAATAAAAAAAGAAGTGATAATTAACTTGCACATATTTTCCCTACAAGGAAATCATGAAGAGCTATAAACAACATGAAATATGATAAATTGTAATAACAAATTTAAAACACATCAGTTATTAGCCGTGTCCAAACTGTGTGTACTGTGTGTGTGCATATATATATATATATATATATATATATATATATATATATATATATTCATACCCAGTCAATACTTGACCCACTCTCCTCGCCTTTTTAAAATAATTTATCTTGATCTGGTGCCTAGAGCACGCTATGTATTGGGTTTTTTTTGTTGTTGTTTTATTTGTTTTTATGCCATAACTATTACCAAGACAAATTCCTCGTACATGAGGCAGTACTTGCCTCCAATCGGCCGGCTGAGTTTCTTATTCTGACCACCAGGCGGCCGTGTCATTGCGTCACCGCACGCGGTTGGAGACGCCATCCCACGTCCTCCTCCGGCTTTGTTTGTCCCGACGCCGTCGTCTCCGGCGCAATTTGTCGTTTGCGCCAAAGCCCCATTCCGCCGCCGGCGCCGTGATTGAGCGGCGTCTCCTCATCAAAGGGAAGATGTTTTTCGATAGCGTTCATTTGACTTTAAAGCGCCGTCCATCAGGGCAGGTGGCTCGCCCAACGTGTCCCGGCGACACAGTGAGTTATGGGTTATTAGATGAAACACTTTTAATGGCACTTTCCTGGAACGGGAAACCACGCCCAGTCACGCTATCTGTTTCAGCCTTGTATCACACACACACACACACACACACACACACACGAAGTACATATTTCCCTAATGGAAAAGCTCGTTGAGGGCAGAAAGAAATAAGTGTAAAGCTACCCCTGCGCTCTGTCAAACTATTTTCCAGAGTCAGCAGCAATTTCACTTGGCTCCGCGGTGGAATTTATGGCCATTGATGACTGATTGCTTTTGCTTTCCCCCTCTCGCTGTTACTCCTCAGCCTTTTGAAAGTGTACCCCCACCCCCACCCCCACCCACCCCCCCTCCTCTCCATCCTTCCATCCTTTCAAGCGCGGTGACTTGGTTGGAGGGATGAATACGCCGATGATTGGGGGAGCCTAATTTTCCAGGAGGTCTTATCGTATCTGGAGGGGGCCGGGGCGGGGGGTGGGGGGGCGGCAAAAAAGAAATGCCGAATTCAAGTATAAAAGTGAAGTGTTGGAAGAGAGAGAGAGAGATTCTATATGTGCCTGCTTGCTGACCGCTTTGTGGCGTCCCGGATGACCGCCTCAAATCGACTAATTACACCGGAGGTCTGGAGGTCTGGAGGTTCGGAGGTTTGGAGGTTTTGAGGTCTGGAGGTTCGGAGGTTTGGAGGTTTGGAGGTCTGGAGGTTTGGAGGTCTGGAGGTTTGCAGGGCCGGTCGGTTACGTCGTTATCCGCCGACGACCGCACCGGGAGACGCCCCCGCACCTCAGAGACAAAGACAAAGCCCGTTTTACGGAATCACTCGCTTCCGTGGGCTCGCATGCGGTTGGAAGTACACTCCCAATTAAAGATCCGGCGTCTCGTCCGGTGCTTTCCCTTTTGAAATTTTTTTTTTTTAATTTACTTTTTTTACTTCCTTTCAGTGGTGACAAATGCCCACGCGGAGACGGACCAAAAACGCTGATTAACCTGTCATGTTCCAGACAGGTATCCATTAGGCCCTTTAATCAAAGTCCAAACAGCATGAAATTGACATTCTCCGCCCGCCGACGGGCGCCTGGAGAGGCGTCCAACTGAACTTTGACGCCCTTTAATGTCATCGTGCCGGTGATTGTTCCAAACCCCCCGCGTCTGTCTTTACGCCGCGTTGCCTTTGAATGGGCCTAACCCGCCCGCCCGCACACCCACCGCGCGGCAGTCAAAACAAGCGCCTCTCACCGTCGGCGCCTTAGAAGACCCTTGCCCCGGGCTTCCCTATACGGTCCTTACCGCGGGACCGGCACCGCCGTTCTACTTTTTTTGTCTTGGGCGTCACCGTCATGGAAACGGAGTCGCGGCGTCCGGTCCCGAGCAGCAGCACGTTTGCCTGAAGGGTGTTGAAGCCCACGTGAAGCGCGACAAACTGCAGCTCGGCTGATGGCCACTGAGAATGCCTGAGGGTTCAAATCTCTGACTAAATGGAAGTTTATGGGAAAAACAAACAAACAAAAAAAACAAAAAACAGGAAACATCTCTATTCAGTTGTTTTAAGAAACAGAAGAAGAAAGAAGAAACAGTCTTTAATCGTCACACGACACTCCACAACACATGCTTGCACACACACACACATGCACATGCTTGATGGTGGCCGGTGAAATGGCTCCTCTGCTTTTGACCCATCCTGGCTTGTCCTTCCTCCGGGGGCACAGCCAGGAGCAGTGGGCAGCGTACGTGGACGCGCCCGGGGACCAGGTGATAAGTGTCCATCGCTGGTCAGACGATGATGGGTGCATGTTTTTGGTGGGGGTCCTTACTGACGTGAGGTGGAGGAAACCCCATGTGAACACGGGGAGAACATGCAAACTCCACACAGAAAGGCTCCTGTTTTTGGAAGATAACCCGCCGGAGCACGGTGCCAACAGCGCCCCAGGCGGGAATCGAACCCAGGACCTTCTTGCTGTGAGGCAGCAATGCACTGCGCCACCGTGCCACTGTTTTTTAATTATTATTGGGACTTTAGGGTCTCGATGTCTACGTTTACTGACTTTGATGGCTGTCTTGGTTGTGATTTTGACAATTAAAAGGATATTAAGGCCCACTGGGAGGTATCTTTGGGGTATAATTGACTTGATTGACAGGTGGGTCCTCCTTCCTCACACTCTGACCCGGCCCCCAGACCCCGCCCCGCTTCCCAAATCCGTCAGCTTCAAGCTCTGTTTCCGGCCAAGACGGTGGCGGCTGTTATCATTTGCAGCGTACACCCGGATGCCGAGGAGGGCCGGAGTTCACGTGCATTGACTGGTTGGAAATCCAGAAGGACAGAAAAAAAAAAATGTTTTACGTTCAAAGTATTAATAGCGCGGTCGGGCTGCGGGCGGTATCGATTGGGCGCGCGCGGCAAAGAGGGAGCGTCTGCACCGCGGGCCGTGCACGACGCCCACGCCTCCACGTGGAATTGCAGGAAGGCTGCTGTGTTTGGGAGTGTGCTGTCTGTTGACGTAGAAGAAGGGGGCCAGGTGGTGCTGTTTTTGTTTCGTTCAATGAGGATATTGGGTAAATATCCTCATTGAGGGCTAGAAGGACGGATGGATGGATCCGGGGCTGTTTTACTTATTTATTTATTTGTAAATTGTGGCGCGTGGCGATTCATGTTTCATCCGAACCCCCATCCACATACAGAGCAGGAAATAGTGACAAACGCCACGAAATTTGACGGAAAGCGGCCGACGCGCCACCGTTTCCGAAAAACCTTTTCCGGTCGGGCGGCGGCGACGGGACGAGCTTCAGAATGAGACGCTCGGTGACATCGCCCGACTTGCCGTCCGTTTGCGTTGTGTACGGTGGGCGGTGTAGAGCCGGTCGCTTCGTCGTGGTTAGAGATCACAGACCGGGGCGTGGCCGTGGGATGCAATCATAATCACATCCTCAATGAGGTCATCTCCAGTGGATTACGGTGCCGGGGTAATTTGAGCCGTGATATTCACTCATTTCAAACGGCTTTGCTGTTGTAGTTACATCCCTCCTGAATATTTCATTGACGGCGGGGTGTGTAAGACATGTTCCTGGGGGCAGTCATTTGCCGTCCTCGCTCGAATTAAGTCTGAAATTACCCGCAATTCAGGCAAAAAAGGAAAGAAAAACACGAACCCGCTTTCTCGCTCGGGGCTCGTTGGATAAAGGATGTCACACTGCCCTGTCCCGCCCCCCCCCCCCCCCCGCTCGCTCTCTCTCATTTCTTTTTCCATGAGAGTCCACTTCCTCTCGATATTTCTCTTTGTCCTCGAGTCACATGAGGAGGCAGGGAAGGAGGGAGGGAGAGACAGGGAGGGAGGGAGGGAGGGAGAGGGAGCGCTGTTGTTTTGATGTAGGATTTGATAGATTTGTTTGCCGCTACATTCATTTGCTGCGTATCACGGGGCTGACAGGCCGTTAAATGGAAATTTGCCTTAGATTTTCAGCCTGACTGTTTAGGGGCAAATGTGAAAGAACTCCCCACACGCATTTGTGATATTAATATCATTAACATTATTAATATTATTATTATTATTATTATCATCATATTCTGCTGAAACTTAAAAGAAAGTGTCAACTAATAAAAAGCCATCACCAGAATGGTTGTTATTGATGGGAATTCACTTGTCTACAGCAGCAGACAACACCCCCAACCCCCCCCAATCCTAAAATCCCCCAGATTTGACATTGATAGCGGCCTCAGGGGGGTGGGTGGTGATGGTGATGGTGGTGGTGCTCCGATAGAGGGGGGCTCTTGTTTTGTTGGTCTTTCAGTGGAACCCCGGTGATTAAAAAGTGACAGTTATGGATAGAGTCCTGCTTTCCAGGTAATTAAATTAAATTAAAATGCATGTCGTTGTCTAGCAATGCACCAAAAAATCTTTAATTAAAATGAATGCGGGGCGAGGACGAGGCGAAAGCGTTTGCATCTCGTCGGATAAACAAGTTGGAGGAGAGGAAGCCGAAATAAAGAACAGGGAAAAGTAAAAGTTCGAGATTGGTGCCTTTTGTAAAAGTGAAAACTGTTTTCCACCAAGTCATTGTGATGCATTCCAGAATAAAAACATGCATATCGGGCGTGGCCTGGGATTTTAGTTATTGTGATGCCATGATATAGTTAAACGTGGTCTTTAAGGCTGCATTACTGTAAATGAGCCATTTTCTGAGTTCGTGGACTGTTCCAGCTGTTTTAACCAATAATCATAATATCAACCATCAACAAAATCATAATATCATAATATATTTCATGCATGACTGTTTCCCTACTGTTTTTTTGCTTGTAAACATTGTGTTAAAGTGCCAATATTGAGCCATTTGTCAAAAAATATTGTCATATCAGATTCTCCCAATGTCGCCCGTCCCGCGTGTAAGACCCGCAGCACTTTGGGGTGACGCGTGCCTTTAAAATTGGGATGATGATGATGATGATGATGATGATGGTGGACTTGAGCGGTGACTCTGCCATCGCCCGTCATCCGACGACGACGCCATTCCCTGTCCCCTCCGCGGAAACGTCTTTCCGGGAGCCGCCGTGCTCCAGCGACGGCGGACCAGGTGGTGCGGGCCCCTGTAATTGTAGCCCACAGCTGGAGCGTGCGTAGGACATCTGGATGCTGACACTCCGACCGCGTCGGGAACTCTGGGTTCCTCGGGGGAGCGATTTCAAACGGAGGTCTCCGACGAAGGCTCCATTTGGTCTCGTGCGCCTTGAAAAGATTTTGGGGAGGCGCGAGTCCAACGGCCTGTTGGCGTCCGCAGCACAGAGCGTCATCGGGCATCGGCTTTTAAAACGCGTTCAGTAGCATTTTACATATTTATCGGGTTTTTTCCGTTTTGTGGAGCCGTCGCCGTTCCTGAAATCTTAGCTTTTAGTTGACGATTAACTGTCGTAATGCTGCTTTAAGTATAATGCTTTAATCGCTATTTGATATTGAACATAAAAAAAATAATAATGGGGCAGTTAGTTTGCCTCCACCGATCTGATGGAAATGCAGCTTATTCACCGTTTTATCCGTTGCAAATTTTTTTTTGCTTAATATTTTCCTTCGATTTGGGCAGAAGCAAGATCGTGGACCTTTTTTCACAAAATCTACCGCGGTCAACTGCAACGACTGTGATCGGGCCGTGGCGTAACAACTGTGACGCGAGCTCTCGTGCGGAGGCAGAATTACAGTGGTGTTCTCCAAAAAAAAAAACCCTTCAACGAGACGCCCTCTCGTAGTCCAGATTCGGGTTGCCGTGGTTACCGGTGTTAGACGGTGTTCGGGCATACACCGATGACATTACCTGCCCGACCCCTTCGCCGTCGTTTTGCCTTTTTTGCATTTTCGGGGGATCGGCGCCCACGTTTTCAAATAAAATCAAATTTTACAGAAGAGTTGGTAAAATACTGGACGCTATCGTTACTTTTTTTTTAGACACCGTTGCCCCGTTTAACCGCGGTAACGGCACCTTCTTGACGGCGCGGGGGAAGCGAGGGGGGCGGTGCGAGACGAGCCTAACCCGCAGCTGCGACGTTGCCAGCGGACCGACCGTGCCACGCCCAAAAGCACCGAGCGGCCTCCACGCAGTTAACGGATGGAAAGGACAACTTTCATGGTCGATTCGCGGTTTTTGTTCAAGCCTTTACCTGCGACGTCCCAGAGAAAACGACTCGTGTTGTAACGGGTTTATTAACCGGCGGGAAAAGCGTCTCACCGAGGCATCCCTAGTCCAGGCCTCCACCTTCTCTAACCGCCGGCCGCTGACGACCGCACTGAACGATGGCGTCGGAGCCGCGGCACCGGTGTGTGATCCGCCGGCGAAGTCCATCTAAAAAGTCCATTTGGGTTTAAGGGACCGGGTCTCTCCTCCTCTTCCTCCTCGTCCTCGTCTTCTTCACCTTCAGCGTTCTCCTGGGCTGGGAATGAGGGTGCTCCATCATCCCTGACACCGGCCGCCGGACACCGGGCCCAAAGAGCAATGGAGGTGTCGAGGGCCCGGCCGGAGCCTTTCCTCACGAGCGCGGCCCGGGCGCTGTTTGAGGTTTCTCCTCACGCCCTCGTCCCTCCACGCCGGCGCGATGGAAGTTGGCGAGAGCGGAATGAAGAATAACACAATAATAGAGCGTTTCCTTCACAAACTGTTTGGTGACCTCGCATCAGCCGCCGAGAAATAATGGCCGTTTGTGTTGGAGGGTAGAACCGGGCGATCCAATATCACACTGTTTTTTGACAAACACCGTCCTCCACCTCCTGTTGACAATTCGGCCATTTTTTCAGGGTTGACTATTGGTGCTTTCATACAGTGAGATTGCTTTTCATAATACTTACACACAAAAAATTGATGAAAACTCGATATCACACGATCAATTATAGAATATGTCACGGCAATAGGATGTAGATTGCGTTTGAATCTTTTAGATATTCCGGGGATGCCATCCTTTTTTTCTGGAAAACGCTTATTCGGGATTTGACGGGAAGCGGTGATTTTCCCCAACGATAAAAGGAAGATGCAGGATATGATGTCAGAGGATGAGTTACACACGTTGTGACTGTTGGCTTATGGATGAAGGTGGAAGAGAAAAACAATGCACATTACATCACAAGGTATGGGAATAATTGCCATACTGATCTTGCATATTAGTCTTCCTGCCAGTCTTCTGGATCGCCACCAGCGCAGTAGACGTCTTGTGCAGAGACAGTGGAATGCAAAGGTTTGCCCCCGCCCCCATCCCCCCGGTATTATCCCACGCCGCACTGAGCGGTGGAGTCGTTAAATCCAGCTCCGCGTGATTTGATCGCGTAGGTCGACGCTGACGTTGGCTCGGGGCCGGGATGCGCGGCGCCAGGTACTTCACTTTAATGACGAGGGAAATGAAGACGGAATCCTCTCCACTCATAATTGCTTTCCATTCAAACTGCCCCGCTGAAGACGCTGACTATCGAACCCCGCGCAGAGTGTATCATTCCACCTATAGTGGTCGGTCCTTGAATTAACGTGCGCCCGTCCGCCAATTAGCACATCTTAAGTCTGTTTACTGCATTCGCTATTTGACTTATTTGGCGGCATGCTATGCTGCATGCATTCCTTAATGTGGTGTGGCGGCAAGTGGCAAGAGCTTTAAAAAGTCATTTCTCCTCCCCCCTTAAGTACCTCGTGATAGGTTGTACCTTGTTATTTATTTATAAAGTGCAGCACTTGCTACCGCACTCCCCTGGGCGCTGTGTAGGAGCCGCAGAGAACGGCTGGATGATACAATTAAGACATTTTTAGGACCCGTTTAAGCCGTGGGGGGGGGGACAAACAAAAACACATGAACACGGTTAACATCCATAGCAAAAAAAAAAAAGGTATATACGCAAACGAATTAGAATTATCTCTTGATCATTTTAACATGGAATATTTGCTGCCGGTTTGTGCCTTTTCTTTATGTGTTGGCCTCGCCCCTTGCTTTGCACAAAAACTATACATGTACATAAATGTACGGAAATATGCCATGGTTACTTTGAAGGGTTTTTGCCGAAAGGGTTGAACATTTCCGGCGAGGCGGCGGGAAAAGGTGTTTCCAGCGCAGGGCGGGTTGCGGGCAGGACAGTAGGAGAGGGCACGGCAGCAGTACACCTGGAGACGGCGCCCTCTCCTCCAAGGCGTTTGTGGTTATTGGGGTTGGAACGACGCTGTGAGGATAAAAAGGTTCATTTCATCCTGACACCCGGTTCATTTCTGCGGCCCCTCACCACCATACAGCCTCAGACCGTTCCCCAAGCCTCCCTTTTCCGCCCCGAATGGAGATCAACCGCGCGGCCCTCCGGTCAGCCTCGCCGCAATGCCAAAACTATTTCAGAAGCGCCCTTCACGTCAGCGTCCCGGGCCGGCGAGGGGCCTGACGGCAAACACCACGCCGCACGGGAGCGTTGGCCGGGGAGTAGGGGAGGCTTCAGATGGAGACACTTCTCAAGAAACTTTGCCCCGGTTCCCGAAACGGCGTTTTGGCGCGGACGGGGCCAAGGGAGCCGCTCTGGGAATGAAAGCGATGTATTATTTAACCATCGCTGCGTTTGCGTCGGGCTGCGTCCGATCGGCGCGGTGTGTTTTCCTCATGCCGCCCACGTGCAGCACTGCTCAACTCAGACTGTCACCGGGGCCTTGAGATGAAAAACCCAGAAGTGATTTCTTCCCACTCTCTCTATTTGTGGGGTGGGGGGGTGGGGGGGCTTTCTGATCCGCAAACATCCAGTGCGTGAAAACAGTTCTTCCTTCCTCCGGAGTCGTCCGCTGCTCGTCTCCCTGTCCACGGCGGCTTGTGCCGGAAATGGGTTTTCACGCCTCGCCTGAGCGGGGGTGAGGGTTGGAGCTTTGGGTCAGGATGTCGGTCGCGCATTTCCTGTCCAGAAGGTGCGGCCGCGTCGTGCCCTTGGCCGCCTGCGGCCTTCCTGCGACCACGGCCCGCTCCGCTTTTAGAAGCCGCTTTAAAAGATGAGAAAGAACGTTGGGGCGGGGGGGGCAAAGTGCGACCAAACAAGGTTTCTGCTCCTTACTTATCACTGAGGGACATTTTTTACATTATCCGTCTACACTGATCAGCCACAACATGAAGACCAGTGACAGGTGAAGTGAATAACATTGATCGTCTGGTTCCAATGGCACCTGTCAACGGGTGGGATATATTATTATTATTATTATATACTGTTATATATTATATAAATATATACTCTTATATATTATTATTATATACTGTTATATTTTATTATTATTATGTATATATACTTTATATATAATTATGTATATATACTGTTTTATATTATTATCATATAAGGGATATATTAGGCAGCAAGTGAACAATCAGTTGTTGAAGTTGATGTGTTGAAGCAGCGTAAGGATCTGAGCCACTTTGACAAGGAGCACATTGTGACGCTGGACGACTGGGTCAGAGCATCTCCACAAGCACAGGTCTTGTGGGCTGTTCCCGCTACGCAGTGGTTACTACCAGAAGTGTCCAAGGAAGGACGACCGGGGAACCGGCGACAGGGTCATGGACGCCCAAGGCTCATTGATGCACGTGGGGGGTGAAGTCAAGCCCGTCTGGTTCGATCCCACAGAAGAACTACTGCAGCACGAATGGGGGAAACAGTGAATGTTGCTGTGATAGAAAGGTGTAGAACACACAGTGCATCACAGCTTGCTGCGTATGGGAGCGCTCAGAGTGTCCATGCTGAGCCCTGTCCACCCCTCAAAGTGCGGCATGATGGGGAGTTGTGGTTTTAGTGGTTATTAGTGGTGGTTTTAGTGTTGTGGCTGATCGCTGTGTATAACAGCCATAAAATAAATACTGTGGCCATCTGTGTAAATAAGCAGTTCCTTTATGGTTTCAAACAGATTCGGGTCAGATTCCCAACAAAATTCGACGAAATCTATTTCTCTGTTCTGTGCGTCTCTCAAACGGGCGTCGATCAGAGCGGCTGCTTCCGAGTCTCCTCCCTTCACCGGGTAGTCCCTTTGTGACGAGGGACGACGGAGCTTTTCTTCCACCGCCGTCTCTGGCGCCTCCGAATACGACTCCTTTTCAGACCGTTTCACAAAACATTCCCCGGCTTGTCGGCGTTCTTTCGCCGGCGGCATTGGGAGTGTTTGGAAACGCTTGGATGAAACCATGAAACCATGAAAGCCTTTATTTATTTATTTATTTATTTTAAAAAGCGCCCCCTCGTCTCTACCATTCCTCCGTGCGCGTTACCGTACGTTACTGTACGCCGTACAGTCGGGAGAAGTCTCTGGATTTTTCTCTCAGGGACTTTGAAAAAAAATAAAAACAAAATAAAAATGACCCCCGGTGCCCAACGAACGCCAGCTTTTGTCCTGGTGAAATAGCGATGAGTCCACAACGATCCCATCTATCGCCCCAAGGCCACGACGGAGCCTTGGCGTCGGAAATTCCTACTGCAGAGTCAAAACCCGGGGAAGAGGAGGCGCCTTTTCCGAGCGAAACGTACGACGCCTTTTCCCGCGGCATTTGAAAATCATATCTGTTCAAGTCACCCCCCCCCCCCCCACCCCAGCGTGATCTATGTCTCCGTCTTCGAGGCTTTTCATTCATGCCAGGCCGCTCACAGAGGGACCCATTGTCTTAAGTTATTGATTTTAATTAACTTTTAAAGCGCCGTCATATTTTCAAGAGCTTGTTTTTCCTTCCTTTAATCGGGCTTTACTCCAGCTGTGAAAATCCCCCCCACCCCCCACCCCCCATCAACAAAGAACACAGAGCGGTGCTGCTCCCTTCGCCGCCATTCATCCTCCCGTTTGATCGCTTATCTCTTTTATTAGCAGAGAGTTATTACCGCAGTTTTTCATTATCCAGTTGTTTTATGGGGGGGTGGGGGGGTTGGGGGGGGTGGGGGGGTTGGGGGGGTCAAGTCCGTCTCGGCGCGTCGTCGCTGACGTACCATTGGTCGGCGGCTTGGCGCGAACTTGACTTCCCACCCCTCCCTTGACTCGCCGGGGTCAGTTTTACTTATTCACGGGTGATGGACGTCTTCGTCGGGGGCTGGGGGGGGTCGCTTTAAAGCCCCGGGATTTATGTGGTGGGGGGCCCGCTGTCCATCGCGGGAAGCGGCCCCCGCCCCGGGTTCGGGCACATCTGCCCCCCCCCCCCCCCCCCCCCCTTGTCAGCCTGGAAGGACGGGCCCAGGCCTTCGTAGGGCTCCAGGGATGGATGGATGGATGGATGGATGGATGGAGGGCCCGGGTCCGGAGGGTTGAGGGAGCTGCTTCCCTCGTCTTGACGTCGGGGGCGGCGGCGTTTCGGCTCTCTGCCTTTTGGCCGCGACGCCTTACAATCCGGCCGAGCGTCAACGGATCTGCCCCGCTTTCACTCTCTACTCGCTGCCTGTTTTGTTGCGAGGCAAAAGCAGACGACTCCGAAAAGACAGTCGTTATGGATTTATGTGGGAAGAGAGGGAGTCGGCCGAACCGGAGGCGCCGCAGGCTCGGTTGAAGTTTTTTTTTTTTTTTAATGCACTCGTATCTGGGTAATGAAGTTTTGCCCCGACAGTAATGGCAGAAGCCATCAAGACTTGAAGACGATAATTCAGGTTACGGAAGTTTGATTTTTAAGCCGCAATTGGAAGACGCCGCTCGCTTTCTTGAAGCCACGTTCTCTCTCTCTCTCTCTCTCTCTCTCTCGCTCTCTCTCTCTCCCCCTGTCGCAGTTCGTAATGGCCCTCGGTGTGTCAGTGATGAGATCGCTCACTATTAAGTCTTAAATGGGCCGTGCCCAACCGGCGCAGGCTGCGGCGACCTAAGAGACGCTTCCTCCTCGTGCTGGGCTCCCGTCCATGGCAGCGGTGTTGATCCGTCCGACGGGGTATGCGGGAGAACCCGAACCGGCGCTCCTGGCCGTCCGGAGGGCCACAGTTCCCTCCTTGATTCTGCTGCTATTCCTCCGATCCCCTCCAGCTGTGTCAGACTCTTCCCAGGTTGTGGCGTTAAGGACACATTATTATTCTCATTACAATGCAGTGGTTTGCCATTAGCTATGTTTATATGCTCCTAGCATGTCCTCTTTGCCCATTATGGCTTGGATCGGGTTGAACCTTTTCGACCTCAGAAAAAGAACAAATTAATCCCCCCCCTTTAAAAAATGAAGAGGTATTCGAGGCCAATTTATAATTTTAACATTTAACATGGCAGCTCCTTCCATTTTTATTGCGCCTCTAAATGGTCTTTACCCAGAGCTTTAATTATTCATCGATATTAAAGTTTAAATCCGGTGGCTGCTGGGCATGCAGTCGTAAGTTTTTTAAATGGAGGTCTTTTAAAATGGAATGACGTTATCTTAACCACTTGATCTTTATACCTGCTGCTACAATATTCTATACCTTGATCATTAGTCATACTAAACACATAGAAAATGTATTTCTTCCCGGAGGGAACTCCTAGTGTTTACTGCGCAATAGGCAATTAAAATAATGTAATAAGAATAAGAATATTAAAAAATGGCAATATGCATTAAGACTAAAAAGTAACAATACACATTTAAATTAAGTTAAAGAAATAACGATAAATCCCCGACATCAATTGAAGTTATGCAAACAATAGGGTCTTGTGCGAGTTTGCATACATACTGTATATATTCAACAAAACTGGATGTATACTTTGTGTATCATGGTGGGAAACCAAACCGTTCTAACAATTTAATATACAGTATATGCTATTGCAAAATATGTTTTCAACACATAACAATTATTTTTAGGATTTGATCATTACAAGATAATCATACTCACCTTATTTAGCGTGGGCACATGTCTGATCTTCCACGGGACCAAAAGCAAACTGAGAAAATTGAATATTAAAAGCAAATTTTTCGGAACAAACCCCTCAGTTTTCCCCTCTGCCATTTTGTGCGTTTTTATTTCTTGCGCTCGGCTGCCATTTTGCATGAGTGCGCCCCCCCCCCCCCCCCCCGACGCCGCAGGAGATGATTGCTTACAAGCTCCTAACTGGTCAGAATTGGAGGTTTAATTAGCAGCATGGAGCCGTTAGCCGACGGTGACCAAACGTCCCGGTTTGTCCGGGACTGTCCCGGTTTGTCCGGGACTGTCCCGGTTTCGAGCTGCGTGTCCCGAGTCCCACATCCCTCAAATGTCCACGTTTTCGACATCCACGACCAAATTGTTTCGGCACATTTAAAATAATAATAATATTATACTTGTTTTCAGCTCTTACATATATGATATACTGTAGCCACCACCACAGAAGTGGGCGTCGTCATCAACACGCCCACTCGCTCGCTGTGAGTTGTGTGCTTTCAGGGGTGTGTGTAGGGTGTAGCACCGGCGCTGCCTACTGGAAAGGCGACGCCGCTGTGCGTGCCCGTGCCGCTCCGTTACCTTATTGAACGAAAGAAAAAAGCACCGCACATAACGGGGACGCTCTCTCAGTCACTCTCTCATGCCCCCCCCACCCCCTATTTGTAAGTTATAATTTGGCTTCACGTGGAAAAATTTATCAGCCCAATGTCGCCCATAACTAGTAATTCATATTCTGGGTTTCTTAGTTAAAGGACCATAGTAATACATATTACATTTTTTTATATTTAGAACGTTATCTTCTTAATATTATAATAATTTATATCGTTATTTTATCCTATGGATTTATAGATACTTTATTACAGACAACATAATATAATAACAACAAATAATATTAAAAGTATATCGAATATAATATTAACACATTCATATAATATTCATATAAATAACAATGATAATAATATTGTATTAATTTAATAATAGTAATATTGTAATATATAAGAAAATAAAACATTTCTTTATTATTCTTATTGTTTAGTTATTTTTATTTTTCAATGATTTTGTATTTTGTCGGTAACGATCATCAACATAAAGGAAGCATTTTGCTTTTTCCTTACGAAGTCAAATCCCCCAAGCACTTTGATTTGCCCAAAAACCATAATTGACTTTTCAGCGGAGTGATTGATGAGGGAGCTGAGGGCTAATCGATCAGAGCGATTGATAAGCGGAGGAAGAGGAAAGAAAGGGGGAAGAAAAGAGCGAAAGTCTACTTGTTGGATTGCAGGCAGCAACCTGGACTTCCAGGTAATGGAACTGTCACTCTCTCCCCCTCCACCAGATAAAAATCATCCCTCGTTCTCTCTCTCCCCCTCTCGATCCACCTCCCTCTCTCTCCCTCACTCGCTCTACCTCTTTGTCTCTCTCTGTTTCTGTCTCCCTCCATATCTCCCCCTTTCCTCTCTCTCTCCACCTCTACCTTTGTTCTGCTCTCTCCCTCGTCTCTCTTCCTTCATCTCTGTCTCAACCCCCCCCCCCTCTCTCTCGCTCTATCTCCTTTCTCCCTCTCACTCTGCCATTCCCACCTCTCGTTCACACTCCCTATCTCTCCCAGTCACCCTCCCTTGCTCTCTCTCCCCCCTCCCCTCCTCTCTCTCCCTCCCTCCGCGCTATTTTCTTCTCCCTCTCCCCCTCTGTCCCTCCCTCCTCCCTCTCTTCCTTCCCTCTGTGTGTCTCTCGCTCTCTCCCTTCTCCTTTCTCTCTCTCCCTAGCTCTCCCTGCCACCCTCCCTTGCTCTGTCCCTCTAACCACCTCTCTCACTCTGCCCCCACCTCTCTTCCCCTCTCTCCCTCCCTTACTCCCTCCCTCTTTCTTTCCTGCCATTTTCCAACATATTTAAATGTGTATAAATCTGCAAGGTGGGATGCTTTTCTTCATTTCAGAAGAACATAGTCCAGAGTCCAAACAAAACACAAAATGCAATGAAATGGTGCTGCCTTAAATTGCTCAAAATGCATAAGATGCTGAAAATGCTTAAAAGCTCAAAATGCATGAAATGCTTAGAATTTATAAAATGCTTAAAATGTACAAAATTCTTAAAATGTATAAAATGCTCAAAATTCTCAAAATGCATGAAATGCTTAAAATGTATAAAATGCATTAATGCTCAAAATTCTTAAAATGCTCAAAATACATGTAAAGTGCTTAAAATGCCCACTCAGAATGTGCACCAGCCAGAACAGTATTATTTCTTGAAATAAACGGGACGATCAGTCTCTGCATCCTTTGAAACATATAAAAAAACAACATTAAAAGTAAAAATCAAAGTAATATGTGATACCTACCCCCTGAAGCTGCCTGAGGGAATGTTGCCGGGCTGCCATCAAGGCAAAGGGGGGTGGCTGCTTGGAAGAATCTAAAATATAACATATTCATTTCTTTCCTGCTTTTTCGGTTACTACATAATTCCATATGTTATTTCATAGTTTTGATGTTTTTCCAAAAGTGTGTGCGTGTGTGTGTGTGTGTGTGTGTGTGTGTGTGTGTGTGTGTGTATTTTTGCTAATTTGCACAATTTCAATTTTTTGGACACGGTGTGAATTGTTGATACAGAGGTCTGTTGTTCCATTTTTAGTTTTAACACATGCAGTATTGACAATTATATCTATATATATTGTAGTTACTGTTCGGGTGGTAGTCTGTCTATATAAACTGATGACTTTTGTCCTCTACGGACATTCCTGCTCCGGGACTTTGAAGTGAAACCCATCGTGAAGTAATATCAGACTACTACAAAATAAAAATCCATCCGTGGAGCAGAATGAGCAGCGGCAGCAGAGGCGGACCTTCTGGAAACGGCCGCTGCTCCGAAATTCAATTTCAGCCGATTCTTCACATCGAATTTAGGAAATGAGAGGTTTGAGGAAACACGCGGTGGCAGTTTGTGCTGTAGGAGGGAGTGTGCGTTCAGGTTTAAAGAGCTTTTAGACAAGAATGCATTTGACCGCGGCTCACATTTTCGAGGGCCAGGGAGAATCTGTCCTAACCGGTGAAAATATATCAAAATGTGGCATGATGATCTTTATGTGTGTGTGTGTGTGTGTGTGTGTGTGTGTATATATATATATATATCTCCCTAATGTGAATGTGTCAAAAACAAAATACAAAAATACTGTAACAATAAATTGTATCTGTTTAAAACACAATATTTTTGTATTTTGAAAATACAATAAAGATCTTATGCCTATTTGTTTTATAGATAGAATTTGACAATACACGGATCAGCTTCAACATTAAAACCAGTGACAGGTGAAGTGAATGACATTGATCAACTGGTTCCAATGGCACCTGTCAAGGGGTGGGATGTATTATTATTATTATTATTATTATTATTATTATTATATTAGGGATATATTCGGCAGCAAGTGAACAGTTGTTGAAGTTGATGTGTTGGAAGCAGGAAAAATGGGCGTGGTCAGGATCTGAGCCACTTTGACAAGGAGCACATTGTGATGCTGGACGACTGGGTCAGAGCATCTCCACAAGCACAGGTCTTGTGGGCTGTTCCCGCTACGCAGTGGTTACTACCAGAAGTGTCCAAGGAAGGACGACCGGGGAACCGGCAACAGGGTCATGGACGCCCAAGGCTCATTGATGCACGTGGGGAGTGAAGTCAAGCCCATCTGGTTCGATCCCACAGAAGAGCTACTGTAGAACAAATTGGTGAAAAAGTGAATGGTGCTGTGATAGAAAGGTGTAGAACACACAGTGCATCACAGCTTGCTGCGTATGGGGCTGTGTAGCTGCAGACCAGTCAGAGTGTCCATGCTGAGCCCTGTCCACCTCTGAAAGCTCCTACAATGGACACGTGAGCGTCAGAACTGGACCGTGGCGCAATGGAAGAAGGTGGAGGTCTGATGAATCACCTTTTCTTCTACATCGTGTGGATGGGTGGGGTTGGGGTCCGATCCCATGGAGCACCTGTGGGATGTGCTGGAACAACAAGCCCGATCCATGGGGGCCCCACCTCACAACTTCCAGGACTTGAAGGATCTGCTGCTAACGTCTTGGTGCCAGATACCACAGGACACCTTCAGAGTCTGGTGGAGTCCACGCCTCCACGGGTCACAGCTGTTTAGGCGGCACAAGGGGGAGCTACACAATGTTAGTGGTATAAGTGGGGGTTCTTATGTTGTGGCTGATCGGTTAATACAATAAACCTGAAAAGTAACTTAACAATTAAAATATTGACAATATGTGACGCACCGCATACTTCCGGGTCATTTGGCGGCTTTCGTTTGGCTGCTCCTGGCCATTTTAGAAATGTGCGGGATGGCGGCCTTTTGCTGTGTTGGGTCACATATACAATACATCTAAAACGTTACAAAAGAATGGAAAAATGGCAATATACATTAAACCTAAAAACATAGTAAGATCGCAGTTCAGTTTGGCTACGTTTGGGAGAATAAGACAAGTATTTTTGGTATTTTGAAAATAGAGAAATGCAGATCGCTGAAGTATTTTATTGCAATCTACATGGACATTTTTTTCCTACGTGATCAAATATAAACGACAGATGAGGAACTCTTTTATTTTCAAACAGGGTTTTTCAATTACGTACAGTATTCTGGGAAATCCTGCCCATCCCTGGATCACAGACTGGTCAAATTCCCCGAATATCACTTTTAAGTTCCATCCACCCTTCGTCTGCCTCCACATTGTTTTCCATATTGGGGATTATATGTTTTGTTTTTGTTTTTTTTCCAGGGGTAGAGCAGCTTGCATCAATCAAGTTGTTACGGGGTTTGGCTGCTGGTTTGACCATTTGGTGCAACACACTCCCTGATAAATAAACCTGGAAGACGCATCCATCCCATCTGCTCCCAGCATATGTCATCACGGGTAAGGTCAGCGGGGCGGGAGCACGGCAACACGCCCACTTATACACTTATAAACTCCCATTCAGACGCTAATGGGTCAATTCCTGGCAATAAAATAAATAAATTAAAGGTCCTTTTTTTTTTTTTTTAATCCTCACTAGTCTTCTTCAAACGCTCCATGAATTCCAACAGACAGAGAAAGAAACATTTGTTTTTATATTTTATATTAAACATATTTAATGCTGATGGTTAAATGCTTATTTAATACTGATTTTTATAATTGTATTTGTCTTTAAATTGTGTTGAGTCCAAACATGATATTGCATCAGGTAGTCCAGATATTCATTATGCGACACCTCTTCTGCAGTGAAAATACATAATGAAGTTTATTTAATTTACGGCAGTTATGTTTTCATCATTTGTCCGATGAATTAAAAGATCCCGTCTTGATCCATACATATATATATATATATATATATATATTTACACACACACACACACACATATGATTCCATTCGCCCAAAACTCTTACTCACCCTTGGCACACAGTGTTACACAGAAAGTTGGACTTTCTCCTTGTTCCGTATTTTGCGTAACACTTTTTCAATTATGACCCCTTCTCAAACTCCCATTTTCCTGCTGACTTTAAATATTTAAATACTTTGAATACTTTAAATACTTAAGCCACGGCGGCCACAACACATCCTTGGTCTGTATGGAAAATGGGAGTTGATAAAAGAGCAAGAGGAAATCCTTGGCTTTTTCATTATATATTTCCACAATGCGTTCTCATTACTTATTATCTTCCTGGCAGCTATTATTATATATATATATATATATATATTTTTTTTTTTTTTTTCCTTTTTCTTTTTTTTGGAATAAACAAGCGATAAGTAAAATCCCCCATCTCTCTTCCCTCAACCTCGGCCCAAACCTGCAGCTTCAGATAATGAATGCAATTAAGGGCTCGCTGCATTAAACCTGGCGGTAAACAGAAAGCTTAGCGCTGCACAATATCAGCTCGGCCCAGGGTTTTTAACGTGGAAAAGGCTGGAAAAAGGGGGCGGAGGGAGACGTTTTGACCGAAGAGGTGAAGTTCACGCCTCGCAAGTTGACCGCCGGGGAAGGAGGGTGAACTCAATGAAGTTTGGAGTTAATTCTGGAATTGGGATTGCGCTCGTATGGAACGACAATCACATATTTATCTAAAATAAGCCACTTCAAATCTGGCTACTTAAGCTTTGAGGTAAACAAAGGCGAGGCCGGCTGATATATCGTTGTAATATGGATATTGCAATATGCAGGGACGTTTCTTGCTATATGCGGAGGGCCCCCAAAGCCACCAGGCTGCCAGGCCCCCAAGCTGCCATTTTAGCCCTTTTTTATTTATATATATATATTCTTCTTTTTTATTAAAATGACGGGTCTCTCTTGGTAGCCAAGTGCCCTCTTATCGTGTGCATTATTGCCTTTATAAGTTTGAAGAAAATGCTGCTCATTTATACGCATTTGGGAGATGTTATGTCATGTATGTTACATGTTGTGCATATTCGGTAAATCCTGTACAATTTCAGGAGTTTCTCGATGAAGTTTTTCCCATTTATTGTAATTTTCTGTAGGTTTTAATTTCTGGGGTCAACTTGAGTTGTTTGATTTGAATTTTGGAGAAAAAAAAAGATGTTGAGAGTTTTTCACCGTTCTAGCCTATTTTCCTCTTATCCACGAAACACCTTGGGTGGTTGGTTTTGAATTTAATTTTAAGGATCAATTGTGTCTGAGCGATATTTGTTATGATATCGTGATATGAGACCAGCTATCGTCTGGGATTTTTCGTAATATTGATATATAGTCAGATGTTGTCGTTAACGAGCATGGCAGGTTTTTTTTTTCCAGTTTTCTGAATGTCATGGATGCACCAGTAGTCATCCCCCATAATATTGTCAAATTATCGATATTAAAGTATCGGCCAAAAAACGCTGTAATTTTGCCAATATCTACCAGCGGTGCTCTGAATTATCCAATCAAACAAACACATTTGCAATTTTGAGACTTTAGAGGTGTCCTGTGAGATTCAGTGGGTCTTTTGAAGGTGTCATCCCAAAAATATGGCCAAAAAAACCCCGATAAAAATAAACTTCCTGGGAATGAACAGTAAACAATAAGAATAAACCGAGAAATAAACCAACATTTTGACGGTGTACAATGAACCTAAAAGATGAATAAACGCTAAAACCCCGTCCAGCAGCTCCCATTCTGACAGTTCTGACAAATGTTGCATGAATATTTAAATGTGTCATAAAAAAACCGCAACATATACTGTGCATAGCAGGGTGGACACAAAATGCTTGTAACATGCAGTATGTGAGCGTTTTCAGCCTCGGGGCAAAAAGCCATCACAGTTGGACAGCGGCAACCCTTTTATTATTTTTACTTGTATATTTTTGGGGGGGGAGGCTGAGATTGCAGCTCCGCCTGCGGAAGAAGGTGTGTGAAGTCGGCGCCACGCCGCCCGCCTACTCCGTCAGCCGTGGACCGGAGCAGCCGTCCGGTGGCATTTTTCTAATCTGCAAATCATATTTTTCCATTTTCTAATTTTGCGAGCCGAGGCGAAGGGCGTCTTGTCAGTCAGCGGGGCTGGAAGTGGCTCCGGCGCCAATTCAGAGCAGATACGAGGAGCTGGATCGGTGTCGGAAGCGGCATCTTCCCTCATTGGGCTTCATGACATGCAGCCACTTTATTAATCTTTGAGCACTTGCACGTTTCTGTTCCCTCTATTCCTGCCTTCTTCCCCACCGGACCGCGTCACTTTAAAATATTGCGCCGAAAAGGCCAAAGCCTTCTTCATTTAGATCCTTCAATTGACTCGCATTGGTCCATGCCCTTTTCACTTTCTTTCATTTATTATTGTTCGTATATTTTATCTGATTTGGCGATAAGTGCGGGTGCATTTTGAGGTCTTTTTTTTTTTTTTTCCCCGGGAACCTTCTTTAACATTCTCATTAACGCGCCGCCCAAGTCCCCCCGAGATAAGAATGTGCCGCCAGATAAACGTGGAAGTAAAATGCAATTTGCGGCACTCATAATAATGTTGAAAGTGACACACCTCTTTCTCTATTAAAAACCTGCGCATATAATGGGGCTTTAAATGACTTCCTTGGACCGGTTCCCATCGCAGTCAATGGACGGACGTTTTGCTTCCGGTGGTTTCACATGTAGAGGAACGAGGCCAGTGCACCATGTCCGACCACATGTCAGGAAGCCATAATTGGCCATGAACTAAATGATTACAGCGCTTCTTAAAGGGGACCTATTATTATTTTCCTGGTTTTCTCCCATATATGTGACGCTGTAATGTGGGATGTTCATATCAGACGCGGCGAAAGCGTCGAATAAAGAGGTGAACTAATGACAAAGGAGTCGCTGTGAACGAAGCGCTCAGGCTTCAGACGGCTCTGAACGCTCCGTTTGCAAAGGTCGGTCCATCATGGATCTCATCATATGGTCATCTGCTCCATCCCGTCTGCTGCGCGTTTCCCCAAACAAGACCAATAAAAAAAATTGTGTTTTTTTTTTTTTTGTAGATTTTCCGACGTTTACACGAAACAAAAAAATCCCTGAGTCCGAGAGTCCCGGTCCAAGCCTGGACGAGAAATCAGTGAAAGTTACCAAGCAAATGCAAGGGAAGCCACACTCAAATGCCATTGGCTCACAGAACCCGGAACTCGTGCTCAAACCCCACTGGCTCACGGAACTCGGCGCCTCAGCAGGGAGGCTCCTCACACTGAAACAGAGCGTCGGGAACACAATGGGTTTCGAGGCACGTTAGAACGGCTAGAATGCATAATCTGAGTGGAATTTTCAGCAAAAAGCTACAAAAGCTTGTTTTGGGGACCTCAGGGACCTATATTGTTTAAAAAGGAACATGATAGGTCCCCTTTAATGATGCAGCCATTCACCATCTGGAGTGATTCACATCTTCCCGACCAACAGTTGAGATGTTTTGGTGAACAGTCTTTTGTAAAATAATGTGTGTATTGGGTCTCCACGGGGAACGCAACTATATCGCTTCAACTTGAGATATTAGGCTGGACTTTCGATTTAAGAGGTTTCTCAATAGGTGTGTGTGTAATTTGAGCATTTCTTCTCCTTCGTCGGTGAATAAATGTCGTTGAAAGCTTGAAAAATCAGGGTGACTAGGTTGCCTAGGAGTAGTCGGTAATATAAAAGTGTTTGTGCGTTTGAAAAGGCGTGCTGGATGTCTGCGTCAAGATCTCGGGTCAAAAGCTGACCGCCCAAGACCAACTGCTAAAATGCAGTGGAGCTCAGGCGGACCACGACGGGAAAAGAAAGAAAGGCTGGAACGGTTTCTTTCAGAGGAGATGGCGTAGGCGGGCCAGAGATTATTCCAGTGGGACGCCGTCTCCCTGAGTAGTTTTTAGCAAGAGTGCTGCATTTATACTGGGCTGGACGTCAAAGGATTGGCCTAAAAAGCAGAATAACCAGTTGGTAGACAACTTTTTGAAGGTCACCACTTTTTCAGAGGTCGTGCACATACATATGGGCCTCTAACACACAAACCGTGAAATAGGACAAGCCAGTCGGTTTTTTGTTTTCTGCCTATGTCAGAAAACATGTGATTGGACGAGCGTATTTGCCTCCCCTTCCTACGTCAAGTTGGGGCTCAATAGAATAATACCGCCCCCCATCTGAGTATCTCCACCAGCGGCTTGAGGAATACCTTTGCGAAGGTGCGGCTTTTTTTTTTTTTTTTCACAAGTGCCAGACTCACTAGCGTTAGGTTGAACCTGAGCTCCAAGCATGGGAACTGCTCTATCGTCGGCTGCACTGACCAGCACAAATCTCTACCTCCGCCCGCCGGGGGCAGCGACTCGTTTGCATTTGAAGAGAGGGACGCAGTGAATGCCCGTCGACAGCAGGACCGGAACAGAGGGTTATAGGGGCTTGTTAGAATGGCTAGAATGCATGATCTGAGTGGTATTTTCAGCAAGAAAAACCGTCAAAAACATGTTTTGGGCACCTCGGAGACCTGTATTAACTTGTTTGTAAAGGAGTGGACGTGGCGCCCTTTACTTTAAGATGTGTGTTCTGAAAGAGTCAAAAATCCAGCTATTTGTGACAAAACAGCCTCAATAGCCAATATTGATCACACCCTAACCCTTGTTGTTGTTGTTGGTTCTCCCACCCAATCATTCAATCATGTAGGGGACAATGTACAGCCAGCCAGTCAGTAGCACAACATAACCCCTAACACAGTGTTTATGAGGCTTATTGTGTGGCAATGACTGTCAGGCTACAAATTATTTAACTTATAGGAGCCTAGACTATGAGATGGAATATTGAATGTAATGGTTTTATTACTCGCATGTCTAGTTTAAGAGCTTCCTCTGAGAAAAATTGCAACAAGACTAACAACGTAGCCAACACTCTCCCCGCGAAAAGTCAACTACGGGGGACGTGAAACCAGGCGTAAGTGGTTGCCCCTGACGACGGTCGTTATTGACCGACAGCAGGTCATTCAGAAATAACTGATCCGCTATTGACCAATCATAATCGAGTGTTCCGCAGAACGCAATTGCAACAGGAGCCGAGAAAAGAAAAGCACAAATTCTCAAAACTCGAATAATGTCCTTTTGCAGAAGAAGGTGTAGTTGTGCGGCGGACTCATATCAAGGCTGTAATCCTAAGTGTCACAACGCTCAAATCCCTCTAAACGGTAATAAAGTACTAAAAGGACGTGAAGAATTTTTGCTAAAGGGCATATTGAAGCTGGATTTACAATTTGACTGAATAAAATTCCAATTAATATTAATGGAAGGATTAAAAAAAAAAAAAAAAAACAACAAAAAAAAAAAAAACAATCAAGTGAATGGCGATGACACCTTTTCAGAAAGCCAGCGGGGGGTCTGTCAGCCTGATGAAACCTTCATTTCTCTGGATCATTTGGCATCGCTGTTCGCCTCCCGTCCCCGTTCTGCCCTAATGGCCCCTCTGACAGTGACACGATGATACCTCGCATAAAAGGAGGCGAGGGAAGCGAGGGGGGGGAGTCAGAAGAAAACTTGCGTACGGCTCAGCGGGCCATCGAGGAGTCCTCAATTACGGCTTCGATGTGAGTTCCGCGGGGGTGTTATTGGCTGTGTAGATACTGCTGCCCGATGACTTTTTCCGGGATTTGTTTTTCTTTTCTAACAGAATGGTTACCGGCCTTTCACGCCGGGAAAAATATCCCGATTAGTCCACGACGTTGGCTGATGTTTGGCTTCCACGGATATGGCGACGTCAGGGAAATTCCGTCCTTACGTCTCTCTAAAGAATTCTTTAATTTTTTCATCCGAAATTGCGGCTGGGCAAAATCCATAGAACTGTTATATTTATTATATATATTGGGGATATATATTATATATATATATATATATGTATATATATTAAGCTGGTTGTCTAGTAACCTAAAAGGTTGCTGGTTCGATCCCAGGCTCCTCCTGCTAGCATGCTGTAGTGTCTTTGAGCAAGACACTTAACCCCTAATTGCTCCTGGTGGCTGCGTCCGTCTGTGTTTGAATAATTGTAAGTCGCTTTGGATAAAAGCGTCTGCTTAATGCAATGATATATATATATATAGGCAGATAATGAGTTAAAGTCCCTCTAAAGTGAATTCACTGATTTGTTTCTAAAGACATTGTACATGTGAGAAAGTCATTCATGAAAAGACTGAACAATGTGGTCCAGAATTGTAGAGTTAGACCGTCAATATGTCTCTCGCCATTTTTGCGCTCCGGATTTTTTGGGCCAGGCTAAATCATGACCCGATGACGCAGAGAGGTCATACAGGGCATGGCCACGCCCCCCTGACACTGTATGAACACAGTTGGTAGACAACTTTTTGGAGGTCGCCACCTTTTCAGAGGTCGTGCACATTCATAGGGGCCTCTAACACACAAAATGTGAAATAAGACAACGAGTCGGTGAAATGAGCTAAGCTAACAGCCCCGGGTTTGGGATAAAACGCTGTTTTGGGAAAAGACACCTTGAAAAGGTGTCAGGAGGAGCCGGCAGGGGGCACCAGAAAGAGCGGGAGTCCCTCGACCAGACCGCGGCGCCTCCGTGGCGCCTCAGACACTCGACACACCGGACGAGGTTCAGGACAACATTGAAACATGGAAATCACTCCAATGCAAACGTCCTACATGACTGACGCGACTGGGCGTGGTTTGGGCGTCGACGGCGGACACGCCCCCCGGCGTCTCAGAGCGGAGGGAACTGCCTTTTCTCTCCCCTCCACGATTTTGAAACCTAATTTTATAAACTTGCCGATTATTTTAACCGTTCGAATTTGGCCGGGTGGCTTATAACACGTTGTTCTGTGGTGTGACAAACTCAGAACACATATTTGCTGTTGCTATACACGGACTTTAACATCCGAATTTTAAGCTCCAATTCATCAGGCAAATGTCATTTGTGTCTTCTAATTCGGTGAAAGTAGAAACACTGTAAAAGTCGTCTCCTCAAAAGTATTGAAATGCTTACTCCCTTAAAGCCCTTAATGCATTGATCTCTTTTAGTCCAGTCCATACAATCCGGTTTTCAGTTGCCCTCACGAATCAACCGTCTACTGCGCATGTTTCAAATTCATTTTGGGACCTGGCAGCTTGCGTGGGTGAAAGAAGGAACATTTATTTGAACCATGCGGTACTTTCTATACGGTCTCGCAGACATACTGTATAAGGGCTTTGCCTGAAATCAGGTGTTTCCAGCGTAAATACATAAATCTTACAATCTATGATCGTACATGCCTGAGCGTTTTTTTATTATTACTATTATTTTTTTTGTTTTTTGTGGGGGTCGGTGGGAGAGGGGGAGTCAGCATCCATAGCTACAGGCCATCTCTCTATCATGTTCCTGTCTTCCTGTCTGCACAGGACTCTGCCAGGCTAATTATGCCCGTCAATCTCTGCAGTCTCCCCACCAATCTTTCTTTCTTTCTCTCTCTTTTTTTTTTTTTTTTACCCAGCATGCCCCCCGGTGCCCTTGCCCGCTCGACGCCCACGCTGCTCGCAGCCAGATTAGCTACAGCCAGGCACGACGAGTTAAGCACCGCGGATGTGGGAGACAAAAAGAGAGAGAGAGGGAAGAGTGGGAGGATTCGAGGGCCGTCGACGGGCTGAGTTTTTCGGGAGGTTTATCCCCCCAGTTCAGTGCCCTCTACTACATGGTTGCTCCCTCGTTGGCGATTTCCCGTGGGCGACGCGATCCCTTTCCCTCCGGCGAAGACGATAGAGGGAGAGTGAGAGAGAGAGAGAGAGAAAACAAAAAACCTTCTCGCCCCTATTAGGTTCCTGACGACAGAGGGGGCTTATTTTAAGTTTGGATAGCCTTGTTTGATTGTTGGAGTAATGCCGCACACTCCAGAAGGTTTGTTATTATTCGAGTGTTTGATCGAGGCCGAGGCCAGGGCCCAAAATCCCCTAAATAAACATCTGTTTGATTGCACAGCCCGGCCCGGCGGCGTAGCTCATTTAGGCTTCCAGAGACGGCAGAGGAGCCCCACACGCCTCTGATGCTAAAATGGCATCCGTGCTCCTGCCTGGTTATTACCCTCTGAGCAACTGGGGGGCAGTGTTGTCCTTCCTTCCTTCCCTGCCCCAAACACTCAAGTCATTTGGTGGTGCGTATATGGCGGCTGGATTCCCTCTCGCTCCTCCCCCCCGGCGGCTTCTCGCCGTGTTAAGAAAATGAGACACGGTTCCATCTAGAATGAAAAGTTAAAGGAGGGACACCTGGATGGAAGGGCTGCATCGCGACCAGGCGGGGAAATAAGAGTTTTGTCTCGGTTGCGGGAGCGCCGGGAATGTGCCCCCCCCCCCCCGTCGTGTTGTCTCGTTGCCGCAAGTCGGACGCGATCAGTCGTTTTTTTTTTTGGGGGGGGGGGGGGGGGGGGAGTTTAACGGAGAGCCCCGGCTCCCTCCGCGCTGCTAAACGTAGAACCGAGCTTAAAACATAAAAAAATGTCCTGAATAAAAAAACCTGCACATTTGCAATCCAACAGAGTCGCTCCGGTGCTGTGAAGGGCTGAAGAGGGAGTGGGATGAAGATCCAATAACTGTTTTTCCCCGACTGTAATAGTAGCCACAGTCATTATGACCGCTGGAACAGAACTGATCTGAAAACAGCAGCCAGGCTATCTGCGCCCTGCAGTGGCTCCACTGTGGATACCATTACATGATAAACACCTTCCACTATCGCAGCCCGGCGCAGTGCAGCCCTCCGCGCCCGGCCAGGAAAGTTGAAATGGCAGCAGTCAACTTGTCGGTCCCGTTCTTTAACTTTTTTTTTTTCCCCCCTCCCAACCCTGGCGCTCGTGGCGAGATGCGCCGACTCCTCGCGTGCGGCGTTCGCTCCGAGAGGGCGTCCGAGGACGTGGAGGGGGCACCGGGGAACTGGCTACGTCCCAAACTCGTGCTCGGCGTGGTCATCAGGTCCCATCAGTCCGGGGAAGGTGTCACCGCTGCGCCTCCGGCGCGTGGGCCGCGTCTGCCCCTAACAAGCTATTTCCTTGAGTTGTGATCCGCGCCTCGCCTCACTGCCGTCTCCCTTTGACGATTCTGACATCTCTGACTCACGGGCCTCAGGAGCGGGGGAACAGCCGCCGCCGAAAGTTGCTGATGAGTTTATTACTTCCGCGACCGGCAGCGTCAGCGGTTCT
The DNA here is from genome assembly GCF_960531495.2 of Zeus faber. Taxonomy (NCBI): domain Eukaryota; kingdom Metazoa; phylum Chordata; class Actinopteri; order Zeiformes; family Zeidae; genus Zeus; species Zeus faber. Next base: position 21,247,816 of record NC_137209.1, on the reverse strand, counting down.
GCAGCCCTCCGCCTGCACCTGCCGACAAATCGAGCGCGCACGTGCGTTCGGTCTCAGGTGAATCCCCCCGCCGAATCCCCCTGCCCAGGTGCGCGTCGATCGGACCGCCGTGAAACCGTTCAATCGAATTGAAGTGATCGGCTGAAATGACTTCACACTGTTGATTCTCTTATCAAATCCAAATATGCTCATTTAGACGCAACACCCCCTCCCGCAGCCCCCGCCCCGCTTCTCCCGTGGGGCACGTTTTTAATCCCGGCCCGTGTCGCCGGCAGCGACGGGCGCCGCGTCGCTCGCTCTCCCCGCCGCCTCGAAGCCTCGGTGCGATGACGTCACCGCTTGGCAGACACCAACCCGCGCTCCGCTTTTCGTTTATCTGCGCTTGGACGCGGTGGAAGCCGGTTTCCTCGTGTTGACTGACGCCGGCTTTGTGTGTGTGCGTCGCATTATCGGAGCGAGCGCAGAAATCTCTTTCGTTTTTGTTTTTTTTTGTTCGTTTTTTTTATTTCTAGGACGTCGGCCATATCCCTTTAGCCCAGTGGTCTCAACCTTCAATGACCTGGGTCCACTGGCCAGGTTGTCTTGTGCAAGGGGGCGTTTTGTGTTGTGTTGTTTGTTTTCCTCCCGCACATAAGTGAATTGCCTCGTTATCCTGTTGGAAACAGCTGTTTTATGATCAATTTAATTCTGTTTCATATTTTAAAAACATGAAGTACATTTGTGTGGATTCATTTAGCGTCATTGATAAAAATAAAAAAAAAAACTAAAAAAAAACATATTTGTGGGCCAGATTTATCAACACATTATCACCATGTAGCAGGCCACATTAAATTGTTTCGCGGGCCGGATGTGGCCCCCGGCCCGGTAGTTTGAGGCCCATGGTTTTGCCCGAAGAACTAGGATTCGACCAAAAGCAGAATGGTGGAAATGCCCTTGGTTCTGGTGTATGTGACGAAGTCAATCCTATCATCGAATCCGGCCAAGGCTCTTTTCTTTTTTAAGGTATTTATTTTTAATATTTTGCCATTTAGGCGTTCCACAGCGGCGTGAAATAGTGGCTGAGGGGCCAAGGGAGCATGCAAATCATCCACGATGTTGACAATCAGTTAGCGCTTTGTGGTTCATCAGTCAGCCTAATATATCTGATACTGTAGCTCTGATTGCTTTTGTGGCCCCGCCGTGAGATTGTAAATGTCACTCAGTTGCCATCTGATTATGATATGACATGTAAGCTGTTTGATATTCAAACTCCGAATGGGGAAAAATGTGTTTGAAGTGTAGCCGCTGCGTGTTTGTGTGTAAGGATGTGTTGGGGAGGCATCGCGCCGTCTTTTCAAAAGGTCAATTTCATTAACCGCCGACGAAATGTAGATCAGAATCATTCAAAATTATTTTTGTTGAGACAAACTGGTTGTCGCGCTCAAGCCGAGATGTAGCTGGATTGGAAATAGTATATCCGTTTCTACACCAAAACTAGAGTGTATACCGTGTAAAAAAAAAAAAAAGAGGCGATTGACGCTGTTACCATTGCCAGTGGACGAGTATGCCTTTCTTTTTTTTCCTGGTGTGTCACGTTCTGGCGCCTCATGTTTCCAGCGTGATAAGGAAAAAAAAACAGCACCGGCACCGGCAGCGCACCGGGCCCGGTCCTTCGGCAGCGGGGAGCGGAGAGGCTCCTCCGGTTCGGGGAGACCGGCTCGGGGCGGTGCTGGAGCGGGGCCCCGAGCCTGGCGGGGAGCCTGGCGGTTCTCTGCTGCGGCCCCCACAGAGCGGCCCCCAGGGAGTAGTCCCCCCGCCCCCCGTGGGTCAATCATTTCTGAATTTGATTTTGGATTCTAAGTCGGATATGAAGTGATGGAATGATACACTGATATTCCTCTCTATTTACTTGTCAACGCGTCTCACGCGCGTGGAACATCAACACCTGTCACATCGCGCCGGTAAAGGGGCGATAGTTAGCGTGTCCACCCGGGTGTCGTGTTTACATCACTGCCGATCGGAGCTGGAGCTAGAAAAAACCTTTGACTTCTGAAAAGTAATTTGTCCCGGGAATGAAACCCGGGTGTAACCTTTCCCACTAACGACAAAAAACAGATGTGGTATTAGTGGGTTTCCCTGCAGTGGTAAATGTGGTATAATGTCGGATTTTTCCCAGATGTTTGTCACACTAACAAATAACAGCCGACATAACTGGTGGCTCCCGGGCCGAATGTGGCCCACGTGTTTATGCAGACTGGCCCTTTTCAAGGTATTTTATGTATTATGAATGTAGTTGCATTAAGTTAGAAATACAACCAACTACTGTAACACATGACTTTGCTAGAAACTGAGGGAATCTATAAATGCACTTAATTGTAAACTATTTTGTAAATTGAAAAGGACAATTGGAAGAATATGACGGTGGATTTCATAATTAATTTGAACAGAATCCAGTTGAAAAGCCAAGGCATACATTACCTTATCCTCTAGTGACCTCCAATACATAATACATAATGCAACTACTTTAATTTCTACAGTGCAGATTCGCAAATACCCTTGTATGTATGTGGCCTGTAGTTTTTATTCAACTCTGATTGTCACGTCTGTAACTTTCAGTAACGTTGACACCATCCTTTCTATGAGCGCAGCCGTTGTCTCCTGATAAAAGCACCAGGATTGTCCGGCCCTGTTTACCTGCACTCGCTGCATAACCTGCAGTGCCATTGCCATCGCAGTCTTTCCTTTTCCCTTCCAGCCTTCGGGGATCTCATTACGGTGTCACAGTACGACGCCATCTTGTACCGGCTGCAATGCCTCCACTCCAACACCCCTGGATTGGGTTTGATCTCCCAGGCAGGCGGTAGGAAGGCGGGGAGGCGGCATCCGACGACGGCGCCACCGCCTTTGTGTCGGCTCGTCAGGCTTAAAGGCTGGCGGCAAGACAATTTTATGGATCTGTCGGCTGATGAAGGAGCCGGCGTTGAGCCCCTAAAGGCAGAATGGGCGCTTTAGCGTCTTCACCCAGATGAACATAAAGAAGAAGAATCCGTGCCGCCGTTTCCCTCCATTCCAGGGGTTGCTGTTGCGACAAGTGACTATTTTTATTTTTTTTGTGCCCGCGCTTAAGCTTCTCTTTACATCTTTCTCATTCCGTGAGAAATTCTCATTCCGTCCTTTGTCTCTCATTGTTTGTTTTCTTTTATTTTCCCTCTCCGTCCTCCTTGCAGGCTCTAGTGAGCACAAACAGCTAGCGCCAGGGGATTTGTGGATGTGTGCGAATGGAGCCGGGGACTCGGGAGCACTGGGCGTGCCTTCCTGTTAATAGAATACGCATGGCTGGGCCTCCCCGGGGCTGTTAGCGACGGCAACACAATGAAAATGTTAATGTTTGTGGTTTCTCGAAGAACTCTTCAATTTACTCACCCATCCCACAACTGGCCGTCATATAGGAAAGTCAATTGATTCTTTATATATAAATATGATAGTTTTACAAAACTTTTCTGTGACTGGTTGCTCCTTATATCACATTTGCAGTCTGTTATGAAAAACACCCTGTCACCGTCTTAAACTTCAGCAGGAATAGTGTGTCGCCAAAATACCCAGCCCGCTAATCATGGATAGAGCGTCACAATTATTACATAATCGCCTGATTACCTTTATCTGAGCTAACCGCATTTTGTAAATGTGTTAGACAATCCTCAAACATGTTTCCATTTAAATTTCATTGGAATTTTCAAGCCATCGTTAGAAATGCCGAGATAAATTGATTGTGTATTAAGTCTGTTTTCATAATTTGGGTTGACTTAACTGTCTGCGTAGCAAATAATTCTTAGGCTTAACTCTGCAGGAGTCTTTTGCAAGAAAAGCAATAAAATTATTGGACACTGCCTTTAGGGAGTGTCCAATAACTGTATTGCTTATTGACTTTAGAATTCCTGTCCGATTGGCCTTGGATTCCTTCCTCTGTATTGTTTCGTGAGTGTAAACCTGTGACTTGAAGACTGTGTACGTGTTGTTCCCGCTTCACAAAAACAAAAAACATGGCACTTTCCATCAAACGCATACACTGAATTTTGGTCTTTTGACTTTGTAGACAGCCGTAAATACTTGGGTACCATTGTTGAGAACAAGCTGATAGCTGTGAGCTCTGACAGGGACAATAAAGCGTTTTGTTTTCAAGGAGGTTAAATCATTGGTAGTGGAAGTGGCAGGTTCAAATGGAAGTGGAGGCTGTATGTGTTACACACTGATCGGCCACAACATTAAAACCAGTGAATAACGTTGCTCATCTCATTCCACTGGCACCTGTCAAGGGGTGGGATATATTATTATTATTATTATTATTAATATTATATTAGGGATATATTAGGCAGCAAGTGAACAGTCAGTTGTTGAAGTTGATGTTGGAAGCAGGAAAAATGGGCGTGGTCAGGATCTGAGCCACTATGACAAGGAGCACATTGTGATGCTGGACGACTGGGTCAGAGCATCTCCACAACCACAGGTCTTGTGGCTGTTCCCGCTACGCAGTGGTTACTACCAGAAGTGTCCAAGGAAGGACGACCGGGGAAGCGGGCCCCACCTCAAAACTTCCACAGGACACCTTCAGAGTCTGGTGGAGTCCACGCCTCCACCGGGTCAGAGCTGTTTTGGTGGCACCGGGGGGGGGCTACACAATATTAGTGGTTATTAGTGGTGGTTTTAATGTTGTGGCTGATCGGTGTATGTATTATGTTATGCTAGATTCGTTTTTGACCCATGGTAGGGTAATGGGTTTGACTATGGCTTTTTCAGAAAACAGATGCTCCCTTGGGCTTATTTATGAAATTGGTTGGATTAGCTAGCTAACAAGATCATATCTTGGCCTTTTGTTTTCTTGACCGACCGAAGATAACGCCCTTCTTCATAGTTTTACCGTGTACTTTTCAATAACAAGCTGTTAGCGCAAACATTTCTAATTACCTTCTGCACTGTAGACGGAGCCAGGGAGGGAGATAACATCGGCATTGGGCGTCTGTTGGTATGGCACACTGGCGTTGAGATCCACTTCCGTTCAGCACTGTGTTCGCTAGGCTAAGATAATGAGCTCAGTGATCAACACAGTGTGTCTCCAACTAAGGATAGTGGTTTGACACAGCAGTCAGCCGGCAGGCAGGTAGTCATATTTGGAAAGAACAGAATGCCACGTCCGCTTTTATCATTCCACGGTATGTCGTTCCCCGCTTCCCGCAAACAATTCTGTAGGTTGAGGGCTAGGCACACATCAGACATTACCTTAACAAATATATATAAACAAAGAAAACTTTCAGAGAGTTTTTCGCATCTAATTGGACATTTAGTCAACTTTGTTAGTTTAGTACAGACAAACTTTAAAATACCAATTGTATCTACTGTAAGAAATGTTGCCCATAAGTTTCACTCCGGCCTCGAACTTAAGAGCCCATAATATCACCCATGCCCATAATAGTAATGTAATATTAATTATTATACGGCAGTGTGGAATTCTCTACTTCTGTTTGGTCAATAGTGACAATCAGTCGTCAGTTGTTTCCGAACAATGACCATTGTTATGAGCAACCACTTCTTCGGCCTGGATTCGCCTTGTATCACTCCGTCGACTGGAGGTACATGCTCTTGCAAATGCTAACACTAGCTGGTGGCGCGACAAAGAAACTACAGCGGAAGACTTGAAGACATGAATGTCCAATTTCATATTACTAACAGTAAATAGCCTGGTCATATGTAGGGAGAGCTTTTCTTGTAGGTCATTTCAGTGTTTGTGTTGCAATGCGTATTTTTTTCTTTGCAGACACGAGGGGTGCCGCCGATCACAAAACTCGCGGTTGGGCTCGTCAGGGTTTTGAGTCACGGATCGGATCAGTTTTGGGATCAAAAAGGGAGATTTTTCACCGGGAAAATCTGTTGATGTCGGACGTATTTAAATCTCTCCGGTCATCATGTTCGTCGAAAATAATTCCCTTTACGCACGATTTGAATGAGTTCTGGCCGATAAAACAATTACGATAATTATCGCCATATTTGTTTCCTATGTGTCAAAATGAAACAGACTCGATCGTTCCGATTGGAAGAAATCCGCGTATCCATGCGACTGGAATCCAGTCGGTTTGGACGACGCAAAGCTGACCTTTCACCTCGAACCAATCACGTTTGTCGGCATAGAAACAGGCCCCGCCCCCTCGCTCGTGGACAGGTTGCGCTTGTAAACACAGTAAACACGGAGCGGAGACGGAGCCGCAGCGTCCGGAGGTCGGAGGAGAAGCAGAAAGACGACGCGTCATTGGGACACGTAGTGTACATCCACAGTTTGTCGGCTTTTGGGACCCAAAGCGGACGGTGAATATCCATTGTGTGGTAAAAATACTTGCAAAAAACTTTATTATTTGTCGAGACCCGCTTGCCATATTTATTTCGTTTTGAATCTTTATCAAAATGTTATTGGAGCGAAAGGTTAATAAAAGTGGCCTCACTTGTTGTTCACGAGCGGATCGCGGATCGACTATGTTTGGTTACACCACTCCACCACATAGTAGTTAGCAAAAACATTTCGAGTCAATATTCGGGCTCAATGTGTTCTTTTCTTTCGTGAGTAGCCGCGTGACAAGCAGGATAATGTGCGGCCAGACAAGAAAATGAAAAATAAAAAATAACCCGCCGGCCCCCCCGATCGCCCAGTCGGGGGTTATCTTGGGATGGCGACCGCCTGGCGGCAGGTTGTTGTTATTGCGACGTGTCGGATCGGGGGGTCCGCTGCAGCCCCCGCGCGTCTTCAAGCCCTCGCCTCGCCAGGGAGCCGGGAGGAGCCGGATCGCGGCCGCTTCGGAAACGGAACGGCGCCGGGCGTTGCAGATCTCGGGCGGGGATGGAAAACTCCCGAGGATGTTGGCGAGCGCCGCGCCTCCTCCGCTTTTTTGACTCCTGTGTCGGACAAACCGCCCGCCTGTGAGACCCGCCTGTAAATAATTTCACTGCCTGAACTGATGTCAAGGATGTCAAGGTTTTGACCACAATGGGTGACGGATGACTTGACGCTATGAATCATCATTTTTTTTTTTTTTATTTTAAACGGGAAAAAAAACGCCGGACGTGCGCTTCCAAAACGGGCCTCGACGCCGATACCTTCCCCACCCCTCCTCAACACTCCTCTTTCCACCGGGGCTTCACTTCCCAGACTCCTCCAAATTTACACGCGGGTTAGACAAGGAGTCATTCTCCATTTTTCTTTCTCCTCTGGGGAGAAAAAAAAAAAAACCCTCCGGCAGAGGCAGAGGCAGTTCATGTTTGCGCCGCGGAAGAGGGATAAAGTATTTCGGCAAATATCCGTCCTGACAGTCCATAGATCAGCGAGGGAAGGGAGCGCTCGCTGGAGTGAGCGCCGGTGTCATGAAGGACGTTTTCCACGCTCCCTCCGCTCCGCACATCAATTTATTGTCGTAGCGGGGGCCCCTTTCTTTTTTTCTGGGCTGTTTTCCCATCACACTGTCCTGAGATGTAGCTGCCCCGCCCCCCGACGTGGAGTTCCACTTTGTTCTTCCCCCTCCTCTACAGCGTAGGCCTCCTTGCGCGGCGGTGGGGTACCACGGGGCCCTTGCCAGCGGCTGTCGGCCCCGTGGAAAGGTCATTGTTGTCATTAATTGGGGGGGGGGGGGCGATACCCCATCAGCCGCTGCGATTGGTTGCAAAATCTAGTTTTTACTACGCAGATTCTATTGATCATCGTTGGTGTTTCTAGACCTTGGCTGGCGGAAACCCCCTCATTCATCCGGACCTTGTGGGCCCGACGTGGACAGCGGTGGGATACCACATGGTTCCCGCCGCAAATTCTGTGCCCCATGAAAGGGTCATTTACTCTTACAGCCAGTTTAATTACAGATACTTTCGTTTTTATTTTGTCAGATTCTATTGATGAGAGCGCCGCTTGGGTTCGAGTTACATGTCGGACTTAAGTTTATGGGAAAGCCCCCTCATTTGTCCAGACATTGTGGGGCCCTACAGTATGTGGACAGTGGTGGGATACCACAGGGGCCCTGCCACGAATGCTGGGCCCCATGAAAGGGTCACTTTTTTGTTTTTTTGCGGGGTAGGGCTGGGGGTGGGATTCTTTCAGCCAGTTAAATTACAGTAAAATCATTTTTATTTTGTCAGATACCATTGATTATAGTGGCGTTTCGCTTCAAGTCGCCCATCGGACTTGAGTTCATTGGAAATCGACCCTCATTTTGTCCAGACATTATGGGGCCCTACAGTATGTGGACAGTGGTGGGATACCACAGGGGCCTTGCCACGAATGCTGGGCCCCATGAAAGGGGAGACTTTTGTTTTATAATTTTTATATTAATTGCATCCCTGCATTTTGTCTTTGCCCTTTGTCTTTTCTCCTTCCAGATGATTTTTAGCCCTTTTTTTATTTTATTTTATTTTTTTATTACTTTCCCGCCATTAAAATGTCGTTTCTGTCATTGATTGCATGGACACATTTTTCTCGTTTGCCTCTTTTCTCTTTCCGCGTTCGAGCCCTAGATTTTCTTTTCTGAGGCGGGGTGCTTCTCGTTTTGCCAGTTTAAAATGTTGTTTGTAGTCAAAACAGTTGCTAATTGTTTGCACTGATGATTCCGTTTCATGTCCATCCAAGTTTTGTAAATGCTTGAACAGACAGTTAAGTGACATCTAAGGGGGAGAAAACGAATGGCTCTTTTACTTCCAGAAACCTCCCTTCCCAGCATAACAAACATGACTTGCTCTAAGTATAATAAATAAGTATTTGAAGAATGTTCGGCCACGGTTGTGTCTCAGGAAGTGCAAACCCACAATTAATAGAAATTGATGGGAAAGGTTCTGCTCCTCTTGAATTTCACAGCTTTGCTTATTAGGCTCACATCGGTGTCCGTTTTACTCCGTTTCCTCATTTTTCATGTTCCTTGTGTTTACTCAGTTGTTCCTCTTGATAAGCCGCGCAGGTTCCTGGGCCTCTTGACACACTATTTATCCTTTCTTGTCTGTTTTCAGTACAATTATCAGGAAAATAAAGTGAAACTTGGGAAGGGATTTTCATACATATCTCTTTTCTTGGTATTTTGTTGTTCTGCGGTCCTTGCATTTAATAAAGTAACTGGATTTAGGTGAAGATTTTTCTTCTTCAAATGCTTGCTCAGCATCAAAACCTATGGCTTGTTTATTGAAAGATTAAAATTTATCAGGATGTAAAATTGATTAGATTCAATTTATTGTCATTGCACGGATTGCAAGTACTGAGGCAACAAAATGCATTTCCCTCCATTTTACCATCCCAGTAGCCGCCGTGTTGTGGCGCCCGGGGAGCTGTTGGAGGGTCAATTGTCTTGCTCAAGGACACATCAGCACGCTACCAGGAGGGGACGGGGAGCGGACCAGAAGTCTTGCCTTTACTAGACGAGCCGCTCTACCTCCTGAGCCACTGCCCCAAGAATGAGGGAATTACGGAATTAAAAGTAGTGTTTTGAAAAAAGCCATTTTGAAATGAGGTCTGTCGTGAAGTACATCTCATTCTGATGAGAACTTGTTGCCACGAAATTAGAATCTAACTACCAACATTTTCGTGGGTTTTCTTCGGTGTTCGCTGAACTTTTCCCGTGCTTTCTAGTCCCGCCTGGCAAAAGAACAACGATGTTTTTGTTTCTGAAGCGCTCTCTGAGACAGTCTGGGATGGAAGGATATGGGATATGTCTGACCTGCAGACCACATCGCCCAAACCTCAACCGTGCTGGCCAGGAGAAGCACAATAATACGTTGTCTGCAAACATGTGAATGATCGTACACACAAGGGGATCTCACAATCAAACCTTGCATTGGAGTATAAATCAGATGTTTGTTGCACATGTGTAAATACTTGGCATACAGTATTCTTCAGCGATACAAACGGATGGTGATTTTTTTTCTCCTTCCAAAGTAGGATTTTTGCCTTTAGTTCTGGTACGTTGTGAAGAAATTTGGAAAAAAATAACTTTCTTCATCTCCGGAGGAAAATTGCGGTGTTAAACCACTAATAAAGCAATAAAAATAGAAAAAAAAAGTCAATATGCAATAAATATAAGATTAATTTAACAATAGAAGATTTGGCAACATACAATAGTTTGAAATTTACCAAAAAAATGTGAAATGTACATTACTCCAGAGTATAATAATTAACATTATACAATAAACCTTTAAATTAATGAAGAGATTTGGCAATATTATAGAAATATAACAAACAATAATAATAAACCAATGTAGTAACAATTCACACTCAAACAGGAAATTTCGCAAGTTTATAAAGTATAAAAAAATATAAATATATATATAATACAATGGGTACATATACTGTGTATACCAGGTATTATTACAGATATTACCGAGAGTAGTTCAAATACATTTTAATGTCATTAATTAAAATGCACGTTATTTCTCTGTGAAGGGAAGCATCTTTTTCTCCCTGGTCTAGTGGTGACGGCGAGTCTCGGCGGCTGACAGGGACGAGGTGTTATTAAATGGCCTGAGCACGCTGAGTGATCAATATGTGATGGTGCGGCGTGATAACAAATGACTGTTGTAGGGCACTCGTTCAAGAAAATGAAAAACAATCCTCCTTCTCCGTGAAACAATGCAATACAATCATTTATCAGTCCCCGGGCGAAACGCTCACACCGCCGCCAATGAGTAATAATACAAAATCGAATAATACCAAAGTCACAACACCGAATCGTCAAACTCCAAGATGTCTGGTAAAGAAGGTGGCTTTCAGCCCTTGAGCCACGGCGCTCCAGTGTGCCGGGGAAAATGGTTCAAATTCCGCTCAGAAGACGTAGATAATGGAGACTCGCTCTCGCGTCGCAAGATCAAAATCGCAAGGCCGCACTAATTCACGTAATTCACCGGTCTCCGCAGAATAGCCACTCTGCGTCTAGAACAAGTTTTAACGCTGAGGCAGGACCAGGGGTGCCACGATTCCGATCCAGAATCGAAAATGGATCCAAACGAGCGTTCCCGAAACCACACCGGCGATTTGCGATTTTCGCCAAATTTTTTGGCGGGTAATATCGTCCGGAATTTTGAGTTCACATTCCCGGATCGGGGAGGCGATGCCGCTGACGCGGGACTGGGGACAGTGGCGACGGGCGGCGTGGCACTTCTGCTCCCCGCCGGCCACGGCTCGACGAGCGGCCCCTCCCTTACGGGGAATGTGGACGTGCTCACGCCCTTAAAGAAGGGCTTGAAAAGGGTCAACGACGGTTGTCAGGGCGACAAAGAACAAAGGGTGAATTGTAAACAGCGTGGCAAATGTTCCGCCGTTTATTATTCCGAAGCCTAGTTTTGATAAGGCTCTGAACTGTTTCGGCGTGTTGTTTAAATGTTCTCATATTTTTTGTTTTTATTTATGATGGTTATTATTCAAATAACTTGCCGAGCCACCGGCGCTGAGTAAAAAAAAAGTGCCGTTAAAAGTGATGAAAGGCCTGAGATTTTTTTTTTTTTTTTTATTATTCGCTTCTTGATGAGTCATAAAAAAAGAGTCGTTTTTCAGACTCTTTGTTTGTTTGGTGCAGTTGGCGAGCGAGGGAGGACTCCCTGAACCATCACTTAACGCCGCCCAAATTATTTATTTTGGTGGAGCGCAAAGTGTAAATCGGCCCCACTCCGCGTGAAAGTGCCACATTCCTCGTCCTTCATTCGCCTTGGACTTGAATTTAGTCCTGAGCGATTGTTTTCAGCTTTTGAATCGAACATGCGCATACGCGTGAGCCGGCGGTAACCGTACGTCCAGTTCTACGCCTGGGAAGGTTTTGGGCGCTGAACAGGATGGCGGTGTAGCGCCGTGGGGTTGTTCAGTTGTAAAAAGAGCCGACGGCGGGGATGGAGTTTTGGAACGGCTGCGGTGGAATCCAATTCCGCTCAGGTTTTTTTTTTTTTTTTTTTTTTTTTAGTTTCAAATCATGTCGCTCCTATCTCGGGCAAGGTAAACATTCTCCCGGCAGGTCAATAAAGGATCCATCATGGCGGCGGGCTGACGGGACCAGCTCTCATTTACTAAGTCGTTTACACACAAATGCAAACATTTTTTCCACCAAAGCGAGAAAAGGAGGCGGCGGCGGCAGCGGCGTGATCCTCTCAGACTCCTCTGGGAGCGGCCGTTTGTCGTCCTGCTCTTCCAGGCTGCGGGAGTGTGTTGGGGAGGAAATTACATTTGCTCGCGAGACGGAGAGAGTTTGGAACGGGAGGACTGGGAGGAATGGGAGGACTGGGAGGAATGGGAGGACTGGGAGGACTGGGAGGAATGGGAGGAATGGGAGGACTGGGAGGACTGGGAGGAATGGGAGGACTGGGGGGACTGGGAGGAATGGGAGGAATGGGAGGAATGGGAGGACTGGGAGGACTGGGGGGAATGGGAGGACTGGGAGGACTGGGTGGACTGGGGGGAAACGTCCAGCATGACATGGAGGTGTTTTGGAAGAAGCCGCTTGTCTGAGTGGCGAAGGAAGCTCCGGTAGAGCAGGGAGGTTTGAACGGCCACGCGTGACTCCACAGTCGTCGTGCTCTCTGATCCCAGTTAAGGAGCTGGAGTAGAATCAGAGTAGAGACTGAGTAGAGTATATTAGAGGAGAAACGGAGTAGAGTATTTCACGGGAGAGACAGAGTAGAGTATATTAGAGTCGAGACTGTGTAATGTATATTAGAGTACAGTATATTACAGTAGAGAGAGTAGAGTACATTAGAGGAGAGAGAGTAGAGTATATCAGAGTATAGTATATTAGAGTAGAGAGTAAAGTATATCAGAGTATAGTATATTAGAGTAGAGAGTAAAGTATATTAGAGTACAGTATATTAGAGTAGAGAGAGAAGAGTACATTAGAGTAGAGACAGAATAGAGTATAATAGAGTAGAGGTAGAGCATATTAGAGTAGAGACAGAATAGAGTATAATAGAGTAGAGGTAGAGTATAATAGAGTAGAGGTAGAGTATAATAGAGTAGAGGTAGAGTATATTAGAGTAGAGACGGAGGAGATTATATGAGAGTAGAGACAGAGTAGAGTATAATAGAGGAGAGATGGAGTAAAGTATTATAGAGTAGGGTATATTAGAGTAGAAACGGAGTAGATTATATTAGAGTAGAGACAGAGTAATGTTTATTCGAACAGAGTACATTAGAGTAGAGACAGAGTAGAGTATATTACAGTAGAGATGGAGTAGAGACAGAGTATATTATAGCAGAAGTTGGGGCTGATATCAAAATAGTTGAATGAATAAATCAATGAAATATGTCTAAATAAATCTAAATATCCAAACCGACATATTGAGATGAATAAAAAAAAAACTCCATACACATAAATAAATACAATATTTGCTCCAATGTGGTAAAGGCATCTGATATGGTTTGGATTTGGGATGAGTGTGTATTCTGTCCCAGAATGCACCGCGTCAACCATAACAAGTTGTGTGTTGAGTGGAGTCAGATGCACATTGTGCTCCTTGACTGGAGGACGTTCCTGGAGCCATCACCTTGTTGAGCGTTAGACGGATGAAAAGTACCTTTTCTTCCCTTTGTCTCCGTTTTAATCCGGTTTGAAAAGGCTGCCTTTCATACACAAAACCGTCGTCCGCGTTACTGATAAGAGTAAAAGAATAAAATCACAAAAAAAAATACAACCCACAATGGCACAGAGTGATTTTGTGACTTAACTCAATTTATATGTAAATGTGGTGTTTCCTGTGTAATAATAAGCAGAGTGTAAACGGTGTGTTCTGCCCGAATCCAAGCTGGAAACCCCACCTCAAGAACGGGTATAATTTTCCCAAAATATTTGGCAAAATGTACTATTCTATAAAGAATATATACATGGACTATACTATTTCTTTAGATAATCGTACATTGGTAAAATAGGTGAAAGGGCATTTATATTCATAAAATCCAATTTTTTTTTTTCCTTTTGTCATTTCTTCCTTTTTGTGCCTCTAATAGTTATATATTTTTTTCTTCAGCTGATTGAAGAGTCATTTGAGATAGAGGGAGTGACATTGGTGCGTGTTGTGTGTTTTAATTAAGGCTTTTATTGACAACGGTGCGTCACAGTACACTGGTGATCCATGACATGCTCAGTGAAACCCTCCAGTCAGTACTTTATAGACCTGCGCGCAACACACGGCCCAACGCCTTTGGCAATTTTGGGCTTTTTGTTTGTTCTGTAGAATATCACTTATTCGCTTTCTGTGCTACATGCTGTCAGATAGGTGTTTTGAGCGCGGAAAGATGATGGCAAAAAGACCCTGCCTTACTCGTCAATGTATAAAACATCACATTGTATAATCGTTATTTTACCATTATATTTATTTATATGATTTATTGTATCAGCGTCCGACGCGAATAGGACTCTAATTAGAACCTAATTTGAGAGTCCGACTGAGGCAGTTTCTCCGACCACACGCCACCCGAGCGGCGGGTTCGGGGAAACTCCGGCACAGAGACCCAGAAGACGGGGGGGTTGTAAACACCAGTTTATTATAGAGAGGTGGCAAGCTTGACTAAGCCCAGGAGCAGATAGAACATGTCATGACAGGGGCTCACATCCTGAGTGAGTGCGGGGATGGGGGTTTCAACCTGCCGCTCGTTAGTCCAACCGACGAGCTACGGGCATGCAGCCACCCTGATCCCAGTCACCTAGAGCCAGGTCAGGCGTGGCTGCCCAAACCACACCAACCCCACGCCACACCGACCCTTCGACTTTATTTCACAAAATGAATAGTGCGGCATTTGAAACGGTATTTCAAAATTAAAGCGACCGATACGCCTTAAAGTTCAAGTTCAAGAGATTTTTTTGTCACATACATATACATACGGTCATACATATATGCAGTGAAATGTCATGACACCCGGTAAAAGTGGAGCTATACGGCGCGGCCCACTCAAAATGGACCCGCGAATAGAATAATATATTCAGTATATATTCAGTATAAGTAAAGATTTGTCAGATTTTTCACCCCCAGGCCTTATTAACATGTTAGTTTCCATCATTTATAACTTTTATAACATTTAGTCATTGCTTTGTCTCCGTTGTACTAGCCAGCACACCCTTTGAGGCTCTGCTGTACATATATATATATATATATATATATAATAAATTAGAGGATTGACCACTATTTTTTGGGATCATTACATGGTCAGATGAATGGACAGTCGAGCGGTTCCTCCACCCATTTCCACAGGCGTGACATCATTAATGGTCCGACTGGGAGCGGAGGTCGTCTCGGACCTCCACCGTGACCGGCATCCACCCTTCCGTCCCCGCGGCCCGGCCCCTTCACATGGCACGATTTTCAAAGTAACGAAGCGTTTCGTCGTCTCCTTCACGGGTGGGGTTTTTTTTTTTTTTGGGGGAGAGCGGTGCCGCGGAGATGCCGTGCGAGCGAACGATCCATAACATCGCGTCGTCTTTGGGTTTGAAGCGTGACTCATGTTGGTACCCGAGAAACCACATTGCAAAAACACGCGAAAACCCCGACCCTTCCGCGGGCTCTGATTCACTCTTTCCTTCTGCCGGTCCCGGGAAGACAAACGGGCCGACGAGAACAAAGTAAAAACCAAATGGAACCAAAATAATAAAAATAAACCTCCAAAAACACCCATTCTGGCCGTTTCCGTCCGTAGGAACGCATCCCGGGGTGAGTTTACTTCACTTTCATGTCGGCGACTGCTCTAAACATGTGGTTCCGATTTGGGCAAAACATTTGGAAAAATTTAAGCAATTTTCTTTCCCCCAAAATTGTTATTATTTATTTTTATTTATTTTAGGTTTGTATTATATTGTTTTTCAAACAAATACGCAACGTAGAAGATATTGCCGTCGACAACTCGGTCAAAATCGTCCCTTGCTCTCCGTCGTCCACAGAAGAACAATTGACAAAACGGCGAAAAAAGCCGCCTGCAAATGAAGTGAGTTGTTGTTGTTGTTGTTTATTCTACCCACTAATGTCCCTGGGGGGGGGGGGAGAGAGAGAGAGAGAGAGAGCGACGGAGCAGAGAGGGATGGATGGATGGATGGATGGGTTGACAGGACTCTTGGGAGCATCCCCTCCACCTGGAACTCAAGGTCAGTCCGATACCGACAAGGAAGGAAGGAGGGAAGACAGGAAGGAAAAAGGGGGGTGGGAGGGTGTCGGGTGGAGGGAGGGATGGGGAGTAAGAGGGAGATAACGGGGAGCTTTCGGAGGGGGAGACATTAGCCAAATCCGGACGGATCACACGCCTCTGGATGCTTGCTTTTTTATTTTTTTCTCTCCTTCCTTTTGGGCGAGGCGGCGATAAGGAGTCTGATTACGTGTCAGCCATCACTCCCCCCCCCCCCTCCCCCGTAAATCCACTCGTGACAAGCTCTGCTCCCCACCCCACTCCCCCCCACCCCCCCACCCCCGCCTGGATTAAGGGAGTGTGGAAGCGACGGCAGGGATTGGAGTCCCTGGTAATAGAGATTGAATTGATAGGAACTTCCTGGAGAGTCAGTCTTCTGGTGGAGGGCGGGGGCCGTGTCCGAGTGGGACGTGAGCCCCCCCCCCTGCATGACAGCACAGCTGGAAGGGGGGGGGGGGTGCACAACTGGAAATGGGAAAACAAAATACAAAAAAAAACTTGCATTGCGGGAAAAAAAAAAGAAACAACTGGAAATAGATTTTTTTTTCTTTAAACAGCTGGAAATGGAAAAAAAAAATCAAAAAACAACTAGAAATGGAAAAACACAACTGGAAATGAAAGGAATAAAGCTCTTGAATCGTTAAATAAAAAAAATAAAAAAGAATATATATATATATATATATATATATATATATATACTGTATTTAAACACTTAAGGTTTCGTCTGGCGATCACCTCGTCGGATCGGTCTCCTCCGAGGGAGGTTGGATTTATTGTGTTGTCGTCTGAATTCGGTGTTTGTTGGTTTGTTTTTCAGAATATGTCGAAGCATTGAATATCAATTTTACAGTTGCTATGGTGTTCAGCCATTGTCCCTCATCCTTTCAAGACACGGTTTTTGGGTTGTTAACGCTGCTGTTAGATCTCTTAGAGCTTTTCTTCTTCTATTTGAGTCTCTCTGGATCAAGACAATTTGTTCTTTGTATTCATTTTTGCGTTTCTGTGTTTGTGTTTATTCGTGTGTGTGTGTGTGTGTGTGTGTGTGTGTTTGTGAGGACAGAGAGATAATCCTGGCCAATATAGCCTTGATTTGTTTTTTTTACCATTTGATTTTAAATTAGATTTGTATTTTTTTTGTATATTTTCACATATTTCGTATTTTCATATTTCAAGCAGGACTAAAAGTTATTATTGTTTTGCTTATTGTTGCCAAAGATTGCCATAAGACGATGTCCAATAATATTTTAGATTTTGCATAAAAATTAATAATTTGTTAATCGATTAATAATCATTGAAAATAATAATGGTTTAAAATGTATATAACAATATATTATATAGTTATAATCTAATATATAAGACAATAGTTAGCAGCAGCCTGAAAACATACCCAACTGTCATTATAAGACATAATAAAAGCTCATTTATCATCAGAATTGTCCCTGTATTATGAATCCTGTAGAAACTTTGTCTGTTTTTGGAGGGCTCGCATCGCCAGCGGAATGTTTTCCCGGCATGTGCTCAAAGTTTTCTTTAATGACCGCTCTTCAAAATGCCGTCCACAGATGATGAGCGGTTAAGTGCTTTTAGCACCTATTAATTACATTAGGAAGCCAAATTGGGCAGCCGGGCTTTGATATATTACTCCGCTAACTGCTTTTGTCACCCTGGAATATGCAGACGGTGGGGGGGTGGTGGTGGTGGGGGTGGTGGGGGGGGTTGTCGCGGGTGTCGGGGAATCCAACCCATCCTGACCCCTCGTCGCCTCCAGAACTTCACCCCAACTCTGACCCCCCCCGCCACCCCCTACCATCCCCACCCTCCAGTGCTGCCGTTCTGACCCCGTCACGAATCACCGTCCTCTCCCCAAATGAATCATGACCAAATCAGGTGTATCCAAGTGGGGGAAAAAACTACACTGTTGTGTCCAATTTCACCTGGAAGTTAATCCGCAAATGAATATGCGAAACTACTTAGTGTGGGAAGTTGTACCTGACATGTGATTAAATGTATTCAAATATATCTTTCATGTATTTTTGGTCACTTTTGATGATCAGACCAACAGACTCAACAAGTACTACTATGGCTGGAGTTAGGCTAATGTTTCAATATACTTTTCATATTTGTACTTACACTACACTTACAGCATATTTATAACTAGTATATTAAAACTGTACTTTAAATTAGTACATTAAAACACAAAAGTAACCAAAAAAAACAATAATAACCAAAAAGATTTCAGCTTGCATGTAACGTCAGACTTGACACTTCTCAAAAAAAAGTACAATTGCGTAGAAATAGACTTTAACACACTTTATATACTTAAAATAAATATTTTTTTCAACAGGGTAGTAACATTTACTTGGGGCTAGGTTTTATTTTTCTGAGTTCGCTCCAAAACAGCTGGAAATGGAAAAAAAAATATCAAAAAACAACTGGAAATGGAAAAACACAACTGGAAAGGAAAGAATTTACATTTTTGACATTTCACTGCATATATGTATAAAAGTATGTATATGTGTGTGACGAATAAACCTCTTGAATCGTTAAATAAAAATTTTTTAAAATAATATATATATATACATACTGTATTTTAACACTTAAGGTGACTCTTTTCGTCTGGCGATCACCTCGTCGGATCGGTCTCCTCCGAGGGAGGTTGGATTTATTGTGTTGTCGTCTGAATTCGATGTTTGTTGGTTTGTTTTTCAGAAAATGTCGAAGCATTGAATATCAATTTTACAGTTGCTATGGTGTTCAGCCATTGTCCGAAAACCGAACCCAATGCTTGCGTCCTGAACCCTCGGAGCCGCATGGCAGAAGTCTGAGCTGCAGTACCACGCGTTGCAGCAAGGGGGCCCTATCGCAAGCGACGCCGGGAAACCGTCAGAGCCTTCTGTTTTGTTCAACTTTTTTGATTTGTTTTTGATTCATTTTATCCCTCCAAAAATCTCTTCCGCTCTTCGCGGCGGTTTAAACTGGAGTCTCTGGAATGTTCGTTTACACACCTTGTGTGTCGCCGATATCATTTTTACGACGTGGGTCGGATCCGTCCTCTACTGCCCGTTGGAGGACCAGACCCAGGGCGGGCGCTGCTCTACTTACGTGAGGCGCGTTTTGGAGCGATTCATCGCGCGGCCTCGCGCTCGCCCTTTCAAACCGCGCCCCTTTAAGCCCCGCCCCTTCTCGCGTAGGCCCCGAAAGCTGTTCCCTCGGTCGGTGACTGACAGATGAGCCGGTCTGGGCTCCATTTATAGCGGCGGGCGTCGCCCTTGAAGCCGGGAGTGTCACGGCGGTGTCTTGAGGAGAGTTATTCCATCATTTCAGCCCCGGCAAGGCTACGGCTCGCTGAGCGCCGCGGCTCAAACTATCGATTTCAATGGAAATGAATCACTCAGGGATATATAATGGCGGTTTCACCATTTAATATTTCTGCAAGGAATCATTTGGAACGCCACTGGTAGCACACTGTCAAAAATACATATTTTTTGTGTACACTAAAGAATTATTCAAATATTAAACAAACTCCTGTTGTAGGCAACACAAACGCCACCTTGTTTTTTTTGTTGGTTTGGTTTTTACTAAGGTGAAGCTTGTCCCATAGCCTGAAAGTTACCTTTTAGATAGATAGAAGTATAGGTAGCAGAAAATGGGGGTATCTCACATTGAAACAATATGCAAGAATAATAAAGTAATAATAAAAATAGAAAAAATGGCAATATACTGTACAATACAATCATAAGTTGACTACAAAATAGGACAGATTGGCAATATACAATAAACCAAAAAATTGACAATATGCTATTTTAAGCCCCAAAAGCTAAGCCATGTTCACACTGAATGGTTTCAGATCTTGAAATAAAAATTGTAATAGTAACCAAAGGAAACCTGAGTAAACACAAAAAAATATATGAATATTTTTACTATTATTGTATTTTTTTAATTGCAAGGAAATCGGGCCGTGAGTGCTTTGCTCGTTCAATGAATCTATTTGTCTACCGGTACTCGTCCCTGATATGACTGAGGGACATGAGTCCGGACGGACCCCGGTCTAAATTGATCCGCCTAAACCGTCAGCTCAGATTATTTTGGTGAAAAGCCGCGACTGCTTACGCTCCGTCTGCAAAGAAATCGGACGTTTCTCTTCAGATGTGACTTTTGCCCGCCCACCACGCTCCGTCCATCCTTTAAGCCACAAAACGTCGGTGTTCCCTGGATCCTTCTCGGCATTATCTCCGTTTGACCCCCATCATTTGTCATCCGCCGACCTCCCCCTTCGACAGGGCTTCCCAGAACGGCTCCCCCCGATTTTTATTTTGATAAATAACCGACGTCGGAACGGCGCTGGGCGCCCCGCTTCTCCTCGGGTTTTACCCTCCAGTCACCGCTGCCCCGTCCAATAACTCTTCCCGTGTTTAAGCAAAGCGAGCGCTTAATAGACCGCTCTCAAATCACACATTGGGGAAGAAGGGAAAGGGAGGAAGGGGGAGGGAATTGAACCTGAACCGGGTGTCACGGCGAAATCCATCTTCTTCCGACCCATCAACGCGGATTCGGCGAGACCATTATTTAACCCGGGAGAGGTCACGTCCTCCCCGGGAAAAAGGGCTGGTGAGCGAGAGAGGGGGGAATTAAGCTAAATAGTGGCTCCCATCCATCCCTCCATTAAACCGGCCGTCGGCTGCTGCCTTTTTAGGGGCCCCTGGAACAGCTCCCGCCCTCCCCGCCCCCCTCCCTTCAACCCACGGCTTGACGGGCGTCACGGGCCAAGCGGACCGAAGGGCGAGGCGTGCCCGGCGGAACGTGACCCCCCCCCCGACCCGATGCCGCGCTGCCAGACGAGCCGCCTGGGACGCTGCTGGGTCAACGCCTGGCACAAAGCGGGGAGGGGAGGGAAGTGATGAGGCTGGGAGAGGGCGGAGGAGGAGGAGGGGTTGAGCGCGAGAGAGAAATGGCTCATCCTCCCGTTTTCCTGCGCGGCCCGTGGCAGAGCCTCGCCCGCTTGGTCCAGCGTCGTCCGAGCCGTCGCTCCGCACGGGCTTTCGGGGGCGTCACGTGATCGGGACTGTTGAAGCGGTCAACAGGGGTTCAGCGCGGGAACCGACGGCATACCGTGCGCGGGACAGGATTCTTTTCTTCCCAGATGGGTGTCGGCAAGAAACGAGCAGTCCAAGTTGTTTGATTAGCTATTATTATTATAATAACCAGAGATTTAAAAAATAATAATAAACAACATAATAATAAATAAATCAATAATAATAAATGTATTATTCTATTATTTATTATTATTTATAATAATTATTATTAGTAGTCGTAGTAGCAGTTATGGATTTATTATTATTAATGGATCAGCTGTTTTGTCCATAAAGTGTCAGAAATGAAACTTCCCTTCTGGACTCCCCTCCCCCTCGCCCGTGTCTGCTCTCATTGGCTGCAGCGCGTCTTCAACAGTTGGCGCAAAGTGCACGAGCCTTGATCTCGGCATAAGGGCTGCTTCAACCTCTTTGGCATCCCATAGTAGGACTTGCATTGGCTAGTAGTACTACTACATCCAGCAAGTAGATGTGCTGGTATGGTGTCCAGTAATTAATTGTACGTCAATTGACTAATAGTACGAGTAGGACGTCCAGTGAATATTAGTACATACAATGACTAATAGTACAAGTAGGACGTCCACTGAATATTAGTACATGCAATGACTAACAGTACAGGTACTCCTCACTTCAGGACCTACCTGTGTACAATACCACGGTGTCTCAGCGTTAAGCATCGCACACTATATACACTATATGTACTATATACCCTCTGGGTCTTGTTCCCGCAGTCTGTCAGTATTCACTACACCAGCGTTTGCCATCTCCAAGACTGAAATAAGGGCGAAGCGGACGCGTCCTCGCTTGTCAGCCAATTTGCTTAATGACCAGTGACTAGTAGTACCAGGACGTCCAGTGAATAGTAGTACCAGTAGGACATTCAGTGACTAGTAGTACCAGGATGTCCAGTGAATAATAGTACCAGTAGGACGTTCAGTGTTAGTAGTACCAGAACGTCCAGTGAATAATAGTACCAGGAGGACATTCAGTGACTAGTAGTACCAGGACGTCCAGTGAATAATAGTACCAGGAGGACGTTCAGTGACTAGTAGTACCAGAAAGTCCAGTGAATAATAGTACCAGGAGGACGTTCAGTGACTAGTAGTACCAGGAGGTCCAGTGAATAATAGTACCAATAGGACGTTCAGTGACTAGTAGTACCAGTAGGACATTGTGTCTCGTAGTACCAGTAAGATGTGCAGTGACTAGTAGTATCTGGATGTCCAGTGACGAGTAGTACCATTAGGACATCCAGTGACTAGTAGTACCAGTATGTCCAGTGAGTAGTAGTAGCAGTAGGACATTCAGTGACTAGTAGTACCAGTATGTCCAGTGAGTAGTAGCAGTAGTAGGACATCCAGTGACTAGTAGTACCAGTAGGATGTCCAGTAACTAGTAGTCCGGGTAAAACGTTCATTGACTAGTAGTACCAGTAAGATGTGCAGTGACTAGTAGTATCTGGACATCCAGTGACTAGTAGTACCATTAGGACGTCCAATGACTAGTAGTGCCAGTAAGACATCCAGTGACTAGTAGTACCAGTATGTCCAGGGAGTAGTAGCAGTAGGACATCAATGACAAGTAGTAGCAGTAAAACGTACAGTGAATAGTAGTGCCAGTAAGACGTCCAGTGACTAGTAGTACCACAAAGCATGTAAGAACTAATTGTGTTAACTGGGATGGGAAATATGATATTGATAAAAATGGTCGACATTAAATACTAAATATACTGTATATGCACTACCTCCTCAAATAGTGACCGAGGCCTTTATTTACCTCAGCTGCAGGGGGTACCAGGCCTTTATTGGGAGCTGGCTTACATTAGAGGCAGGCTTTTACATCTTATACCCTCTGTTTAGTAATAAATGTAATCATATTTTAATATGACTTTTTATTTGAGGGAAACCTCCATCTGGGTTCCCGGGGAAGCGATCTGTGATCTGCCAGGCACCAGTAGGAAATGGAGTAAATTAACAATAAAAACACACGGTTTTATTTGCTTTGTTTGGAGGAAAGATCGCTCCGATGGATCTCAGCAGCTCTGATCAGTTTTACCTCGCTGTGTATTTAAGACAGGATGGTGTTTTTGTCGAGGCCCCGTTTTTATTTGAATAGCAGTTTAAATTTGAGGAAATATATATATATATATATATATATATATATATATATATATATATATATATATATATATATATATATATACTAAAACTGTATCTTAGAAAAGCAGACTCAGATGTTTGGCTACAGAAGGAGTCTCCGTGAACGTAAAGGTTTGCTGCTCTAAACAGACGTGCAGCGGTCTCTTTCATTTCGTTCATTTCTTGGTTTCTGGGCTGCAGGGTGGATTACCGCGGCGGCGGCGGCGTCTCTCGCCCTGCTCGACGCTTTCCCTGGCTCCACCAAAAATGAAACCACTACCAAGAACGTTTGAAAAATTAAAAACCCGCCAATTCCCAAATGACACAGTGGCACATCAAACTGCTGCCGGACACAAACCTTCATTTAGAGCCTTTTTTTTTTCAACACTGTCTGGACCCAGATTAATAAGTATTATTATGACTGCTATGAATTAATATTGTAATATTATTATAATAAAACTCAAATATTGCGATTAAAAAAAAACAACCTTTTTTATTTGACAAGGAAAGGTTTCACCAACTTGTTTGATGAAATGCCCTTAATTAAGTTTAGGCCGTGTGCTACAGTCAGATATAGTACATAGATACTAGAGATACATCAATACCATATCATGGCTATTGCAAATATATGGATAATTGATTTGTGTCAAACAAACAAACATGGTTTCCCATTGTACTTTTCATAATATCTATTATTTTAGTCCTTTGTGTCGAGAGCGTGGTCACTGATCCCCACTCAGCGTGGCACAAGGTGTCTGTGGTCGCGTGCAAACATCAATAAATCTGCACCAAGGAGACGGTGCCTGGACAACCAGGTGAGGGAGGAGAGCCCTCCAAGGAACCTTTATTTCTTTTCTTTTTTGACCGAGAACGTGCCGTCGACCTCCTTTCCCGAAACGCCCCAAACCTCCCCCTTGGCCCCCGGAAAGCGTCGGCATTATTCTCGTGTTTTCTTTGGCGGCGTCCCCCGGTCGCCGTGAATGAGCAGGGTTTATCGGCGCGGAGCAGCCTCGTCTGCGTCGTCGTCGTCGTCTCCCGCTTCACCCCTGCGCGCCCGGCGCCGCTGTCGCCAAAAACCCCGAGTCCCCAAAAAACCCGCCTCCCTCCCTCGTCCGAGTGGGGAGCGTTGCCCCCGCTCCGGGGTTGGCGGGGTAACGGGGGGGGGAGGCGCGGGTGGTTGGTGGTTGGTGGTTGGTGCGCGTTTCTATCTCTGCTGCTGCAGAGGTTCGCTACGGTAACGGCAGGAAATAATTCCAATTGGAAATTGTATATTATTTTTTTTCTTCTATTGGATCGTTTGTTTGTCCCCGGAGGAAACTTGTGGCTCCGCGGCTCACCTCCAAACAATGGGATGGAGTAATGGGGGAAAAATATATAAATAAATAAATAATAAGTCGGTAATATTCAATGAACCAAAAGATGAGCTAGGAAAATAACGCCGAAATAAACCAGCGGCGAGAAGAAGGAGCTTAAAATGAAGGGAGAGATGGAGTAGGAGGTGGAGGAGGTGGAGGAGGTTAACGAGCAGCAGAACAAAACAGCAGTTCACAGCCGCCACGGCACAAGCTCCGGCAACACGTGTCATTCAGGACCAGGGACCAGGGACGGTCCAGAACCATCAACTGAAGGCCCAACATGAGGCTCCCCTCACGCCCTCCTTTCTCGCCTTCTTTCTTCCTATCTCTCTTTCAACCCCCTCCTTTCTTCCTTCCTTCCTTTCTTCCTTTATTTATTCATATATTTCTTTCTTTCATCCTTCCTTTCTTCCTTTCTGTCTTTCCTTCATCCTCACCGCCACTCCCTCGTGTGACCCCCCCCCGAGCCCGTGTGGTTCTGGCAACAAATCGATCGACCGATTGATCGATCGATCGATCGCCAATAACCGCCCCCGCTTCGCTCCCTTCACCGGGACTCGGGGCTCTCCAACCCAAACCTGGGTTTAGCATTGACTTTTAAGGGTAAACCAACAATTTATGACCTTGCGTAAAAAGACCACAATTGATGCAAATTTTCCTCGTTTTTGGCCCCAAATGTTGTTGTGGCCGTGGTGCTGGGAGTTCCATGTTGCAATGAAAAACAGGCCTTTGCCAAAAAGGGAACTATTTGGGTTTGTAAATCCTTTTTTTTTTTTTCTTCTTCTTCTCAAATACGGGGAAACTCTTATTGGTTTTTCACCGCATTCATTCATTGCAGCCAATGGACTGTGAACTGTTTGCTAAATCTCTAAATGATTCTTAAAAATAATCTGTCTGCACGGCTTTTAGAAGGCATGAGAAAGGAAACCAAGCAGGAATTTATTTTATTTTTTCTCCGTTCCTGGTTGTCTTTGTTATTGTCTGTGTGTATTCTGTTCAACCGACTGAAGCAAACTTTGACATAGTTAATATTCTGCAGTAGGAATGCAGCCGGAATGACCGTAGACTGCACAGATTGACTGGTTTCTGTGGAGTCGGTTTGAAGTGTCGAGTTTGGGTTTATGTTCGCCGCCGTCGCTTTGTAAAAAAAAAAAAAAAAAGCATTGCAAGAAGTCAGCTTAAATGTCGAGAAAGAAAACGTTGAAAAAAGGAATTGATTGTGGTTCCGTCTTCCGTTGACTGAGTCAGTGTGAGGTTTTTTCGGTGGCACCATCTAGTGGCCAATAGCTGAATTGCAGTTGAGTTTGGGTTTACGCTTGGCGCCATCTCTACATTCAAATGTTTGAAAAAAAAAAAAAAATCTATTTTCACAACAAAAAGTCTATATCACAATCAAGACACACATTGGGAGAAGTGAACTTAGAAATGTAGACCCCAAAGCATTGTGGGGGGAAAAAGTGTGTTTATTGTGTATATTGTAAAAATCGATTGATTATATTTAGAGTGAGAAGTTCCGTCTTTTCCCATTGACTTTGATTCAGTCGGTTCTCTGAATCTATTTGCCATCTAGTGGTAAATCACAAAAACAAGGTTTCTGTTGGAACCATCCAATGGCCGTGAGCTAAACTGCAGGTGAAACCACCCCACAATTATTTTGTAAAGGTAGTTCACCATATGTTCCAAAAAATCAGGACGGAAAATAAACACAAGACAAAAAATAATTGCAAAAAAATAAACTACACAAATACAAATATCCAATATACTGTGTATAATTTACAATGAACCTAAAAATGTACAGATAAAATTAGATATTTGAAATGCAAATATGCAAAAAACCTTGTATAATATACAATGGACCCAAAAACAAACAAAAAAGTAGAGATATTTGAAAAAGAAATATACAATATACTGTGTATAATAAACAATGAACCAAAAAATAAACCGAATAAATGGCAATATACTCTATACAATATCAATGATACTGTCTACATTTTGGAAAGTGACTGTCTTAATATAGTGGAGGTTGGATAGTGGGGAGAGAAGTTGTGAAAGTGGATATTGAGTGGATTATTAGTCCACGGGGTCCCGCTGTGGCGCCTCCCACGTGGGGAGGGTTGACTTTCTATCTCTGGAGGCTTTTCACGGGAGTTAATAATATGTTTATTTCCTGCAAATTCCCCTCAATGCTTTTTAATTGTAGTCTTTGTCAGGAGCCCACCTGACGTTTCCTCCTACACCACACGACTATAAAAAGCTAGACCTTCCTCACAATAACTTATTTTTATTTTTAACGCTTTTCTTTACAGTGTGTATGAGGTCAACTTTAGAGGAGAAACATCCAAACTCACTGCTAATTGATTGATTTATCTTGATTCATCAAATATTTAAAAAAACAATTCATAAGAAACACAAGACATAACCATAACAGATATTCAAAAAGCTAAGATGAAAAAGAATAAAAATCGAATAAAACATTTGGCAAATTAAATAAAAATAAATACAATGAATGTAAAATCTACTTCTCTTAATCTGATTTAGCAATTACCACAAACTGAGTTCATGTTATCATATCTGATCGCTGTTTAGAATGGCTAGAGTCTAAAAAAACAATAGTATATTATTTTCGGGAAGCTGCTATTGTACAAAAAACATTTTGAAAACAATTTTTAGACAGTTTTTTTATACATGGAATGCTTAATAAAATGTATCCCAAAATTACATTTATAATTAATATTATTACTATTACTACTATTATTATTATTATTATTAGGGCCAGAAAAACTGACATCAGTAGTCTATGGATATCATGGATCTGCTGTACTAACAGACAAGATGAATAAAATGTGTATTCAGGGCAGTTCCAACATGCCGTTGTCCAAGTTCGACCCAGATGCGTCCATTATTGTGGAATAATTTTGTAAAAAACAATATTTTTTATCATCGCCGCAAGGCGCATGCTTAAATGACGGCCCGCACAGCTCAGATGATAGCATTGCAGTCAAGTGATTGGTCAACAATTGGGACTGACATCAGAACTTTATGGATGTCATGGATTCGACGAACCCACACACAAAATAAACAAGATGTGTATTCGGCGCAGTTCCAACATGATGTGGTTCGAGTGTCGTCCAGATGGGTTGAGTGTTGTGTGAACAACAATCACAACTTCCCCAAGATGGCGCCACGCACGGCGCTCATGCGCAAGGTGACATAGTACCCATATCACGTGAAAGCACTGCAAACTTTCTGAATTATAATTACTGGGAACAACAAACAAAGGCAATTACTGATACAAGGAAACTTTATTTATTGTGCATGTGTTTTAAAATATTTTAATTCTTCTTGTATTTTTTGTGTAGCCCACTACACACAATTTTTGTCATTATATACTGATCAGCCACAACATTAAAACCACTGACAGGTCAAGTGAATAACATTTATCGTCACCTGTCAAGGGGTGGGATATATTATTATTATTATTATTATTATTATTATATTAGGGATATATCAGGCAGCAAGTGAACAGTCAGTTGTTGAAGTTGATGTGTTGGATGCAGGAAAAATGGGCGTGGTCAGGATCTGAGCCACTTTGACAAGGAGCACATTGTGATGCTGGACGACTGGGTCAGAGCATCTCCACAAGCACAGGTCTTGTGGCTGTTCCCGCTACGCAGTGGTTACTACCAGAAGTGTCCAAGGAAGGACGACCGGGGAACCAATGGGTGAATAGCACAAAAAGTGAATGGTGCTGTGATAGAAAGGTGTAGAACACACAGTGCATCACAGCTTGCTGCGTATGGGAGCGCTCAGAGTGTCCATGCTGAGCCCTGTCCACCTCTGAAAGCTCCTACAATGGACATGTGAGCATCAGAACTGGACCATGCAGCAATGGAAGAAGGTGGAGGTCTGATGAATCACCTTTTCTTCTACATCATGTGGATGGGTGGGGTTAAGCTCCGATCCCACGGAGCATCTGTGGGATGTGCTGGAACAACAAGCCCGATGCATGGGGGCCCCACCTCACAACTTCCAGGACTTGAAGGATCTGCTGCTAACGTCTTGGTGCCAGGTACCACAGGACACCTTCAGAGTCTGGTGGAGCCCACGCCTCCACGGGTCACAGCTGTTTAGGCGGCACAAGGGGGAGCTACACAATGTTAGTGGTTATTAGTGGTGGTTTTAATGATGTGCCTGATCGGTTTATATCTTCTACAATTGAAGTAAATTAAGCCATTTACCTTTATAAAATACATTAATATTAATTTATTTTATATTATTTTGAGTTTTTTTTACAGTGCCATAAAAAAATTCTGTTCCCCAAAATGGATTAATAATCGTGATCACAATATTGACTAAAATAATCATGATTATCATTTCAGCCATAATCATGCAGCTCTACTTGAGAATGATAACCCCTGTTAATTGCGGCATAGAAATCCAACCCACAGCCGCAAACACCGCGCGCTCATCGAATTACACTCTTACCAGACACACAAAACAACACACCGGGACAGAGAGCCAGAGCACACTCTTCCATTGAACTTTAACGAAGGGCCGACTACCCTGGACCCTGCGTATAGTTATTATTGTTTTTATTGTTTTTATATTTATTGTTTTTATATTACACTCTTATTATTTGTTGTTATAAGTATTCTTATTACCTATGATTATTGATATCATTATACAGTATATAATATTGCTGTATTTTTTGCGAAATGTAGTTATGATCCTGTGGTATAGATGAATATTTTGCCCCAAATGGACGTTTGTTTTTTCTGTCTGTCCATACCGTCGTCACATTTTCGGGTCGCGGCAGCAACAACGCTGACAATTCCGGCCGCGCCAAGTCGACCTGAAGCTACCGACGCCGGACCCCGAATGGCCGACACGTTTCTAAAAAGGAGTCGGGTCTGGCGATTCGGGGGCTGGAACCAGGCAACACACACACACACATCCAAGAATCCATCCATCCATCCATCCATCCATCCATCCATCCATCCATCCATCCATCCATCCATCCATCCATCCATCCATCCATCCATCCATCCATCCATCCATCCATCCATCCATCCATCCTGCTCCCTGTCCAAAAAACAAAAAGCCCTGTTTTCATTCAGCTGTCATGGATTCCACAGAACTTTACCCAGAACCCGCAATTACCAGTTACTATGGAGCAGAATGTTTGTTTGGTTTTGTGTTGTCTGGCTGAGCGTGCAGGGTCTGCAGCCCCGTTTCCGAAAATATATCAAATTAAATATAAAACAGATTGTTGTGCGAGTGTTGTGACAAGAGATGTCCACAGACTTCTGTCAAATACAACAATTCGCTCTATCCCTCTCTCTCTCTCGCTCTCTCTCCCTAAAAAACACTGCTAAAAGTGCAATAAACCCGAAATGAACCAAAAAATGTAATATAAAAATTGACGGTAAACAATTACAAGAAGGATCGTCCTAAAATGAACCACAAAAAGAGAGGAAAAATGGTAAATTAACTTGAAAATGAAAAACAATTAAGATGAACCTGAAAATAGATAAATATGTCTGTCTGTCTGTGTCCGTCTCAAGTTCAAGAGATTATATGTGACATACATATACATGAGCTCATACATATATGCAGTCAAACGTCATGACGGTCTGTCTGTCCGTGCGTTTAATAGTATATACTTCCTCGTCTCTGATTGGCCGCTTCCTTATTATTCCGCAGCGTTTTCCCTGCGCTGACCTTCCCGCGCTCCCTCTTCACCGACGTTTTAATGATGCATGAAATGTGCGGATTAACGCCGTTCGCGGCTCCGTGTCAGTGTTCTCGCCGCCGCCTCCGTGTCATATTGATGAGACCCCCGCGCGCCTATTCAAAGAGGACCTTTCCCACGC
The DNA here is from genome assembly GCF_960531495.2 of Zeus faber. Taxonomy (NCBI): domain Eukaryota; kingdom Metazoa; phylum Chordata; class Actinopteri; order Zeiformes; family Zeidae; genus Zeus; species Zeus faber. The sequence goes on along the minus strand of NC_137209.1, from coordinate 21,217,231 downwards.
CGCGCCTGGGAGCGGGTCAGCAAATGTCACCACCGATAATTTTTACATTCCATGTACGGCTGGAAATGTCTCCGAACGTTCTGTCCCTAAAAGTGGAGCTCACTGTCGACGTCTCAGTCGTAGCCAGAAGTGGTTCATTGGGCCGAGTGCATGTCCATACACCAGGGAGCTGTCGTGGTGAGGGTCGGCGCGTTGCGGTACTGACGATTAGCCCAAAAACAACTTAACCATCTGAAAACGAAATTGCCAAATGTACTGAAATAGGCACAGATAAACAAGAGAAGTATGCAAATATACAATAAATAGACACAAATAATGTGAATAAATCGGGAAATATACAAATACGGCCGAAGAACGAAAAAAAGAAATGGCCAAATATCCCAAAAATATTGGCCGTGTGGTTGCTAGTATGGCTGCGGGTATGAAAAACTCCGAGCTATTCCAGTGTGTACAATGTTTTAACTCTGTTGTTAAGGTATGACGGTATCAAACAGTTAAAATAATCAAGCATATTTCCGTACTATATCAATATTCGAGGGAACAAAAGTCTCCGCACCTGACTTCCCCTCGTGGCTGGGTGGGTGTGAACACTTTCACTCATTTACGTAAATTACATCTCCAACAACGGAGGGCGCCCTCGGGCGATATCGACAATTAAAAAAGGAGAAATTAGTTCGGAGTAAAGTAAAAGAGAAAAAAAAAAAAAAAAAAAAAAAGCAAATTGTATTTAAATGAAGTGAAGTGTTTCCCGGAAGTCAGCGATCTCAATATTTCAATATTTCACGGCGGGCCGGGAGGGCTGCATATCGGTCTGGTTTCTGGCTCATCAGGCAAACTCCCCAAAAAAAAAAAAAAATAGGAGACGAGGGGAAAATATTGCATATTGCAAATTAACATCCCATATTAACATCACGCATTATGCTGTCGCCGTGTTTTGATTAGGCTTTTTTAATGAGTTATAACTGGGGCCCTGGGCAGGAACCTTGTCAAGGTTTCAAAGTCTGCCCTCCCGCTCCCAAACCACGAAACCGACGCCGGGAGGCTTCCCCCCGGACGCCGGAGGCTGGAAAAAACCGAACGACCGGCGCGAGGCGCGGGGTCGAAGTCCGGCCGCGGGAAAAGGTGGAGAGGGCGTCGGCCTCGCCACGGATCGACTTTGTCATTTCGGCTCCGTCGCGTTCCTCCGGCGTCCCGGCGACAGGCGAACGGGAGGAGAGAGGCAGGGACACATCCGGTGTTTTTCAGCCACCGTGCCGCCATGGGGACGTCACTCCATTATAGAAACGCATAGAAACACAGGAGCGACCGAGCTCCGGTGTTGCCAGACCAACATGGCGAGGCTCCACTCACTCCTCAGTTCCAGGCAGAGCAGCGGCTGTGTCCGTCAGGACCAGCTCAGGCTTAACACAGGAAGCGTGAACCATCGGAGCTGATGAGACGCTTTCGGGAGATTAGGTTCTTGACGCCTCGCGCTGTTAAAAAACAAAAAAAAAAAAGAGTCGTTCCGTTTTCCGACTCCTCGTTTTTGCGCGGCTCAGCTGGTGTGACGCACAGTGGGCGAGGGAGGCCTCAGGAGTCAGAAGGACTTGGACTTCCACTCCGTCTCCGGGGATTGTTTTCACTTTGTGAGTCGGAAGATTCCCTCCGGCGGAGTTCCCCCAGGCTCCCGAGTCGTTCGAAAGATGTGTTCGCTGCGAACGAATCGTTTCTGAGTCGCACAGCTCAGCGCGTTGGTGACGTTTTTGCTGCGTCGTGGGAGAGCGCTGCGGTGCCCTGGGATTATTCCATAGCAAAACGTTTTGGAAAAACACTGGATTCATCCACAGTCGGACATTTCGGAATAGAAAGACAATTGAGAAGGTGAAAATCAATTTCCTTTGATGTTCAGTCTCCCAATGATCCTTCTGCTCCGAGACCTTCGTTCCGGCGTTTCCCGCACGCGGCGCTGGGCCCGAGGCGAACCCGTGACCCTGCCGGAGCGAGAAGAAGCCGCCGCCGCCGCCTCTCCTGCGATATTGGCACCTACTTAATGGATGTTTGGCGAACGGCCCTGGTTCCTCCCGTGTTTGTCAGCATTAACTGCGCTCCCTTCGGGCCCCGAGAGTAATGCTGCAAAACCGCCAGGACGGCGGCCCCACCGTGATCTGTCGCCTTCTAAACACAGACAGCCATGACACTCCAATAATGGGCCCCTGTGTTTTACTCAAACAAATGGCGCTACAAGTGGCATGATGGAAGCCCACCGCCCGGTATTAATTCAGCCTTGGGGGTTGGGGGGGGGGGTTGTCCGAAGGGGAGGTGCGAGCGTGCCGCCGTCAGCAAAAGACGGATCCATACCCGTGAGGACTTAATGGAGAGGAATGGAACGCCATTGAAGGGCAGAAGGCTTGAAGGGCCGAGCCGAAGGGCCCCCGACGCCTGCCGACGCCTCGTCAATAAGACGCAGGGAGGACGCCGACCCGGCAACCCGGTTATCAGACCGTTCCAGAAGCTCTTCCCCCTGCCTTCAGGAGCCCTAATCTCCGATCCCGGCGGCACCTTTTCCCCCCGAAAGGACCCGCGGGGAGGGAGCCCCTCCACGTTTGCGCCGGGCAGCCGGTGATTGGAAGGGGGCCGGCTTGAGTTTTAAGACCTGCCCCGTCCCCCCCCCCCCCCCCCCCCCCCCGAGTGTCGCCGAGATATGGTACCGAGGAGAAACTCCTTGGCGGGTGGCAAGGTGGAGCTCACAGATGAGGATTTTAATGAGTTGTTTCTGCAGGGGCCAGTCGACACGGTGCCGACTAGAGCCCGGCTGATGCCAGGTGTTTGGGTCCGATCCTGATTTTGGAGAGTCCTAGCCCTGCCCGTTACCAGTGTTTTGACCAATCTTTTTTAAAATTTAATTATTATTTTTTTTTTACACCACTTAAAAGTAGTGTAAAACAGACAAATACAGGATAAATGATCAATGTTTTTTTTTGTTTATTATACTCATTTTAAAATCGGGACACATCGGCTTCATAACTGTTGGTGCTGATATATACCAACTCGATATATCGGTCGGGCTCTAGTGTTGACGATTGGAAACCTTGGCAGTAACTTGGGTGTTGTAGCTTGTCTTCACAGCGGCTACGGGAAACGTCATTTATCAGCGCCGGCCCAATTTGTGTTCTGGAGTAATGTGGGATCCCAGCGCTGGGATCCTGGCTCGTTACATGGCTCCTTCCATGTAACGCGTGCTAACATAGCTCCGCCCCCCCGGCGACATGAAAACATGTAGAGAGCGAAATGAAGGTGAACGGCCACATTTGAACGGCACTTTGGGAGGCCGCGGGGGCCCTCACTCTCAAGGGGCCTCGGTTGAGGACCGCGCCCAGTGAGGTCCCCCTGACTGGAGTGGACCACGCCGTCGTCAAGCTTCTCCTTGTCCAGAGCTTGCCTCCGTGCTGGGCTGTTTGTGCGGGCCGCGCTCACGTGGGCCAGGCGGAGCTTGTTTGGAAGCCATTCAACTTAGGATCTCGGTAAAGAAGAAAAGCGCCTTTTGGTTGTAGTGTCGTGCGATTTGTTTTGGTTTTGTTTTTGTCCTATGACTCCCTCACAAATACATTTCTCTTCAGAGCGTTAGACATCAGTGGACTTGCGCCATGGTCACTACAGCCTGCGACTGGCTAAAATGTTGTCAAGTATATTTCTACAGCCCTTGGAAGTCAACCTTATCCCCGCTAAGCCTTGACCTCCACCCGGGCAAGGAGGAAGTCCCAGAAAAACACATTTGGGGGGGTTAAAAAAAAAAAAAAAAAAAAGGGGCAAAACCCTGAGAAGTGGTGACAGAGTTAGGGGCCCCCCTTCACGTTGGGAGGCATTTTCATTTCTGGCGGTCTGTAGGAGACGATGGCGGAAGGAAGCCTACAGCCTCCCCCGCCGGCCTCCTCCATCTCCATCGCCTCTCCACCGTGTTTTTTTTCGTGACTTTTACCTATATCAATTGAATTGTGATTGGTTTCTCTGATTCAAAAAGGACGTTGAGTTGAGTTCACGCGAAGCTTGAAAAGCATCAGAGGTTCAAAAATTCAGATAAATGTCGCCGACTTTGTGGAAGTCGTTCAGATGTGGTCGAAATGTTGAAAAACAGAATTGTGAAAAGTTTTGTCCGTTGATTCGGAATGGTTTCCAGACAGAATCGCAGGGTGCCAATCGCCTTTAAATGTAGTCAAAGGTGTTTTTCACGGTACCTAGAATGAGTACTACACACTGCAGCTGTAAACGCCTGCACGTCATCAGCCCCTGCTCCCGTTGATGAATAATCAGACTGGTGCTCAAACTTAAATGGCATTAAAAAGCCTGTTGGATGGAGGCTGGTTGGTCGTCAGTGATCTCATCTCATCCCTACTGTAGCCTTGAGCCTGGAATCATTCAAATCATTCATACAGAATTGATTTATATTGATACTATGTTATATATTATTTATACAGAAACCTTTCTGCGTGACGTGCTTGGCGTCGTACTGCGTCTCTCTCTATTCTTATTTTGTCGTTTGCTGCATTTTGCGCGAGGACCTCTGTCCAGACCTCCACCCTGAGCTTTAGTATCATGTCATGTAGTATCATATCATAAAGGTTGTATAAACACAGAGTGTACAGGTGTGTATGGTTCATTCCCTCCTGGCGTCGCATCTTGTTGAGTCAATGTTTTGTCAGAGAGCCAGAGGCGTTCTATATCCGTGTGTTCGTGCTGAATATTTGCTCTATTCGTTCTGCTCTTCATCACATTGATTCCATGGGAGGAACCTTTTACTGTAACAGTTTGCTTTTTTATTTTATTTTTTTTATTTCAAGGAGTTTTCTTACTCAAATGGAAAAAAAAATGTATATGTGTATTATAACACACTATTAAGTAGTACACTAAAGTTAGGGTAATGTTTACAATTTTCATGAAGTGTACTTACACTACATAATAAGGAGTAATCTGCTTAAGCTGTGTTTAGTACATAAAGTAAATAGAGAAAGTACCAAAATGAAATACATTTCAAATTTACTCAAAAAAGTGCGACTGGGTAAAAATATACTTTTGACACGCATTATATGCTATAAAATCATACTGTCATTATGGAATAATATACTTTTTTTCACTCCGGTATATATGATTAGCAGCACAAACACAGACATAATCTGGCCTTTTTAGGTTTTGTATTTATATTTGTCTATTTTATTTACTGTCATTTTATTAGAATGATCTGTTTATCCCTTTGCCGTCAGGCGCTGAGTAATCTTTACTGTTGAAGCGGCTGGACACCATTTCCAATAACTGACTGCAGAGTAGAAATGTCATGAATTGCAGTCTCCTAACTGGAGACAGTGAAGTACCGCCCAAATAATAATCATAAATAATAATGATGCTAATAAATAAATCAATTATTAATTCTTCATAGTAACAACAACAACAACAAACTATTTACCAATGGAAATGGGGTCAAATGGAGTCGGCGAGAAAACATCGGCAATTAACGGCGCCGTTTCCTCCCCCTTTGCTGGATATTGCTTTGAAAAAAGCATGGCCGGGTGCGTTCGCCACGTCCTCCGCTCCGAGCTCTCCTCGCGTGTCCCGCCAACGGAGAGAAACAAAACGAGGAGCGGGCGGGACTCTGGTGGTTTTTTTTTAATTTATTTTTTGTTGTTTTTTTGAGAAGCGCCTCGCAGCTCGACGCCTCCCGCTGGCTGCTAATTTGTATCTGACAAGTCAGGCGAGCGGCGGTGGCGGCGGCGCGCACGGGGGCGACGCGGTGCCAGCGCAAACATATCCAAACGTACACGACCGGCGGAGCCAAATACCCAGATGTACTGTACGGAGGGGACCGTTGGAAGGGGCCCCCCACCCGCGCTTTGCGGACGCCCAGAATATTCTGTGCTTCTGTTGCCCTCTGTGGAGGAGAGATAGCGGAAGAGAGAAAAAAGGAGAGTCGATGCGGGAGGAGAGGGAGGGAGGGAGGGAGGGAGGGGGGGTTGGTGGATACAGAGAAAAAAGGGCCGAATTAAATGAGGTGGCGGAGGAGGAGGTGGAGGAGGAGGAGGAACGGGGGAAGCCGATAAAGCCGGAGAGTTTAGCGGAGAGGACAAAAGTGAAGTTTGAAAAGGTGGAGCGTGGAGTGGTATTTATTTTTTATTTATTTTTTTTGCGAGATTTTAATCTAATCGAGAGGAACCCACGTGCGCACCCCCCCCCCGCAGCGGGCCCTGCTCCCGACCGGGGATTTTTAAGGTGCTGCCATAGCAACCGCTGTATTCTAAGGCACACTCACCCCCACGGCGCTATACCGCCAACCTGTTAACACAAACACCTAGAACCGTGCAAATTATTATTATGGCCTTCTAATATAGAGAGACGCGAGACTCACAAAGGATTCGTTCATCGTGAACAAAAAACAATCGCCGAATATTCAATTAGAATCCGAGGCGGAAAAAAAAAAAAAAAGGCGGACGCATTTGGTACAATTCACATTGAATGTGACCGATTTCACTTTCACAGCTCTGAGCCGATCGGACCCTTCCGACTCCCGTTCGTCCTTCAGGGAGTCCTGAGGACTGACCCCAAACGAGGCGGAGAGTCAGACAGAAATCGAAACGACTCTTTTCACCGAGCGACCGGTTAAGAACCCAATCTCAAAAAAAGAGAGTCGAACCCTTCATCGCGACCACCAGTTCTTGCTTTCAGAGCGAAGCTTGAGCTGGGTTCCCACCAGCACGGGCCTGCCATTCCGTTGCAGGCGGATAGCGAACGAGATGAATTAGTACAGCCTTGCAATTTTGATCTTGCTACACAAGAGCGAGTTTACATTATTTATATTACGGCGGGCTCCGACCATGGACGTAATAAGAGCCGGATATAAATAATGCTTTTGTTTTATTGATATAGTGCAAATGGGATGTTCCAGGGCTCGCGTCTCGTACGCCGCGCCCTTGAAAGACCCTTTCTCCGGCTTCACAATCAGATCGGGTTTGGCTGCGAGGGGACGTGGCGGACGCTTTGGATGTATAATGCATACGTCCGGGCTGTTAAAAGTCCTCCTTTTACCAAAATATATAATACCTCCATTGTAGGTGTCTGGCGGAGCGGGTGGAAAAATTCCGATTACCGCAGGAGACAATCTATCCAGTCCGTGGACGCACAAACCTGGGTTGGTATTTCGAAAATGTTGTTTGCATGTGACTCTCTCTGCGGTTTAATCAAAATTTGGTTTGAAGGCATTTCCTGAAATTGCGGTTCCGGCTCGTCCTTAATTAAACAGCAAAATTAAAGCCCTCTTCATAATATGCGTTTGATTAGTTAATGGAGGCCTCCAGGTGGCTTTCATTTGTGTCCACTGTAAAAAATACAATGGTGCTGTTTTCCGGGATGTTCTGCTATCAGTTATTTTTTTTTTAATGATTCCAAATCTATAATTGGAGGACTGGAGGCTCAAGGACCAAAACGTCAGTTTGTTAAATAGACTCGCACATTAATCTGATACATAAATAAATGGCTGAGCGTACACGGCAATTAGACTTGTTATTCCTCACGTTTTCCCTCAAGACTGGTATTAATTTCACATTTCATGGAGCATCAATGATGCCTCCGAGCGAGTCGGTCCACCTTTCACCGGCTTTCGGACAGGTTGGCACCGAACAAATCAATTTAGTTGGTGTAGTTCCTTCTAGTACATCACAGCACACGAAGCTAGAAAAGGAAAACCCGGTCTTCTGGAAATGCGCCGTACACCTGTTAAGTTCCCGTCTGACAAAGCTCTCGGATAGAATCTGACGACAAAGGGCCGGAGAAAGGGTTAGAAAGTTGTGGGATGCAGGTTGGTCTAACCCGAACCCCTAAGCCTGCGGTGGTCTTTTTGAATTCTTTAAACCTATTGCTCTCAACCATTGTTGACATGGACGTAGGCTCATGGTGAAAGTCAAATGCCTTTTGCAATCTTATACCATTTCGATCAGGAATATAGATCTGCCTACATTTCTATTCATTTATACACTCTTGGCACCTAAAATCCAAAGATAGCCCAGCGCTAGATTTCCTTATTAGGTAAGTCACGTCACATGTCCACTCAAACGCTAATGATTCACTGACTGATTACTCTTCATTAGGCCCTTATACTTGGATGAGGCCCGGCCCCCTAATCTTATTCCTTCTTTAATGGCAATTCATATGATTAATTGGATCTATTTTTGTTTTACATCACAGGTGACAAGGTGCGGCGGTTTATCAGTTTCCCGTCATTAGGTGGCGGGACTTGACAATGGCTCTGCCGGCCGGGGTCGACAGGAGTTATCAGGATAATGTATGGCCCCCGTGCGAGGGGTTCGGAGCCCTTCTCTGCCCGTAATATTTCTTCATTTTTTGCCGGAGTGGTTGGTCAGCCATTCCGGGAGGTGTCTCACCGCTCATTACGAAACTGTAATGTTAGCCTGCTGGAAAAAAAAGTTTGTAGGGGCCTGGACAGCTTCAAAATCTCGGCTTATTGGCGTCGGGAAATAGTCTTTCCAGGCATTAGCATAAGGGTCTCTGCCGATGCAAACACAAACTCTTCGATGGATAATGCCTTGGTATTGTTTAGCAATCGTTGATACCTCTATGGAGACCGATACCTCGACTTTGATACCAATGACTTTGTCTGTTTTCTGGACAAGCAGACACTCATATCTGAGCAGGTCAGGGTGTTGCTTTGTCGCAGTGATGTTACGGAAAAAAGGGTTGGACATCTTCCCTCAGCATTGTTAATAACAATGTGCTTTTGCCTGGACAGAGTGTAAACCTTGGCTCACCGGTTGATTAAGTTGGGAAAGAAAAGAGTTAGTCAGGGTGTCCACAAATGCAAATAACATCTCTTTGGTAGATAGGGAGTGGGCATCGATCGACTCTGATACTAAATACTTAATGGTACTTTTTTCTGGTCCAGCAGACACTCGTATCAGAGCAGGCAGAGGGGATGGAAGGCCTTGATGTGACTAGCGCTAGGACCGCTGCTGCCTATGTTAGCGGATGTCATCCCCATTGGGTTAGGGTTGGGGTTATTCCTGCATTAATTTGTCCTTTGACTGACATTTCCATTCAAAACCGACCCCTACATAATCAATAACGTGGCTTCTTCTCGCCGCAGAATGTGCCTGAAATGGCTAAATCCTGCCCTGACGGTGAGGCCTGAGGACTGGGAGGCTTAGTAGTCCATCACAGTTCGGAACACCTTGTTGAGCATCGCTGACGGCAGTTCCAGTTTGTACTGCTTCCTCTGATGGCGCTATGCTTATTCCCGGAGCTTTTCAAGTGCCGACCCTTTGTGCAAAGGCAAGACGAGAAAGCGACCGTGAGCTTAGCCAGCCGTGGTATTGCGGGTACTGATCGCAATGTCACGGCAGTGTTTTTATTGCCAGCTCCGTGCCAGGATGGGAGTTGGCAGGGTTGTGCTTCACTCACCGTGGGTACAGGGCTGTTGGACATCCGTTGCCCAAGGGACTAGTTATGCAAAACTGCTGTCACTTCCTGAAAGACAAAATGTGTATTTAGTGGTCTCTGCCTCAGACGTAGTGGGGTCTCTCCACTTTGGTTCTGCTTATTCCTCTACACCCCAAATCAGCTGCAATAATCGTTTGACAGTAATGGATAATCCCTCGTCGTCCCACCTGCTTTCAATTGTGATCTGAATTTTCTGTCCCTATGAGTGGATGTGTCACTGTGCATTTCTACTTTTGCCTGTAATTACACTGTAAAAACCCTCTCATATCTCTCTCCCGGCGCCACATCTTTTGGAATATTGAATTCGCCGCCGGTCTGTTGCGCGGCGATGTATTTTTCAAGACCCCTGCTCCAAGCAAACACCCCACTCTCACACCCACCCACCCATCAGTGCATCTGATTCTTGGAGGCTGCTTGTCATGTACTGCGGTTGAATAATGACGCTGTCTCCGAGCTCCTCTCCCTTGTCAGCTCGCATATTGTTTCTGTGCCTCTCCGCGAGCGCCGAGCGCCGGTGTCGTGCGCCACACAAGGTGTGTCCACCCGACCGCGGATAACCGGAATGGATGGCGCGCCCCGTGGCAAAGCTCAGGTGAACAGGAGTTCATTTTGTGATCCATTTCACCACATCATTCTCCATTATTCTGTACACAAGGCCCTATACGCACCCGCTGATGACACTTGCATTTCTGACGTCTCGCGCCGTGACATAAATACCTGGTATTTAAACAAAGCAGATCATGGCTCCTTATAGGCTGCTACACTTTTTTTTTTTTTTTTTTTCTTGAGCTGTTGCTGCGTTCCTGCGACACACCCTGCTGGAAAACATCGATTCCACAAGTCACGGACAAATTGAGAAATAACTCATTTCGGCGCTGAAAGTTAAACATTTAAAAAGCTACCGGCACCACCACTCACCGTGAAATAAAACTATTTTTCACACTTGTTCTGCCTCTTTACAACTGAGTGGCTGCAGGCTTTTTGACGACAAAGCCCCTTGTATCTATCATCATTTTCACGTGAGGTTGGGGGAAAATAACGCTCCACCTTAAAACTGTGCTTGAGTGGCCACCTTTTTTCACTTTTGGTTTCCTTGCTACAGCTAGTAGCCTTGTCCAGATGAGCGCTTTGTTTATCGCTGGTTACGGGCGATGGTCAGTTACTGCCTTAATTTTGTTGCTTGGTGAAAACAATATGGAGAACAAACCCCCTCCTCTTATAACTTGTTGTGAACCAGCGATGCAAATAGGCAGGGTTTCCATGTTTAACACCAGCACACATAAATGCAATGTACTCGACAGTGTGTGGTAGAAGGACAACCCTATGTGCCGTTTTATTCATTGGGAGAGCAACGAAGCATGTAGCCCCCGCTGGCTTTGAGCAGCAGACACCAACGCTAAGATGCAAGGCACCGACAAAAGTTTAAATCTCCCAGCGCTTGCGTAACAGTTAACCCCATGTTCCTTGTTGCTGTTGTGTGGCTGCACCAAATACTGTCGCGTTGACCTGACCCAAAGAAATAAAATTAACAGTTCAGGCCTTTGACGATATTCATATTAAGTTACATTAGCGCTACATTCTAGTCCATACATTGTAGACCATACATTGTAGTCAATACATTGTAGACCATACATTGTAGTCCATACATTGTAGACCATACATTGTAGACCATACATTGTAGACCATACATTGTAGACCATACATTGTAGACCATACATTGTTGTCTATACATTGTAGACCACACATTGTTTCAGCTTCATTGATGAATCCGTCCTAAGGTAACATTGGACATCAATGAATAACAATGTATGAAGTCAGATCATCAGTCATTTAGCAGAAGCCTTTGTCTGAAGCGGCTCAGAATAAGCACATTTGTCATGCGAAGTCGAGCCAACTCAACATCGGTCTTTGTCGGCAAAGCCTTCGATAAGAACGACAGCCACATTGGTAAAATCACAGGTTGTTGTCGTTGTTATGTTTAAGATAAAGAAGACACGATCCATCACTCACAAGAGCTGTGATCTCCTAAACCTGACCTTGCGTTGCTCAAATAATAGTAAACGTTTAGCGATATTGTACCTTCGCCCAAGCTGCCGTGATGAAGAACGGTTTGAAGCGATCCTACCATAACGTCCTTAGAACCGTTGCTTTATGGTCCGTTACCTTAGTTAAAGTCACTATTAATTCACCAAATTACCACGGCAGGGTTTCTGTGTGTGCTGTAGTCGTCTGTTGCCTTGCCCTGCTGGGTTGCCAGCCATGCATTTTCAGTTTTTGCTGACGATACCGTAACTATTTTTGACACCATTGGAAACCCTGTTATCAAGGAGTACACACCCCCGCTGTAATGTCTTTGTTTTTCCCCAGACCCTCGATCGGATGTGGAAATTCCTCGCCGTAGAGAGTCGGAGGGTCTTACGTGCAGAACCCGACGTGTTGCACGGAAATGAATCCACTTCCGGTGAGTTGTTCTGGTCGTTTTTTTGGATTCAGTGTAAAGCCGACTTTACCGTCTCACTGGCCATGCCGAGTGGACCAGAAACAACATTTTGTTATTTCAAAAAAGAAAATATGTTCAACTCCATTTCTCATACTTGTAGTCCGACCGAGCTGAAGTTTGGGATTTGCTGGTATTTTATATCTGTTCTTTAAAATCTAAAGGCGTACTTTTATTTTTTTTTGGGGGGGAGCGATTTCGCTTTCAGCCCATCTTACCCAGATTCAGACAAGAACCCCAATACCAATTCAACTAATTATCACTTAGCTCCTAAAATCCAAACAACTAAAATCTATTTTATCTGTCATCATCTGAAAGACTCAAGGTGTATCTCTTAAATAACTCACCGTTCAAGGTCAAGAGCTTATTTTGAGATGCCAGAAGAGGTATTACCCATAACAGCAGCTAGGCTAGTTGATCCCCTCTACAGCCATGAGATGAGCTAACACAGTTAGCGGGCAGCCCGTCTGGGTAAGGTGAGACGGAAAGCGAATTGTGAAACTCTTGTGTGAAAGTGACATACTGCAGGTAAGTACTTGGGAGGGGTAAACAGAGATTTTTCATGTAATACAGAACTGAATGGGACATTTTTACGGACAGCGTTCCGTTTTTACAGATTTACGGACGTGCTCAAAATGCGATCGTGATTTTTATGGACGTGTAAATTTATGGGCTTTGGCAACCCCGGAGCAGGCACACCCGGAATCCTTTTTTTCTTTTTTGTCTACGGTTCTTTTCAAATTTGCACAAGGTTTTGCCACTTTTATGCTTGGATCAATCAGTTTAATTTCGTGCCTTGGGGGTTCCTCTTTCCGAACATAATGGATGTTACTGAAGGTGGAGGCAGCAGCAGATACCATGCATTATGCATCGGAAAGCTTGGAGCCTTGGAGGGGAACGCGAACCCCCCAAAAAAATGGATGGAGTCGACCGAGACCCCATTCTGAGGTGGCTGTCAGGAAAAAAAACAAAAACGAAATGTGCCTCGGCGTTCCTCTCCCGGAGTGGAGTAATGAGACAGATGGACTCCACAGATTGCTGACATTAGCGCGCTCTTGATCTAGATCATGATTCCTCATCAAGCTAATCGTCCATCAGAGGGGAGGCCATCTTGGTTTTTGGACACCGCGGAGGACAAGCTGTGCGGCGCTGGCTTGCCGCTACACTTGACCGCTTAGAAAAGGACAAAAAAAAAAATGGTGGGGTGTTTGGAAATGGCTTCATGTTAGGGGTTCAGACATCTTAAACATTGGGGGTTCAGATGTTTTGGGGGGGTCCTCTCATGTAAACTCACCCTGGTGTTTGTGGAATTCTATATGGATGTATGTATGGATGGATGTATGGATGGATGAATGGGTGGGACCCTGTACCTCGGCTCAAGCTCGCCGATTAAATCTTTAAATCCAGACAGGGGAACGGTGCTTTTTTTTTTTTCGTTCAATGAGGAAATAATAAAATTAAAACACAAGGTGCGCAAATTGCGCCCGGATCGCTCCCTCAGAGGACACACACACACACACACACACACACACGCACACACACACAGACACACACTCAATTTTATATCTGGTGCTATTCATAAAACAGGGCGAGGGTGGGTGCTCCCTCGCCGGGTCGATCTATTCATCCATTCATTTAGGCGGAGGCCGCCGTGCGCCTCCGCCGTGCGCCTCCGCGGTGCTTTATTTCTTTTTGCGTCCCCGGTCCTTCGAATATTTTGTGCGCTGCAGGTCCGGTCCGTGCACTAGACCGACGTATAAGTCGCCTGAATTCCGATCTGACCCGCATCGCATTTAGGACCTCATGTGAAAGCGGACCAATGCCCAGTTTTAAAGATCAGATTCCATGTGATTTGTGCTGTTTACACTGTCGTGAAGAAAAACGGATCCGAGTCACATAAGAGGGTGATTGAGCTCACTTTTTTCCAGCAGTGTGTTAACGTAGATACTTTACTCGTCCTCGATGGGAAACTTCAGCGTCACAGCAGCTCACCTACAAACAATAGGTGATAATGATAAAATAATAAGAATAAAATCATATAAAAATGTCATGATGTCATAATAGGCAATAAAAATAAAAATAAATATGCTGTTAAGAAAATGCAACATAGGATATACTTCAAAATGAACTAGAAGCTAATAAAGTACTGAATGGAATCATCAACAAAAAGGACAAACAAAAAACAATAAAAATAAATTACCCTCATCTAAAAATAAACACCGAACAATCACAATGTGATCATAAACAATAAAACCAATGATAAAAAATAAATATGAACCTGTTAAACTGTTTTTTAATTGAATTGCTTAAACTCACCTTTTTAACGTTCCTTGGGCTTCAGTCTCAATCAAGTCTGAAAATACACAACGCAAAGTTGAAATAGTCGTTAAACAAGGCTGTTCTGGTTTTAAAGTGTGATGAAATATTATAATAATGTAATGAGAGTACAAAGGAGAAATGGAAACATGCAATAAAAACAAGAATTAGAGAAGAACCTCAAAATGAACTACAAGAGAGAAAAATGTACATGACATAAAATATACAATAAACCTAAAAAAGATGTACGATGAACCTGATGATATACAGTAAGTATAAACCTATTGAAGACTGACAATTTTCGTCGTTGAACGATAGAATAGATCCAACAAGAGTTTGAACTATTTAACATTTAATCTGTTTTACTTCCTGTTTTAATAAAACTCTAACCCCCCCCCCCTCCCCCGAGTCCTTCTGACGTGGGACATGACGTCCTAAAAAAACCAGTCCTAAAAATACGCCCGGATGCAGCCGCCCGGAAGCGATGGGAATCGACTTGTTTTCCAGCTCTTTGTCTTCTCCGCTGCTGTTAATTTCATGAAGCGTCGTACGGATCAAATATTCATCCGCTCGCGTGGATTGAGACGTGGTGTTTGTTCCTTTTTTGTTGTTTTTTTCTTTTTGTTTTTTTCTCCTCTTCAATCTTTTTCGGAAACCCTAACCTGGTAGACAACATCGGCACGTCGCACAAAACACCGGTGCTATTTTCGGGGGAGGGGAGGACGCGTTGGGATGAACATGTGCCGTCGTGTAAGGGAGGGAATGGGGCGCTCGGCTGGAAATGCAGGAATAGGTAATAACGCATTGTTGCCCAAAAATACCAATCTGAAAAGCATCAACGGGCATTAAAAACATTCACGGGTTTTATTCCAAAATAAAAAGTATATATATATATATTATAGGCAATAACGGATGGCTCATTCTATCTTGTCACAGTGTTATGACATAAAAGAGCACTGTTCATTACACAAAGCATAGGATCGGCTACCAGATATTCCATACATCCCCAGTTATAACTTTTACTGCACGTGTTCCACCACCCAAATCGATTTTTGGATATTTGGCCAGTTGCCAGCAATTGGCCAAATATGAGACGCCGCCTATGGAAATGTGGCCCAGAGCTCTGAGTGTTTCCGAGCCCCTGACGATCCGTTCGGTAGATAAATGACTTCATTTTATTTTGGCTTTGGGTGAAAGCAGCGGCGCCCCTGGGCTCCGCTCGTTTGTATTTTTCGTGGGTGGGGGTTGGAGGAGGGCGGAGGGCGGGGGGCGCCGTGGGTCGGCCAATGCCGGGGACGGAGGGATTGAAACGGCTCCGGTTTTTTGGGAATTTGAGTAACGACCCCGCCCCGTCACCCGGAATTCCACAAAAAAAAAAAAAAAAAAGGCTGACGGCGACTCTTCCAGAGCTGTGTCGTCGCGGGGCGGCGGCGTGATTTACTTTGGGTATTTGTCAGCGTCGTGTGGCCCCGGGCTCCTGAGGGGGAAACTGCTCGCGTGTTGCCGCGTTGCCTTGATTAATTAGGTTGCGCCCGCGCCGCCGCCGTCCCTCTGACGCCGCGGATTTTCGGAGGAAAATACAACGCGGCACCGTAAAAAGTCCCAGTACGTCTCGGGCTCCCCCTTAAATTTGCTTGATAAATTGCCGCCGCTGACAAATCTGCTGCTGCTGCCGTGAGGCTGTTTGGTGTCGAAGTAGTGATTTTTATTTCGCAAATTTTGTTTACACTTTACTAAATATATGTATAAAAATATATATTTTTTTAAATTAAATGTATAAATCATTTTTATTTTTATTAATTAAATGTTGCAGTTGCTCTGTCGTTTAAGAATTGATTTTAAAAGCTGTAGAGCTATGCCAAATTGAGAATTTGGTCAATATTATACAGTGTCTTTATAATATCGCACTTACTTTTTAATCGCAAGCATACGATTTAAATTCTGATTTAAGGCACCTGACAAACACTCGGTTAAAGAGACTTGCCTCCAACATGTGAGAAAGGAGTGATTTTTATTATGAACAAATGGAACGTCGCGCCGTCCCATCGTGACGTTCGCAAAGTTTCAATCTCGCCCGAGTTGAAATGTCAACGAATGGACGTCCCGTCTCCGGGAATGACATTTACAACGGGGAACTGGAGTTGGGTATGTACGAAAAAACCCTGGCAAGCTCGAATAGTGTGACGGAGCCACCAGGGCGACATGCTACATCTGGTGAAATTTGATTGGATTAACCCTCAACCTGTTGGAAGGAGGTGGAGCGGTTCCGTGGCAACACACTAAAGCAGTAGTACCTAGTATGTAGTTTGTAGTTTGTAGTACGCCATTTCGGACGCAGGGACAGACTTTCCTGGCATAGTTGCGACCCCGGTCATCGATTAAGCAGAGTATTTCACCTGAAAGTACAACGGTATTGATGACCTAAGCCGAGCCCCAGTAACACTTATTCGGTGTTACTGATGATGGGGGTGGAGGTGAGTTCGGTCGGAGGCTCCGTCCGGTCGCCGGACTAGCGCGGCGTCAGGGTGCATTTACCTTGGGCAGGCGTCAAAGGAATTGGCCCGTTATAATTTTTTCACACTTTGCGGAGCAGGTTTGCATTTCGCCCTGGCGCCCAAAAATTGCCCGGCCGGCAAACCGAGCGCCGGGAAAACGTCGGCGGTCGCACTCCGGATCCCTCTCGGCCGAGGGCTGAGAGCGCCGCCCTCTTGTCGTCGGCGCGGGGCCATATCGCTTCCCCCCATCGAGGACCCTGCACCCCGCCCCCGTCACATCCCGTGGGGTGGCTTGAGAGCCTGGCAAGTGGCTGCCATTATCATACGGTGAGGATGGGGGGGGGAGGGGGGGTGGCGGACCCCTTCAGATGCTATCACAGACTGGGTTATTAAGTGCAGAGG
Source organism: Zeus faber (assembly GCF_960531495.2). Taxonomy (NCBI): domain Eukaryota; kingdom Metazoa; phylum Chordata; class Actinopteri; order Zeiformes; family Zeidae; genus Zeus; species Zeus faber. Next base: position 21,200,050 of record NC_137209.1, on the reverse strand, counting down.
CACTTCAGAGGAGAAGACAAGATTAATTTTGTCGCACCAAGGGTTAAGCGTAAGTGAGGCCGTTACATAAGCGGCTGGAAATCAAGTGGGCCCCGACGCCTGGCAAGTTTGGCCTCCGTTGTTTGACGCTTTAGCCCTTGGAGAAAATGCCGTCTCAGTTTGACCCCCGGCCAACTGCGGCCGTCTCGGCCTGGATTTTTTTTTCCTTTGTGATATTTATCAAACTTTAAATAAATATTCTCAATAACTGGAGAAAAAAAAACGCAACACAGTTTTTATATTCTTTGAATGTGCACTTTTGTCGCTTGGAAGTTGCCTTTAGTTGCCTTGGAGTAGCCTTTGGTAGTTTTGAAGTGGTGTTTGGTAGCTTTAGAGTGGTGTTTGGTAGCTTTAGAGTGGTGTTTGGTAGCTTTAGAGTGGTGTTTGGCAGCTTAAGAGTGGTGTTTGGTAGCTTTAGTGTGGTGTTTGGTAGTGTTAGAGTGGTGTTTGGCAGCTTTAGAGTGGTGTTTGGTAGTTTTGAAGTGGTGTTTGGTAGCTTTAGAGTGGTGTTTGGTAGCTTTAGAGTGGTGTTTGGCAGCTTAAGAGTGGTGTTTGGTAGCTTTAGAGTGGTGTTTGGCAGCTTACGAGTGGTGTTTGGTAGCTTTAGAGTGGTGTTTGGTAGCTTAAGAGTGGTGTTTGGCAGCTTAAGAGTGGTGTTTGGCAGCTTAAGAGTGGTGTTTGGTAGCTTAAGAGTGGTGTTTGGTAGCTTTAGAGTGATGTTTGGTAGCTTTAGAGTGGTGTTTGGCAGCTTTAGAGTGGTGTTTGGCAGCTTTAGAGTGGTGTTTGGTAGCTTTAGAGTGGTGTTTTGCAGCTTTAGAGTGGTGTTTGGCAGCTTTAGAGTGGTGTTTGGTAGCTTTAGAGTTGTGTTTAGTAGCTTTAGAGTGGTGTTTGGCAGCTTTAGAGTGGTGTTTGGTAGCTTTAGAGTGATGTTTGGCAGCTTAAGAGTGGTGTTTGGTAGCTTTAGAGTGGTGTTTGGTAGCTTAAGAGTGGTGTTTGGTAGCTTTAGAGTGGTGTTTGGCAGCTTAAGAGTAGTGTTTGGTAGCTTTAGAGTGATGTTTGGTAGCTTAAGAGTGGTGTTTGGTAGCTTTAGAGTGGTGTTTGGTAGCTTTAGAGTGGTGTTTTGCAGCTTTAGAGTGGTGTTTGGCAGCTTTAGAGTGGTGTTTGGTAGCTTTAGAGTTGTGTTTAGTAGCTTTAGAGTGGTGTTTGGCAGCTTTAGAGTGGTGTTTGGTAGCTTTAGAGTGGTGTTTGGTAGCTTTAGAGTGGTGTTTGGCAGCTTTAGAGTGGTGTTTGGTAGCTTTAGAGTGGTGTTTGGCAGCTTTAGAGTGGTGTTTGGTAGCTTTAGAGTTGTGTTTAGTAGCTTTAGAGTGGTGTTTGGCAGCTTTAGAGTGGCGTTTGGCAGCTTTGAAGTGGTGTTTGGAAGCGCTGAATTGGTGTTTGGTACTTTTGAAATGGCCTTTGGTAGCTTTGAAGTGGCCTTTGGTAGCTTTGAACTTAGGTTTGGGAGCTTTGAAGTGGCTTTTGGTAGCTTTGAAGTGGCCTTTGGTGTATTTGAAGTGGCCTTTGGTTGACGTTAAGCAGCGTTGGGGAGCCTTGAAGCCTAGCCTTTGCTAGCCTTATTGAAACATTCAATAGCTGTGAAGTAACCTTTGGTAGTGTGGAACGTGGCATTGGAATGACATTGTGAGTGGCCTTATAAAACACATTGAGGCTGATAGAGGTGTTGTTTTTTGCTGGACCAGTTTGGACTGTAGTGCAGATACCGAGTAGTAACTACTTAGGAGAAAGCTTAATTTCCCTGTGCAGCCGTCTCAAAGTTGCCAGCATTGATTAGTCACAATCAGCTCCTATGACACAAAGGAAAATAAATGGCGAAGCTCTTCACTCCATCTCTCCCATTCTCTCTAAAGCTGGCGGCCTTCTAATCCAATTACGGTCACATTGCGCTCAAGGAATCTTCCCTGAAATCACCCTTTTGTTGGTCCACTCCCTTTTTGGGACATAATTTATTCATCATTTATCAATCGGTTCTAGGGAGTTTCTAATGTCTCCAAATATTGCTTTGAATAAGCTGTTCTCTTAAGAAGTTATCTTAACTTGGTTCAGGATAATGCTCTGCATTGTTTTTTTTCCCCCCATGTTTGTAATGTTTACTTAGGCTCTCTTCAGACTCACACTTCCTTGGACATTAACAGCCGCTTAGTCCAGGTCTCATCTGGTGGTCACTTATAACGGTGTTTTTCCAAAGTTTCTTTGAAAATGACAAACAATCACGGCCAAATTAACAAGGGGAAACATCTTTTCCACGGCCATTTGTTCATTATAACACTGATATTTAGCTTGAAAAGATTGAATGATGAAGAAATGGAGCGTATCTAACCACCTGCATGTTGGCCTTGACACTGGGAGGTATTTCCTTGTTGTTTTTTTAGCCCCATGAAACGGCCTCTCAGTTTGGCTACTAACGATGAAACCAACTGGGCCTCATTTATTTTTGTCTCATATTTTTCAAATTTTAGTAACCTTCAAGTAGCCTTTGGTAGCCGCGATGTGACCTTTGGTAGCCTTGAGGTAGCGTCTGGTAGACTTGAAGTAGCCTCTGGTTGTTTTGAAGTAGCCTTTGGTAGCCTTGAAGTAGCCTCTGGTAGCCTTGAAGTAGCCTCTGGTAGTCTTAAAGAAGCCTTGAAGTGACCTTTGGAAGCCTTGAAGTAGCCTTTGGTAGCCTTGAAATAGCCTTGAAGTGACCTTTGGTAGCCTTGAATTAGCCTCTGGTAGCCTTGAAGTAGCCTCTGGTAGCCTTGAAGTAGCCTCTGGTAGCCTTGAAGTAGCCTCTGGTAGCCTTGAAGTTGCCTTTGGTAGCCTTGAAGTCGCCTCTGCTAACCTTGAACTAGCCTTAAGAAGCCTTTGGTAGCCTTGAATTAGCCTCTGCTAACCTTGAAGTAGCCTCTAGTAGCCTTGAAGTAGCCTCTGGTAGTCTTGAAGTAGACTCTAGTAGCCTTGAAGTAGCCTCTGGTAGCCTTGAAGTAGCCTTTGGTGAACATTAAATATCCATTGTGCATAAATGAATATCCCTGATCATATTTTTACAGCCATGTGGTACCGTCTAGTTCGTTCAATACCGTCGCGATAGCGGGTTCGACAGACCGTTCCGTGTCGGCGGCCATCTTGGCGAGGTGTGTCCGACGGCGCTCCCCTGCACCGTCGCGGTATCAGACCCGCCCCCGTCCGAGATGGAGGGTTGTGATTGGCCCCGGTGGGGCCGGGCGGAGCGGGAGGGCGGCCGGACGTACGCAGAGCAAATGAAACCTCGCTGACTTCGCAGGTCCGTCCAGTTTCCCGGCTGAAACCACTTCCAAACCACTCCCAAGACACGAAGAAAAGATTCAAGAGGTTTATTCGTCACCTAAATGTACATACCTTCATACATATACATACTTTCATACATATATGCAGTGAAATGTCAATGCAACGCACCCGGTGATTACGCACAATATGTCCTTGACTGAACACAGTTGCTACCTAAGAATTTCTACTTGACTAACTAACTGATTCCTTAAACGTAATGCAGTAAGTCGAATACTATAGAATAAAATATATAGAAAATAATAAAATAAAATACAATAAGAACTCAAAGGTAATGCAGAGTGGGGGTACAAAATCGAATAAAGGGAATAGGCTCATGTATATGGGATAGACTTACAGTATGAATATGGGATATACTTATGTATATGGGATAGACGTATGTACAGTGGGGCAAAAAAGTATTTAGTCAGCCACCAATTGTGCAAGTTCTCCCACTTAAAAAGATGAGAGAGGCCTGTAATTTTCATCATGGGTACACTTCGACTATGAGAGACAGAATGGGGGGGAAAGAATCCAGGAAATCACATTGTAGGATTTTTAATGAATTAATTGGTAAATTCCTCTGTAAAATAAGTATTTGGTCACCTACAAAAAAGCAAGATTTCTGGCTTTCACAGACCTGTAACTTTTTCTTTAAGAGGCTCCTCTGTCCTCCACTCGTTACCTGTATTAATGGCACCTGTTTGAACTCATTATCAGTATAAAAGACACCTGTCCACAACCTCAAACAGTCACACTCCAAACTCCACTATGGCCAAGGCCAAAGAGCTGTCAAAGGACACCAGAAACAAAATTGTAGACCTGCACCAGGCTGGGAAGACTGAATCTGCAATAGGTAAGCAGCTTGTTGTGAAGAAATCAACTGTGGGAGCAATTATTGGAAAATGGAAGACATACAAGACCACTGATAATCTCCCTCGATCTGGGGCTCCACGCAAGATCTCACCCCGTGGGGTCAAAATGATCACAAGAGCGGTGAGCAAACATCCCAGAACCACACGGGGGGACCTAGTGAATGACCTGCAGAGAGCTGGGACCAAAGTAACAAAGGCTACCATCAGTAACACACTACGCCACCAGGGACTCAAATCCTGCAGTGCCAGACGTGTCCCCCTGCTTAAGCCAGTACATGTCCAGGCCCGTCTGAAGTTTGCTAGAGAGCATTTGGATGATCCAGAAGAGGATTGGGAGAATGTCATATTGTCAGAAGAAACCAAAATAGAACTGTTTGGTAAAAACTCAACTTGTCGTGTTTGGAGGAGAAAGAAAGCTGAATTGCATCCAAAGGACACCATACCTACTGTGAAGCATGGGGGTGGAAACATCATGCTTTGGGGCTGTTTTTCTGCAAAGGGACCAGGACGACTGATCCGTGTAAAGGAAAGAGGGATGGGGCCATGTATCGTGAGATTTTGAGTGAAAACCTCCTTCCATCAGCAAGGGCATTGGAGATGAAACGTGGCTGGGTCTTTCAGCATGACAATGATCCCAAACACACCGCCCGGGCAACGAAGGAGTGGCTTCGTAAGAAGCATTTCAAGGTCCTGGAGTGGCCTAGCCAGTCTCCAGATCTCAACCCAATAGAAAATCTTTGGAGGGAGTTGAAAGTCTGTGTTGCCCAGCGACAGCCCCAAAACATCACTGCTCTAGAGGAGATCTGCATGGAGGAATGGGCCAAAATACCAGCAACAGTGTGTGAAAACCTTGTGAAGACTTACAGAAAACGTTTGACCTCTGTCATTGCAAACAAAGGGTATATAACAAAGTATTGAGATGAACTTTTGTTATTGACCAAATACTTATTTTCCACCATAATTTGCAAATAAATTCTTTAAAAATCAGACAATGTGATTTTCTGGATTTTTTTTCTCATTTTGTCTCTCATAGTTGAGGTATACCTATGATGAAAATAACAGGCCTCTCTCATCTTTTTAAGTGGGAGAACTTGCACAATTGGTGGCTGACTAAATACTTTTTTGCCCCACTGTATATGGGATAAACTTATGTATATGGGATAGACGTAGGTATATGGGATAGACTTATGTATATGGGATAGACGTATGTATATGGGATAGGCTTATGTATATACAGATATGTGCATAAAAGCGGCATGTGAATAGAGTGAGGTAGTGTTTGTGGGATAATACAGCATAACAGTACGGCGCAGCAATACGATAACACCGAACAACCCAGAACAGTGATGCAGTATGCGGTACAGTATGCGGTACAGTATGCGGTACAGTATGCGGTACAGTGTGCGGTACAGTATGCGGTACAGTATGCGGTACAGTATGTGGTACAGTATGCCGTACAGTGTGCGGTACAGTATGCCGTACAGTATGCTACATACAGTACGGTGAGGCAGTGGAGCCTGTGTGTGTGGCTCAGTGAGGACCCCTGGTGAGGTCAGCGTTGACAGTTCTTGTGGCTTGCGGGGAGAAGGGTTCGCCGTGGACAGAAACGCACTTCTGCTACCCGTGCTTAGCGAAACCCTGACTTATAAAACTCATGCAGAGGAAATAAGTCACTGCGGACACGCGTTAGGAGCAGGTCAAAAGGGAATACAGTCATATTGCGCCCGGCTCGGATGGAATCCCTACGAGTCCTTTATGGAGTGTGATATGTGTGGATTTACGGCCAGATACGACTCAATCGTCCACGTTAACTGCTTTCCAGCTCCGCGCTGAAGCCGAGCGTAGCGCCGGCTAAGCAGCTGAGGCTTAGGGGGCCGATTCAACGGCGGCAGGGAGAGGAAACAGACGGATAAAGGGAAAAGACATTTTGGACCCGACTACCCCTGGGAGTGGGCGTCGATCCCGCTCCAGGGTTAAAATGCGCTCTGCGCCTTGAGCTTTGTGAATAGCGACGCCTAAGCTCGCGCGGTCGAATCGTTAAAGATGCACTGACACCTGAAGGCACAGGGTTTTGTTTTCTTTAATCTTTTCCCCAATGACGGCAATTTGTTATGGCTTTTCAATTCTTGTTGGCGAATATCTGGTAAAGTTGCTGTGAATAAAGATGATTCACCGAGATGAATGCTCTGGTATTTTCTGGGTCTTTGGTTACCTGAGAAGTAGTTTGTTAATTTGTACTTATTTGTTGATTTATTTTTAAGAATTAAGAGAGAATTAAGTCTCAAGCGTTAAATTGTAAACACAGCACATGGTCATCTCAATACAGTGGTACCTGGACTTACGACTGTCATTGGTTCCATATGAACGGTCGTATGTTAAAACAGTCGTATGTTGAAGCAATTTTTCCATATGAATGATGACATCATGAAGGGTGAAAACAAACAAAATACACAGTAAATATGAAAAAAATATCCATAAGCCACGAACTACGTGCACACACCATGTAGGCCGCTCGCTGACTGACAGCTGACTGCTGACTGGCTGCTGACTGGCTGCTGACTGACAACTGCAAATTTCCACGTCGTATCTTGGAGCAGTCGGTCGCAAGTCGATACAAGTTTTTGCGACTACGGCTGCCGGTGTCTTGGATACGTGGTACGCAGATGCGGTCGTAAGTCGAGGTGCCGCTGTAACTAGAAAAGTATGTGAGTGAAGGACCCGGACTCTGTCTAAAGACAAATATCTCCTCTCGACAAAAGTGTTGGTGAACAGATTGGGAGTGAGGGTCCAAGGCTGTTGTCATCTGAAAAGTCTGATGAGAGAGGAGTGTACCGAGCGGACATGGAGGAGAAGAGACATAATTGCAGCGTCGTTGAAAAGTTTCTCTTCTCGTGAGCCGGCTCCTACGGCTCCCAGGCATTTCATTTTTCTATGAAATTGTATGGAATGTTTTGTATATACGTATTCCACTACATTCCACTACTACTTTGACTGGAGTCAAAGTTACTCATTGAGAAACAAGTGTTTGTCTTCACCGATCCAGACTCGATAGTCCAACAGTGGCGTGGCCGTCAGTGCTGAAATAAAATACGCTATGTTTAAATCGAAAATCCAGTCATGAATTTGGAGAATCATGACAGCCCTAATAATTGCCTTTTGAAGGAAAACCCACTTATAATGACACGTTTGCGAAATCCACTATGGACACATGGTATTTCTATTGTACCACCGTATAAAATGCTGTAAGTAAATGGTGTCTGTGCTGACATTGTTTTTAAGAAAGAGTGGGAACAATACAGATAAATAGTATGAATAACATTCAAATCGTTATTTAAATTCGCTAACCCAATGAGATGTCGTTAAAAGCGATCCCATATGCGCCCCACCACGTGCTGACCCGGCGCATTTCGGGACAGCCTACTTTCGGCTGGATGTAAAAAGCTCACATTCAAAAATATGCATCATAATAATAATAATAGCCTTGAAATATCTCCTCATTTCCATATAATCCATTTTGAGCTTCCTCCCTGCTCTATGATGTAATAAAAGTAACAGGTGCCATCCTCAAATTTCGGTGTGTTTCCTAATTATACCTGAATAAATTTTTATTACAGTCATAAAGATTTTTATTTAACCTCAATCTGTGGCTTAGAGCAGTGTTTCGCAAAGTACGCCTCGGGGTACTGCAGGGGGTACTCCGGAAATAAAAATAAAAATGTGTTAAAAAATATTGGTGACATGTAATGTTTAAAAACACACACAGTATATGACACACAAACAGAGCGTCATTTATGTTCATTTTCTTTTTTTTGTTCTCAGGGCCAATGACGGGGGTACTCAGATGAAAATGTCTAGAGAGGGGCTTCACTACTAAAACAAGTTTGAGAACCACTGTCTTAGAGGCCTTAACATGACGCATCAATTGTCATGAAATGAATAACGCTAAATTAGAAGAAAATGCATTATTTGCTGTTGACGTGGCAATTTTTAGGGGCAAAACAGGTTCACGGGCCAAAAAAGGTTGAGGACCTCTGGCTCAAATACACTGACTAATACCAAATGTCACAGGGAAATTCTAAAGACAATGAGTTCAGAAATTGACGGCGCAAAAATGCTGCAGCCGAAACGTAAAACTCCTGATTGATGTTCCGTCCGTCTTTGGCTTTTGGAGATTTGGGAGGGAGCGGCGTATGACGTGCGAGCGCAAATTCGCCCACGTGCACTTTATTTATCTCCAAGCGAGCGCCTGCGCGTCGCAAGTCGAGGAAGTGATTTTACTCCAGACAAACACACAAACATTTAATGTAAAAAAAGAAAAACAACCCAGAATAAACTGTGAAGGAAGTAAGAACTGACTCTCCTCCTTCCTATCTCCCCTCTCTGATATTTTCTTTTTTTCCTCCTTGAGTTAAAAAAAAAAATGTAGTCTGCTCAAAGCCTGAATGTTAACTAATTATTTTTCTGTTATCTGGCACCATGGCCAGGGGCCCTATCAGCCTTATATGCATGCAGAGCAGATAAGGGCTTATTGGCAGAGGGAAGCGCCCGATTTCTAATCATAAATACAGGCGGCTCTGCTCATCAAAGTCCTACTGTCTGGAGTTTAAGTCTAATCTGGCCTTCTTTCCAAACTCACCCCTTCCCCTCAGCCCCCCCCGGCCCCCCGCTCTTTACCAACACACTCTGATTTCCTGCCTCTCCACACCTTCACCTTTCCGTCGCCCTTGTGTGTGTTTGTGGAGACGTACGATTTGGTCAATGGACAACGTTTTGCTGTATTCAATTATGACAATGTGGATTGTGAAGAACAAAGCTACTTAGAACTTAGTAGGTGTACTAAGTTCTAATAGATTTACTTAGCACCTACCAAGTTATAATATACCTACTTAGCACCTACTAAGGTATCATAGACCTACATAGCGTCTACCTAGCACCTACTAGGTTCTAATAGACCTACCTAGCACCTAGTAGGTTCTAATAGACCTACCTAGCACCTATTATGTTCTAATAGACCTACATAGCGTCTACCTAGCACCTACTAGGTTCTAATAGACCTACCTAGCACCTAGTAGGTTCTAATAGACCTACCTAGCACCTATTATGTTCTAATAGACCTACTTAGCACCTACTAGGTTCTAATAGACCTACTTAGCACCTACTAGGTTCTAACAGACCTACTTAGCACCAGCTAGGTTCTGATATACCTACTTAGCACCTACTAGGTTCTAACAGACCTACCTAGCACCTACTAGGTTCCAATAGACCTTCCTAGCACCTACTATGTTCTAATATACCTACTTAGCACCTACTAGGTTCTAACAGACCTACCTAGCACCAACTAGGTTCCGATATACCTACTTAGCACCTACTAGGTTTTAACAGACCTACTTAGCACCTACTATGTTCCAATAGACCTACCTAGCACCTACTATGTTCTAATAGACCTACTTAGCACCTACTAGGTTCTAACAGACCTACTTAGCACCTACTATGTTCCAATAGACCTACCTAGCACCTACTAGGTTCTAACAGACCTACCTAGCACCTACTAGGTTCTAATAGCTCTCATTGGCTGTAACACGCCCGACTCGCTCCCGACGCAACCACATATTAAACATGTGTGATATCTGTGCTCTGATCTGCCCGGCGAGCCGTTGGATCGCCTCGTGGGCAGTTCACACCGCGCGCCCCCCGGGCAGCGCGCTGCGATTTGTGGCTCCGATCTGGGGCTTTGCCGATCCCCAAAAAACCCGTCGGCGGGTGGAAAATCAGCCCAGAATCCTGTAGCATAAGTCAGCATGATAACCCTACTTAGCACCTACTAAGTTAGAATTATAATAATTTTCACAGAGAATACTACAAAGATGACTTTAATTATTGAATTAGGGCACAGGTTCCTGACATGGGGTCCACGGCCCCCTAGGGGGCTGCCGAATGAAATCCAGGGGGCCCCGCACAAAAAAATGGAGTTCTTATCTGTACTTTTTACATTTATTTGGATTATCATGCTACCTACAATTTAACTTTGATTAGTTTTAATTTTGCGACACAAGTGAGACTTAGCTCAAAACTGCATCTTGAGTTTAAGCTTTGATAAGGATACCCCCCTCCTCCCCCAGCAGACATGTTTTCAGCGTTTTGCACGTCATTACAGTGCAATCCACATGTTGATGATGAGATGCAGTCATAATTTCAACCACTCTAACCCAGAAATGAATCTATTTTGAAGACTGCTGAATCTCCCATAATGCAAAAGCAGTAATTACTGTGAGTCAATGTCATCTAATGATGCTTGAATCAATGTAATTGCCGACTCTTTCTGCCAAGTGCTGAGACCCCCGAACCAACTGCAAATGAGCAGCAACTCTGAGCATTTTAATTTAAAAAAAAACGAAAGGGAAAAAAAAAAACATCGGTTAGATTAAATACCTAATCAAAACTCCAGCCTAATCACTAAAAGTTACTATTTTGGTGAGGGAACTGCCCATTGTTCCGACAGCCCATTTTTCCGGGACCCCCGTATTCCAAAAAATGTGCCATTGAACCGAAAGCCCATTTGTCCGACATCCCGTCACCCCGAAAACAGACGGCCATTGCTCTGAAAATACACTGGGTCTGCGGAGCGAGGAGATCGCTCCTGAAATCATTCCCGTTCGCCTTCTCACGGCCCGGTGGCAAATGCCCCATGGCCCGGCACCGGTCCACAGCCCGGTGGTTGGGAACCTCTGCTCCACGGAGCTTGACACGGGACGCACGGGTCCTCACGGGGTTAGGGTGAGAATTGGCGGGTTTCGGAGCAATGGGCGTTTGTTTTCAGGATGGGCTTTCGGTCCAATCAGGCATTTTTCGGACTATTGAGGTTTGGGAACAATGGCTTGGCACCTTTGGTGAAGCGGTTTTTTTTTTGTTTGTTTTTTTTTTTTCGATTTTTGATTTCTTTCCCCGTACAAACATCCTAATCAAGGACACTTTTCTTCCATCTTCAGACGAGGTCGATAGCGATTTCATCCCCGTCTGCACGGTACAGAGATAGCAACAGGCTGCACCCTAACTGTGTTAGCTCAATGCATGGCTGCAGAGGGAAGCAACTAGCCTAGCTCCTGTCAAATTATGGAATTACACTTTCCAGCATGTGTTCTTCTTGCATGTTTTATGACTAACGTCGGGATGATGGTTTAAGGCCTTATACGGACACACTACCCTATAGATGGGTGGATGGATGCATGGATGGATACTGGAGATCAATAGATGGATGGATGGATAAATACTGTAGATGGATGATAGATAGATGGGTATATGGATTGATAGATGTATAGATAGATGGATGGATGAATGGATGGATAGATAGATAGATGGATAGATGGATTGATAGATGTACCTGTATAGATAGATGGATGGATGGATAGATAGATAGATAGATAGATGGATTGATAGATGAATAGATGGATGGATGGATAGATAGATGGATATTTGGATTGATAGATGTATAGATAGTTAGATGGATGGATAGACAGACAGATACTTGATTCATTGCCAGAGGGCAATTGCGGTGTCACAGTAGCTCACATAGAAAATAGGCGATAATGGATACAGTAATCACGGAAAAACAAAATGCAATATGCAATAAACCTAAAAAATGTATGAGAAAGTAGGAAAACTGCAAATATACCCAAACAATTAACAACAGACCAGAAAAATGATGAACACTGCAAAATGCAATATACAAAACAGCTTACGCAAACTAGTAAATATGAGAGAGTTGGCAACATACAGTAAACAAATGACAATAACTAGTGCGTTGTGAAACTTATTGTAATACGTACCGCAGCACATAGTATCACATGCTCAGTTATATCTGTGGCACATGAAAGCCTGCACGAGGGACGAAGGGGAAAATACTCTCCAGAGAGGAAGAGATGTTGGCGCTGGTGTTTTCCCACCCAAAGCCGACCGCTCGGACGTCTCCAAATTTGAGAGGCTTTGTTTCGCCGTACGAGGGACATTGGCTTTCGTTTTTTTGTTTTGGTATGAGATGGTTGAGAGGGGAGCGGCGGCGGCGGCGGCGGCGGCTAAGTAATATTCTCATGGAGGGAAGTCGGGTCTATGATCTGAAATATGAAATATTTACAAAAGCGTTCAATTATTGATGCTGCCCTAGGTGAGTGGGCAGGGCCTCTTATGGGCCTGTTACTTATTTGAAAGACTTCCCCATTTATTGAGGACATCTCCGAGCCAGAAAGAACATCAATGTGGGCTCTTGAGTAGGATTTTGGCATTGATGGGGATTATTCAAGGATAGCGTCCTTTAACACAGATACAAACACATTTCAGTGGGCAAAGTTAACATTCTAAGTTTTTAACAAAGGATTTTTTTTTTAAATCACGAAATATTTGTTTGGGGTCAGTCAAAGTTTTAGGCTTTTATGAAGTTATTCCAAGTAAATGGCGAAAAAAAAATCCATCAACAGAGATAAATGAACAGTCATGAATAAATAGTTGAATTTGGGAAATATGGGTATGAGGGGCTTTGTCCCTCTGAGATTTTGGGGACAGATCTCCTACTCTGAGACGCCACATTCTCCAAACATAAGTGATGAGGGGTTTCGCTCTTTTTGGAGATTCGCCTCTTTACGATCGACTCAGTAAAAAGATCCGTTCAATTTTCCGACCCTTCGTTCTTTTGGTTCGGTTGGTGCAACGAGGGCCAGAAGAGCGTGTTCGGCTCTGAACTGTCGACGGAGTTTGGACAAGGATCATTTAAAGGATCATAAAGGCAAAGTGTAAATCAGTGACATTCAATACGCAATACGTCAAATACCTAGATCTTTTTAGGACTTCAATTTAGTCCTCAGCTCTTTTTTTTTTTTTTTTTCGGTTTGTGAGTTAGAAGATTCACTCTTTTGCCGGAGTGACTCCCGAATCTCGAGTAATTTCAATGGTTAGTTTGCTACCACAGGATCGTATGCGAGTCTTAAATCGCTAACTATAAGTAGGCCATAATAATAATAAGCCCAGTTCTGTGCCTTTGTGATGTCTTTAGTGGTTAACACCAAGACAGTGGTGTAACATGAGATGATGAGATGACTTCATTCCAACAAAGTGTTGCCATTGTAGAAAAAAAGGTTTGGAAACACTGATCAAAGCTGGTTTCACACATGAATATCTGGACAATGTCCACACCTCCTGGAAATACTCTGTTTGGTTTAGACGAGGGGCGGAGCCTGGGTGGAAAGCGCAGTAGGCAGGACGTGACGCAATGACCCTGCAGGGTTTTAGCGCACCCAAAATGGCGGATGAGGCAACCGACTTATCTTCTTTTGAGCTTGATACTCCATGTGTTTGGACATAATGTAAGCAAAAAAAGTGGAACGGAATATAAAGGACAACGGAAAGGAGTGCGCAGCAGCTGCGCTCCGTGCACAAAGCTAAATAACTGACGCCTGACAGTTAGCCCTCATCGACACGCCCACTCGCTCGCTGTGAATGATCCAGACAATTACCTGCTCTGTTCACACGTACCGATCAATTTGTACTTGGGTGCCTGTGGGGTAAAGTCCTGGTCAAATGATTCGGGGCATTTGCGTTCACACATGCAGCTCCTCCGCGGGTAATGTGCGGGTAATTCCAGGGTTGCAGTGCATGTGTGGAAGCAGCTTTAGACCGTGAACAGGAGGCTCCCCTTCTGAATTTTCATCTTTGTTGAGCGTTGAAAACAAATTGATCATTGGGCTTTAGCTCCGCTGTAATTCAAACGTTATCTGATAATCATTTAGTGTGGAAAGCTTCTCCAGCCGCTCATCTTTAGTCAGTGAATTAAGGAGCGTGATGGCGGTGGAGGGAGCGTGAACTCCCGCTCACCTTCCCGCCTGTCACTTAAAAAAAAAAAAAACTATTCATTGGCACCGGGCGCAGATTGGACGCACACGCACACACATGCACACGCACACACACACACACACACACACACACACACGCACACGCACACGCACACACTGCAAAGCGCTTTGTCCTGTGTCTATGGCTCCCGTGGATCTGCTGGAATTGGTAATGACGCGATCCATCTCCGAGCCGTTTTCAATTGGGCTCTGGGAAATGAGATAGGACGGTAATGGAATCTCATTGATCTGGGCTTTGCTCCGGTGTTTGTGGTGCGTAAGTGTGGAAGTCATTTCTAATGTTCTTTTTTTCCTGCATCGGATCCCTTACGTCTAAGATTCATTTATTTATTTATTTATTATTTGGGGTTTTGTTTATTTTTTTTATTTTTGCCATGCTTCCACTGAGACAACTCGTTTGTTGTTGTCTTTTTTGCCCGTTTTTTGATTCTGTGAGGGGGATTCCACCTCCTGGTATCGACGGGGGGGGGGGGATTTTTTTTCAGATGTTACGTTATCGTCCTCAGAATAGATGTGAACGTTTACGGTTAAAACAAGGCGTCACGGCCTAGGATCGGATCGGTTGACCACCGTTTAGGCCAGGCATGTTGGATTCCATCATTTATGACTGTTCATAACGACAATCTGGCTGAAGGCTTTACTAAGGAGAAACTGACCACTCTGCCGCGGCTTCTCACTGGGCTTGAATGCATTCCAGCGGGGCAAACGTCTAAGGCTAGGAAAAACGTTAAATCTGCTCTTGGAAAAACGTGACGCTTATTCCGTCCTCATGACCTAAATGGTCGAAAACCTGCAATTTTGGCCACCTGCGGGTTTCCGGCAGGAAGCACCGCCACTTCCTGTTTTTGGTCTCTTACATTTGCGCGGATGCAGGCACGTTTCCATGGGTTGAGCCGCGCTGGCGTGCGAGAGGGGGAACAGGAAGTTGCGTCGCCTCCCACTGGCAGCCCGGCACCTGCTGTAGCCAACCTTATGATTTTGATTTGCTGCGGCAAAATTAACAAATGAAATATCATTATTACTGTTACCCTGCCCATGTTAAAATACACCAGGACAGCTGTTGCCGGCATGTGAATTTCACATTTTCGAAAAGTGGATTTCATATCAGGTTTGAGCCTTGAACCTTTGCCCCGTTGGGCCGCATGTAAGCACGCTGGAAAGCTGCAGCAGGGTGGTAAGTTCCTCGATAGTTGAGCGTCCAGCGATGGCCGCCGCCGCCGCGAACGGCGATTGATGACGGGAACCGACATCTTAATGACGAGGCCCGGGTTGGAATCCTGCCCGGCCGGAGGGACTCGTACCGTTCGGTCTCAGGCGGAGCTTTTTTTTTTTACTTCAAAAAAGCTGACGCGGATTCTCGGCGCCAGGTCAGTCGACGCTTTTGGTACGGACTGAAACTCTTTAATGGGAAATACGTGATTCCTATCGCGGGTAATTGTTTTTTTCCTTCTTTTTGTTGTTTTAACAGTGGCAATAAAAGAACGTACACGCTCGTTCTAACGATAAAACGCTCATTACTCCTTCTAGCGTACTAATCCTTTAGCCACCCGTAACAGTTGGGTCGGAATGCTGTGCCAAGTCAAACATCCCATAATTATCTGTGCGCTTGCGGACCTCATTATTACTGATGGTTCGTTCCTTATTATCTGCGATAGTAATTCAAACAGATTACGAGGTCATTGCAAAGAAAAATAAGCAGCAGATTGCAGCGAAGATTCCACGTGAAAGTTCCCGAGAAGTAATGAGTGGGAATGTTCATCAAAACGGACGTCTGTGTTTCTCCACCTCCCTTCGTCTTTGAGTGCAGGGGCGCAGACATCCGACTGCAGGACGTGCATTTGTAGTATTGTAACTTCAAGTGGTAATCCGTGGGATTATTTTGTCGTAGAAATTGCCCATTTTTATTCTTTATGCAGCCGTCCACCCGGTGCGCTTGGCGTAACGCACGTGCTCCAGCTGCCATTGTTGGTGGCGGGGTCCGCCACGCGCAGGAAGTGCAAGGCAGCTGCGCAGTGGATCTGATAAACCGAAGTAGCTCGTTGTGGTCAGTGAACTGTCCATACGGATGAAGATTCACAAAAAAAAAAAAATAATATATATATATATATATATATATACACATACATATATATATATATATATCTCCGCGGCACCTCAAAGTAAGGGCTTAGAGTGAAGATGGGGGCATTATGGGAGTAGTGCGAGTGAATCCACCCAAAACAAATAGTATGATGGATTACCCCTTTAATATTTTGTGGGGGAAATGACCTTGCCGGTATCCAATGACGATGAGCATTTCACAACAATTATTCCAGACGTGGAAGCAAAACATTTACCTCCCTGTTAAATGAGTGGATGAATAGTCTGACTGACGAAAACTTAACATCACAGTAATAAGGACAAAAGAAAAACAGGAAACGAGTCGGTGGATAAAGGAAGCGCGAGAGGCGCCGTGGGGGAGGGGGGGGTGGTCGGGGGGGGGCAGAGTTCGTCCGAAGTTGAAGCGTGTTCTGGAGCAGTCCTGTTCAACATGGGGCCCGCGGCCCCAAACGTGGCCCTGAAATGACTGCCCGAAAGGCCCTTTTTGGGCGCGTTTGAAGGGTTGGCACGGAGGTGTCGCGACGTGAAACTGAGAAAATAATGAAAAAAATAAAAAAACACTGAATGAACCAACAACTAACAACCATGTGATGCTGCACAAGCACTTTGTGTATTTTAGAATATAGAACAAATTCTATAATATTATCTGGACGTATATGAGTGTTCATTTATGCTTTTTGCAATAGGTGCATTGGTGGTTTTGCGTTTAATTTCCCTTTGCTTTAAGTTTCTAGGTGTTGTTCAACATGTCGACGTGCCGTCCCCAAGCCTCTTGAGCTTCACCCACGTTCAACTCCCGACTTTTGGTGGATTTCCCGTAGAGTTGTATTCATACCATCGGTTACGCTGCCAAACCAGCCCCAGCTCACGCGCGCAAACGCCCCCAAAAAACACAAACAAAAAAAAAAACCCGCTGCGATCCACACCGAGACGCCACCAGGAACCCCACCCCACCCCGCCCCGGCCCGCCACGCCACACCCTGGCACACCCCGCCACGCCACACCCCCCCACGCCCCGCCGCGCCCCACCACACCCCGCCCTGCCACGCCACACCCCCCCACGCCCCGCCGCGCCCCACCACACCCCGCCCTGCCACGCTACACCACACCACACCCCGCACTGCCACGCCACGCCCCGCCACACCCCGCCACGCTCCGCGACGGCCCGCCCTGCCAGACCACACCCCGCCTCGCGACGTCACGCCGCACCACGCCCTGCGCACGCCACGCCGCGCGCTGGTCTCCCGCCGCTTCCCCCCTCGCTCATCGCTCCCTCGCTCACGACTTTCACATGACGACGCCAGCCCGCCCTGGAGGCCCCCGCGCGGCTGCGAGTTTTTAGCGAGACCCCGGCAGTACGCCCCCCCCCCCCCCCGAAAGTTCCCCCCGGCGCGGCGAAGCGTCAAGCCAAGTGTGAAATGAACTGATGCGATGACACGTCCAGATTGTTTCCCGCGCGGAAACACTGGAGCGATTGCTTTGCGTTCGTCTGAGCAGGACGTGTGGCGTAAACCGTGAAAAGAGAGAGCGCGTGCGGGGGTGTGTGTGTGTGCGCGTGCACGCTGGCCTTCTGGAAACGTAGCGGCCGTCACAAAGGATGAGAGCGCCGCCGTGGAAATGAGCAAAACTGTCCATGAGGCCTTATCTCAGTCGTCCTTTACAATTAATGGCGGAGGGGAAAAAAAAAAAGGCTGGAAGTTAATTCCGTTTCCCTTTGTTGTTGTGCTGCCACTTTGTTTGTTTGTGTGTGTGTGTGGGGGGGGGGGGGGTTGTTTGGACTACAGTGGCCTTCATATTATAACGAATCTAGTTTGATGATTTTTTTTTTTTTCTTTTTTCGGCTGCGCTGATATTAAATCCAACCCAGGGCCATTTTAGCAAAATAAGTGCAGTGCTGTGCACAAGCTGGAGGCAGCGTCATCCCTGCCGGCCGCCGTTCATCACCGGTGGGTTATGAGAGCTGTTTTTCACCTGCTGCTGCAGGATCAACACTCAAGACGGCGCCGTCGACGTCTGCATGCGGCTCTCTTGGCACATTCCTGAGGAAAGCGTGTAGTGGCGTGTCATGGCCACTCATGACGAATCCTTCAAGGGGTACTCTTTTTGGGCGGAAGGTCGATACCCATTTTGTCCCCGTGTGTCCGGCATGGATGTAGAAACATGCTGCAATGCTTACAATGCATGGCTGCAGAGGGGTTCAGCTAGCGTAGCTCCTGTGAAATCACGGAAATACACCTCCCATCACATCATGCTAACGATGTTAGCTCGATGCATTGCTGCGCAGGGCTTCAGCTAGAGTAGCTCCTGTGAAATCATGGAAATACACCCTCCATCCTCTCATGCTAACGGTGTTAGCTCGATGCATGGCTGTGGAGGGGTTCAGCTAGCGTAGCTTCTATGAAATTACGGAAATACACCTCCCATCGTCTCATGCTAACAGAGTTAGCTAGATGCATGGCTGCCGATGGGTTCAGCTACCGTAGCTCCTGTGAAATCACGGAAATACACCTCATCATCTCATGCTAACAGTGTTTGCCCAATGCATGGCTGCGGAGGGGCTCAGCTAGCGTAGCTCCTGTGAAATTACAGAAATACACCTCCCATCATCTCATGCTAACAGTGTTAGCTCGATGCATGGCTGCGGATGGGTTAAACTAGCATAGCTTATTTGATATTACGGAAAAACACCTTCCATCATCTCATGCTAACGGTGTTAGCCCAATGCATGGCTGCGGAGGGGCTCAGCTAGCGTAGTTTATGTGAAATTACGGAAAAATAATTTCCGTCATGTCATACTAACAGTGTTAGCCCAATGCATGGCTGCGGAAGGGTTCAGTTAGCGTAGCTTCTGTGAAATTTTGGAAATACACCTTCAATTGTCTCATGCTAACAGTGGTCGCTCAATACATGGCTGCGGAGGGGTTCAGCTAGCCTAGCTTGTCTTGCATCTTAAACGCTAGTTTATTTGAGGGATACATCCTCCACGCGTTGGTAGGTTGGTTGGTTGGTTGGTTGGTAGGTAGGTAGGTAGGTAGGTAGGTAGGTAGGTAGGTAGGTAGGTAGGTTGGTAGGTAGGTTGGTAGGTAGGTAGGTAGGTAGGTAGGTAGGTAGGTAGGTTGGTTGGTTGATTGGTAGGTAGGTAGGTAGGTAGGTAGGTAGGTAGGTAGGTTGGTAGGTAGGTAGGTTGGTTGGTTGGTTGGTTGGTAGGCAGGTAGGTAGGTAGGTAGGTAGGTAGGTAGGTTGGTAGTTAGGTAGGTAGGTTGGTAGATTGGTATGTATCTACGTTGGTTGGTAGGTAGGTAATTCGGATGGTACATAGGTATGTTCGTAGTTGAGTTGGTATGCACATAGGTTAGTAGGGTTAGTAGGTAGGTACTGTAGGTAGGTAGGTACTGTAGGTAGGTAGGCAGGTCGGTTGGTTGGTAGGAACAGTAGGTAGGAAGGAATGAAGGTAGGGAGGTTGGTAGGTAGGTAGGTAGGGAGGAAGGGAGGGAGGTAGGTAGGGAGGGAGGTAGGTAGGGAGGTAGGTTGATAGGGAGGAAGAGAGGGAGGGAGGGAGGGAGGGAGGTAGGTAGGGAGTCGAGGAGGTAGGTTGGTAGGTAGGTAGGTAGGGAGGGAGGGAGGTAGGTAGGGAGTCGAGGAGGTAGGTTGGTAGGTAGGGAGGGAGGTTGGTAGGTAGGTAGGTAGGTAGGTAGGTAGGTAGGTAGGTAGGTAGGTAGGGAGGTTGGTAGGTAGGTTGGTAGGTAGGGAGGTAGGGAGGGAGGGAGGGAGGTTGGTAGGTAGGTAGGTAGGGAAGTAGGTAGGTAGGGAGGGAGGGAGGGAGGGAGGTAGGGAGGTAGGTAGGTAGGTAGGTTGGTAGGTAGGTAGGTAGGTGGGTAGGGAGGGAGGGAGGGAGGGAGGGAGGTAGGTAGGGAGGGAGGGAGGGAGGGAGGGAGGGAGGTAGGTAGGTAGTTAGCGAGGTAGGTGGGTGCAGTAAAGAGGGAGAGAGATGTGTTTTCCTGTCAGTTATTTTTCCAGTTGTCCTGAGCGGCAGACATAGGTGCAGTTTTATTTTTTCTGGGCCACAGTCGCTTTTATTGTTTCGTATTTGATAAAATACCCCCCCTCTTCCCCCCTCGTTCGCTTCCTTATCACAATAAAGCATTAGTGCGAGCTGGAAGACAATGAGCAAAATAAATAACCCCTAAAACCCACCGAGGGATTACTAATACCGTAATACCACATGCTTTTGAAGTACAATGGGACAATGGAAGGGAAGCGACCGGTGGGGACGCCGTGTTCACGACTAACAACCAAATAAAAAACACAAATAAACCGTCCTCTCCGTGGGAAACCTCCTCATGTGGTGAACGTGCTCTAATGACAGTAAATACGCACTTTTGGAGCCCGAGGTCAACCGGGGCCAGGGCAGGCTCCCGGGAGCTCCAGTTGGTGTGGATGCATGGATCGATCCGCAGGCAGGCGGCCGGGTCGACGGGCGGGTTCAGGTTTATCGCAGCGTGACGGCAGCTCAGCGAACCCAACCAATCAAAACGACAGGCAGCAACAATCGCCGTCAGAATAGGGCTGCGAGCCCAGGGGCCGCCCCGGGGCCCGACCTCCGGCGGGGCGTTCGAGAACGTGAGCGTCCGTCCGTGAGGAAGCCGCCGGTGCCTCGGCGTTGGCACGCTCTCTGACCTCCGGCCTCCAAATGTAGCGCAGCCGCGGCAAAAACCGCGTGCCGAGCGTGTTGGTTGTGTTGAAACCGGACGCGCAGCGCGCGCGCTCCGGGAACAGCGACGTGTTTTGGCGAACGTGCCGGTGCAGCGGCCCCCTTTGGGCCGGCCGGACGGTAGATGCGGTTGAGAAAACGGAACTTTGAGGGAGCCGGGTTTTGTGAACACTGCACCAAGCGTTTCAGAGGATGCTGCCGCTCCCTGCTCTTGAGGGGTGTCACCGACACATTCGCACCTGTGGCGGCCATATTGAGAGGAGTCTCCACACTCTACGAGTGACTTTTTTGGCTTGGTTGAAATCTGATCCGCTGAAGCCGAGCGCTGTCGGCGTAAAGGTTGTGGATCACGAGGAGGCGCATCCCGTGACGCCAAGACTGTGACGGTGGGATGCACCGGCTCCAAAATGTGGCCTTGTGAAAGGTGCAACTCTGACCCGTCGGCGGCGCGAGGCGCATGGTCCAATTTCGGCGATTGAGACAAATGTCTGTGAATGTGTGGCTGCACCCTGATAACATAATAAATGTGGAAAAAAGTACAATGCATATATATATATATATATATATATTCATCTAAAAAGGAAAAATAGACAAACTAGAAAAATAATCCTACAATAAACAATACAATTTTTGCAATATAAAATGAGACTAAAACGAACCAAAAAAAATGACAGTGTAGAATAATCATCAAATAATGCAATAAATTCACAAAAAAAAAAAAAAAAAAAATTGGAAATATACGATAAACATAATAATAAAACAACAACAAACCTCCGTCTCAACAATCCACTAAAGCTATGATAGAAAGTTTTCATACGCTTCTCTCCCTGCAGCCTGCGCTTGCAGACGTCTTCCCTTCCTTTGGTTTCTCCAAACCTGCGCCTTCACAGCGGACGTCACACTGCTGCTCATTGTCCGTGTGAAGCGAAAAAGGGCCGGCGTGCAGTTGACCCCGAAGCCAAAATACCGGGGCCGAGCGACAACCTCGGCGAGCGTTATGGGATGGAGGGGGGGGGGGGGGGTGGGGGAACAAAAAAACGGAAAAACCCCCGGAAAAACAAAACACAGGCGTGGGGCGGCCGGGGCTCAGACGGAGCGCTCTGCGGGCCTCCTTTTCCTATTACAGAAATGAATGGTTTTAATATCTGTGCAATGGTGTGTTAAGGACAAACGGAATATCATTAACGGGGAAAAGAGGCTTTTAAAAGGCTTTATTTCTCTGAAGGCCTGGAAGTGAATTTCCTGCCTCTGAGCAGAACTACTTTTGTTTACAGAAGTCGCGGCGTGTTCACACTCCGACAATTGATCGTAATTGAGATTATCATATTAAGTACTTGCAGATATGATTTCATTAAGGGCCGTCTCGGATGGGGGAAACAAATCGAAATTCTGCCGACGTGCGTGTTTTTTTTTTTTTCCCCGACGCCTCGTCCGCCAGACGTATTATTGGAGGCAAACTGTGCAGCCGCCTGCCTTGCTCCGCGTTTACTCTGATGCTCCCTCCACCTTCTGCGGAGGCGCCAAACTGCTCCTCATCGCCTTTCGTGGCCTCTTTGATTTTGTATCCTGGATGTTGAATGGTACCTGTCTGCTTCCTCTATTGGCTTTTTTTTTTTTCCTTCTTCTTCTTCTTTGTGGCTGCGGTGGTACTTCAGGCGTGTCTGAGCTTCATCTGCCGTTGCCGTCAACAAAATAACTCGGTATTTTGTCTAATGAAGGATGGAGATCTCGGAAATGTCAAAAAACACCTGCTCAGGTCGATGATCAGCCGTTTGTACTTTTTCCCACGCCCCTCCCGTAACTCCTCCGTGGGCCCCTAGGCGGCAGCCGACGCCGGCTCACATGAGATGATGAGGCGTTCCAGGTCCGTGAAACCCGACGCGGATTAGCCGGCCGGCTGGCCCAGGAAACCTTTTAGTAAATCCAACAAATTACTGTATTTCCTCAATAAGTGACCGTGGTCTTTGGTTACCTCCGCTGCAGGGGGTGCCAGGCCTTTATTGGCAGCAGGCTTATATTAGAGGCAGGCTCTTACATTTTATACCCTCTGTTTAATAAGTATATTTGATCGTATTCAAGTATGGTTTTAAATCAAACTTCCGTGTGGCGTTCCATTCCATGTGAAAAGGGAGAGGGCTAGGAGCTACTTTAACAAAGTCGCACTTTGCGGCGGTAGCCGACGGAGGAATGACAGTTTTCAGAGTGCGCCTCGAAAGCACCACTTGCTGCTTGGAGCCCTGGGGAGCGGGAGCGCTCAGGGCGGGGCAGCGGCCCCAAGAAGCCATCTGTGATCTGCCGGGCAGCGGCAGGAAATGGAGTCAATTAAATACATCTACGACACAAACACAGTTTTTATTTACTCTGTTGTCTCCTCGTGGTCTATACAAACTAATACAAGCACGAGGCAGGCTATTTGTCTGTTTAGACCACGCCCCGGTTTTTATTTGAGGAGAAACGGTACTTCAATTGTTTTGCTATGGATCTCCTGCACTTCCTTCATGGACCCCTAGGCGGCCATGGGTCCCAGTTTTCCCCAGGTCGAGGAATTTAATGACCTGGGTCCTTACACTTAGGTCTATCAATAGAGGAGGAATACTACACCTAGGATGTATATTCCATCACAGTAACAGTAAAACATTTCCAATTGTTTTATGTTTCTTTAAAAAAAAAAAAAAAAAAAAGCTAATGCCAGCGACACCAAAGGAGCAATTCATGTACGGGGAAATCAGTTGGGTTCATTTATTAATAATAATAATAATTATAATAATAATAATGAACCTTTTTTCCGAGGCATAATGGTGTTACATCCTTGCCATGTTTTTTTTTTTTTTTTTTTTTTTTTTTTCAAAACCAGAGCGAGCGACGGAGGCAAAGAGCAGTGTCTGCCGTTATTATTACGGGTACAAAGAGGGGGAGAGGAAAAAAAAAGAAACACCTGTTGCAGAAACCAGTGAAGCCTGCAGTTTAATTTTATCAGCCGGCGAACAATCACTCATTAGCCAATGGGAACCATGATGGAAGCCAGCGAGCTGTGAAGCTCCAGCCTCTCTCGGTTGCCAGACATAACAATAACACCCTTTTTTTTTTTTTTTTTTTGGGAGGAACCCACTCAGCCAAACATCATTCACAGCTCATGTCATGGTCTTTTAACCTTTTTAATATCCACCCAAAATTGAACGTGGGATGTGGCAACTATTTCCCCCTGTGTACAAAAAATAAAAAATAAAAAAATTGAAATTAATTAAGTCGGCGTTTTACTATTCAATCAACAAGTAGTCATTGGAAAAGGCACGGAGCCGGCAGGCAAACTGTTCTGTGGAGATACATATAAAAAGGCTTGGCGGCCTATGAGCATAATAGTCCATCTGCCGTGGAATAGCCTCACCCCACGCCCGAGAAAAAACCCAAGTATCTCCCCCAGGCAGATGGATTTAGCTTTATCTTGTATCCCCCCCACAGAACACTCAGGTGTTCCGTGCATCGGGGGTTGATTGTGGTTGCCGGGAACATTGGTTAATCTCGGTGCTTTTCAGCCGCCGGGGGCCACGAGAGCTCGCCAGGCGCGCCGTGAGGAATCACGTGCGCTCGTATTGGGCTCCTGCAAATAGATAATGGAAATCTCCCGCCGCCCTAATTCTCATAATTTGTCGGTTCCAGGGGGAGAGCGGCGCCGGGTTCGTCGGAGCAGGTTTCACTCTGCAAGCGAGAACCACCGGGGGCGACGAGGGGCCCGACTCCCCCCCCCCGGCACCCGGTTCTCGACGAGTCACTCGGTAAAGACTCGTTCAAGTGTAGGGCCCCTCGTTCGCCGGGTTTGGTCGGCGTGACGCCCGGCGAGCGGGGGGAGGACTTCCCGACCCGCGAACCCGAGTCAGAGGCGTCGGTCGGGCTCCGGAATTTTCACAGGGATCGTTGAATTCTGCCAGAATTGTTTATTTCGATTACGAGGGCTGTCCCCGACTCGGAATTTTAGCCAGTCGAGTCCGATTTGGCTGCTAAATGTGTATATTCGACTGTTGGGCAGGGGGGGGGGGGCTCTTCCTAGAGGCCGCCTAGGGCAGCATCCCGAGGGGGGGCGGCGAGAGGGTGCGCTCGGCGCGCGCCGGTCTCCCTCTCCGACGGCCCCGACGACGCGCGTTTTTGTTCGAGATGCGGGTCATTTCATTTCACGTCGAACTTATGAGACCAGACTGGGCGCGTTTGCAACGGTATGGAAGGAGACCGCGCGTAAGGGGGGGACACTTTCCCCGTGACCCTCTCCCCGCGCTCGCCCCCCTCTCCGTGCCTTGCGTGCGGAAAATAATGGTAACGGGTGGTGGCCCGTTCCTCCGTGCCCCGCCCCCACGCTGTTTTTAGCTTTATTTGGGGTATTTATGATTCCACTCATTTGTAATTCCTCGTTAAAATGTTATCCCTGTGCATTTGTGAGTTTTATCGCTTTCATCCTGTTATTGTGACGCGCACAAAAATCTACCGCTCGACTTGAGGGGTCTCAGTCGACTTACGGGCCTCCGACTGATGATTCCGCTCGCCCTGGCGAGAACCTAGAGCGCTCTTTGCCTCGGACTTCAATTGAGTCTTCAGTGGTAGAACAGGAGTGCTGTATCGTGCCTTGGGATTATTTTGTCGTTAAAAAAAAGTCTCGCGTGGCAGAGCAAAGGTCGGGAAACGCGGTTCGCGTTGAGCGTCCGTGCGACCATGGACTAGAAATCCTTGAATTCTCAAGTCCCTACCAGCGATGTCCTGGAGGCAACGTCCTGGAGCCTAACTTACTTTCAGAGATTGGCGGGGGCTCTTCAAACTCTTAGTTGATAAATAAAATAAATCATTGTGATTGTTATCAGGTTTCAATGACATGTAATCCCAGGGATCTTGCGGTTTTGATACAAGACGCCGGCATAATGTGCAGGTACTTTGTGCTTCCAGACATGGGGACTTCCATTTCAGATATACAGTATATAGTTCGCCCTTTAAAATTAACTGACATTGCAGGGGCAGTCTGGATTAAAGTTATGACTCCCCCCCCCCCCCCCCCCCCCCTGTTGTTATGGGATGGCAGTAACTAGGAGACCATGGAGACATCGCCCCTTTGGAGACAATGTCGTCGGTAGTTAAAGCCGTAATAACTCCAAGGTCGCCGTCCAAGGGATGCTAGTAATGGAGGATGTGGTTCCTGGCTCTCTGGACAAGGGGAAAGCCCCCAAACTGGCAACCGCTAGATGCTGGCCCTGGAACTTATAAAGGACTGTGTTATATTTGTGTCACTGTAACCCGCTGGTGTTTTTGCAAAAGTTTTATTCAAGTAAAAAATATATATATATATTTTATTTTTTTTCAATATTTTTTGCTGGCACAAAAGAAACATCCATTTAATGTACTTGCATCATGTTCTCCTCTGATATGCTGTTTCCCATTGTTGGTGTCGGGGTCCGCCACCATAAACCGTTTGCCGTTTGGATGGAATTCTGGGAACAACACAGATAATCTTATGGATTACCACTTTAATGTACAGATATACAGTCATTTAATTTACTTATATACCAGAAAACAGTGGGCAAATCACTAGTTGCAGCACCATGACGCATACCCCCCAGAGTTTCACTATTCATCATCCGTCCGCTAAAAGCACCAAACACATCCACGGGGACAATGGACGGAGTAATTAGCGGTGGAACTTGAAAGACGAAAACACTGAAAGCTGGAGCACAAAGCACAAGACCCTGGACGTATTGGCAGCCGGGCATTAAATGTGCCTACTTTATTTGGTTTTAAGTGATCCATTTAATGCTGTGGAAAAAAGGCATAGGACTAAAAAAAAACCAAGAAGAAAACAATGAGAGCCGTGCAGTCCTTCACAGACCGTGCAAACTTATTTCATTAAGGGACGAGGTACATTTGGTGCATTTTGTGAGGGTATTATGGACTTTAGCAAAACAAAACATGTTTTTCTTTCTTTTTTTTTTTTTTCCGGCTGCATCAACAAGAAAAAAAACGTCTTTTATTTTTACGTTGTTTATTTTTTCACAATTTGAATATTCTTCTCGAAACCAAAAGTCCACTCCATCAATTTTAATGACATAAATTGCAATGTTTTATATGTGGTAGTCTACGCTCATTATTTTCCTCTTTTGGTCATTTTATCAGCATCAATGTATCACAAGAATACGTTGAAGTTGTGTCGTGTTTGTATGCCAGCGCTCTCTCTCTAAAAGATGACTGCATTTCTCAACCAGGGCCGTATATAAAAAAATGCTGGTTCCCCTAATTTATAAGGGTTCACAGCAACAACCTGGCGGAAGGCCTTGCCGTTGGGGGACTTACCACTCTGCTGCAGCCTCTCACTGTGCTTACATGCAGTCCTATGGGGCAAACGTTTAAGGCTTTGAAAGTTAAAAAATTCACTGTCTGCTGCTGGAGAACTCTCGCGGCGTGGTGGGTGAGGATTAATCTGCCCGCTACAGGAAAACAAACTGAGAGTATTAAAGATATTTATTCCGCAGAATAAAGAGAGAGGTTCAGCCGTGCTTCAAAACAGTGATCCCAGCCGTCTGCCCTCACTTCTGTTCAAGAGAGTTTTATTGAGGAGAGAGGATGTGTGCCATTGGCCAGTTGTCATTTACAAGATTATGGCCCCCCATCATATCCCCTGGGTGTTACCCTCACACAGTGATTTAACAGTCAAACTCCGGTCACAGATACAATCTTACTGCGCCATAAAACAAGCCACAATGCTCTGTCAAGCCCCCGGGGGGTTATCCTGATGTCCACACAAGGATGGGTGAGGATGGAATGTGATCTGGTCTTTGCAATACAGTACGGCATTATTGGAAAGAACAGTGTTTCCATATGACCTCTGAGAGACTCATTTAAAACCCCAAAGCAATGTTTTTTAAACGCTGCGTCAGGTACAAAAAAAGGCTGTTGTCCGATAGAAAACACCATTCAATGAATTCATCATCGGCACTTTTCTCTCACAGTAGTCACACGTGCCTTAGTGTGTTGTGTGAACATGTTTTGAAGAACAGTAATACTACCAAGTTGCATTCAGAACGGCTTTTTGCTGCAGTACCAGAGTGCAACATTGGCTAGAGCAGGCTGTCAGAAGGAAGCGACCCAACTTCCTGTTTCTAGTCTAGTTATGGTAGCGCAGTATAGTAGCGAAGTGCGAAAGAGTCAACAAATCATTTCATGTGGAATCAGTTTTGCGGGTGCCGCAGTACAGCCAAAGCATAGCACTGGATCCAGCAGGTTGCCGGGGGGAACCGGCACAAGTCACTGTTTCTAGTCTCTGACACTAGTGCGGCTGTGGTGCAGACGGCTGATTTACGGAACTGCAAAATAATCAATAAAAATGAATTAAAAAGAAAACATGCTTTACAACAATTATTTTTCCCCCAGTACAACGTATAAAGACTATCCTAAATGTCACGTTACTTTTTTAGGCCTAAACGTTTGCCCCATTGGACTGCACGTAAGGACATTGAGAAGCCGCAGCAGAGTGGTGCGTTTCTCAGGCCTGAAGCGTTGTGGGGGTTGTGCTACGAGCGGTTATAAATGACGGAAACCAAAAAATGGCGAACCTTAACCTTCCCACACATGAATGTTTTCCGGTGAACAAACCACTGATAGTTGATGAGAAAAAAAAACAAACATCGATAACTCCACCCCCCATGATGTCATTCACACCTAGACACCTATAGACACCTATATTAAGAAAAACTAACAGAACCGCTCATGAATAAAGGCTTTTTGGAATCACGAGTACGGCTGAATCAACGCTTGATCACTCAATCGCTGTAAGGATGGACCTAAACAGACCCTTGTTTATTATTAAAAAAAATTTTAGACAGCCCACTCCATCCATTTTCCATCCCAAAAATCCCATCAAATAAAGTCTGTGAAGCCCGTCAGGGCAATCACAGCGCTGGCCGCCCGCCTCCCCAAAATCCATTGTATTTTCAATTGTCCCCGCTGATCATCACAAAGGAGCCACAGTGCGGCGCGCACATTTAAATAGTCATTTCTAACAATATGGGTCCAGGCAATTGCCTTGTGGAGAATTTCTGAGGAAATGTGAAATATAAATGGGTGTTCCATCGCTGCATAAATACCATGGGAATAATAGCGGGCGCATGCACATGCCCGTTTGGCTGATATTAGGGCTAAAGAGCAAAAGAACAAAATAAATGAATGGAAATTAGACCTTGTGTTGCAAGATCAAAATTACAAGGCAGCACTAATCATTTTCAGCCAGTGCAGCAGCCCCGTGGACAAGCTCAGGTTTCCCTCTGAACTGAGAACTAGTTGTAGTGATTATTATTCGTTTTGGTCGAGTCACAGTCAATATGGATAATGGCAAATATCTAGACTTGTATTTTGTGTGGACTTTAATTGAGTCCTGAGTAATTATTCACTCAATTGTTCAGAGAGTCGCCTTTTCAGGTTGGAGTGACTCCGGAACGCAGAGTCATTTCAAAGATTTGTTCGCTGTGAACGAATCGTTTGGGAGTCTTGCATCACTAAGAATTAGTAGGCCATCATAATAATTAGCACAGTTCTATGGGTTTGTGATGTTTTGTGACATTTCTACCGGTTAACAGGATAGTGGTATAATGCCTTGAGATTTATTTTGTGGTTTTTTTTGGGGTGGGAAACACTCATTGCCGCAAGCATTCCATTTTAAAAGCCTCTATTCCTCTGTTTTGGCTGCTACCGTCTCATCCTAAAATTAAATAATGGGAAGTCGTGTCTATTTGAGACAGATATGTTGTTTTTTATTGCTGGGATAGCTGTCCTTCATTAGAAATAAAATATCAGAATCTGTTTTGCTTTGTCGTACGGATAATTAGCATAAAATAAGCTTAACAGTCTGAAAATAAGCATAAAAAATATATATGTAAACAAAGAAAAATCCAAATATACAAAAATAGCCAGAAACAATTAACAGAACACCATCCTCCCAAAAGATAGTAAAAAAATATTACATAAATATATATATACAGTATGTGTACAAGTGTGATTCCATGCACAGGATACATTACATGTATATAGAGTATAAACTATTACTGTGTAATTACTCAATTATATTGATTAACACAAAGCGTACGTTAATGTTTTTTTTTATGTACTAATTCATCTTTATCTGTGTTTTTTGCGACATTGTCCAGTTCTCTATTTAAAAAAACAGATGCTGCAACATGAGCGGTGACGTTGTTTCACTCCTTCATTTTAAACATAAAAAGATCAGCAGCTGCCGCGCAGATAAATGTCCCCGCGGCCATTTCCTTATCCATGATTTTTTCGACAAATCACACTATGACGAGGAAGAGGAGGAAGAGGGGAAACAGTGCTTGGATTTCATGCTCCACCGTCCCAAATCACAAATCCATCTCAACGTTAAATGGGCCGAAAAAAAAGTTTTCAAAATAGATTCATATCGACTTCCCCATTTATTTACGGGAAGTCGTTTTTTTTGCCGTTTCACGGGGTTTTGATGTCATGATCTGATGGTTTCAATCACATTTATGTCATTGGCACAGCTGGTGCTGACCTCTGGAGGCTTCACTTCTGACTTTGCTGTTTCCTGAATACGTTGATTCTTAGGTTTATTATATTTTTTATTATACTTTTTTAGCTTTATCTATATCTATCCGTCTATCATCTATCTATCATCTATCATCTATCATCTATCTATCTATCTATCATCTATCTATCTATCTATCATCTATCTATCATCTATCTATCTATCTATCATCTATCTATCATCTATATATCATCTATCATCTATCATCTATCTATCTATCTATCTATCTATCTATCATCTATCTATCATCTATCTATCATCTATCATCTATCATCTATCTATCTATCTATCTATCATCTATCTATCTATCTATCATCTATCTATCATCTATCTATCTATCATCTATCTATCATCTATATATCATCTATCATCTATCATCTATCTATCTATCTATCTATCTATCTATCTATCTATCTATCTATCTATCTATCTATCATCTATCTATCATCTATCTATCATCTATCATCTATCTATCTATCTATCTATCTATCTATCTATCTATCTATCATCTATCTATCTATCTATCATCTACCTATCATCTATCTATCTATCTATCTATCTATCTATCTATCTATCATCTATCTATCATATATCTATCTATCTATCATCTATCTATCATCTATATATCATCTATCATCTATCTATCTATCTATCTATCATCTATCTATCATCTATCTATCTATCATCTATCTATCATCTATATATCATCTATCATCTATCATCTATCTATCTATCTATCATCTATCTATCATCTATCATCTATCATCTATCTATCATCTATCTATCATCTATCATCTATCTATCTATCTGTCTGTCTGTCTGTCTGTCTGTCTGTCATCTATCTATCTGTCTGTCTGTCTGTCTGTCTGTTATCTATCTATCTATCTATCTATCTATCTATCTATCTATCTATCTATCTATCTATCTGTCTGTCTGTCTGTCTGTCTGTCTGTCTGTCTGTCTGTCTGTCTGTCTGTCTGTCTGTCTGTCTGTCTGTCTGTCTGTCTGTCTGTCTGTCCATCTTTTTATCTATCTGTCTGTCTGTCCATCTTTTTATCTATCTGTCTGTCCATCTTTTTATCTATCTATCTATCTATCTATCTATCTATCTATCTATCTATCTATCTATCTATCTATCTGTCTGTCTGTCTGTCTGTCTGTCTGTCTGTCTGTCTGTCTGTCTGTCTGTCTGTCTGTCTGTCTGTCTGTCTGTCTGTCTGTCTGTCTGTCCATCCATCTTTTTATCTATCTGTCTATATATGAGTCACAAGTCTGTACGACGTGTTTTATTCCTGATGCCACGGAGAAGTACTACACCACCCACAGTCCTACAGTGTAACAGCGACGTCTCCCTTTTTTGTCCGATTTCCTATTATTTTTGCACCGAATCAAATGGTTTATGGTCACGATTCATCCCGTTGTCGGCTGGCTCGGTTCCAGGCTGAAAACTCTGTATGGAAGGATTTTGTAAAACGTTATAGAAGTGGGCGGGGCGCTGTTGAGTTATAGAAAATATGAATAGATTCATATGAGCGTTGGAAAGGGAAGCACTGAAACACTAAAAGTACTGTATGTCTCCCCTGGTATGTTTCATTCAAAATTCCCGTTTCTGTGTGGGAGAAAATCAAGAATACACAAAAGAAGTAGAAAAAAACCCATATACTGTGTATACAGTATATCACCATGTGTGTAGAGATGCACGACGGCCATTAACCTCAGAATGAACCTGAGCTGCTCTTCTAGCTCCAGCTGCTCTAGCTTCCTTCCAACATGACGCTTGTAGATCACAATGAACCTCCTCCTGCTCCTGTCCTGCACCTCCTCTCCCTGCTCCTCCTCCTCCTCCTCCTCTCCTGCTCCTCCTGCTCCTGCTCCTCCTCCTGCTCCTCATGTCCTGCTCCTCCTGCTCTTTCTGTCCTGCTCCTCCTGCTCCTGTTCCTCCTCCTGCTCCTCATGTCCTGCTCCTCCTGCTCTTTCTGTCCTGCTCCTCCTGCTCCTGTTACTCCTCATGTCCTGCTCCTCCTGCTCCTCATGTCCTGCTCCTCCTGCTCCTCATGTCCTGCTCCCCCTGCTCCTCATGCCCTGCTCCTCCTGCCCTGCTCCTCCTGCTCCTCCTGCTCCTCATGTCCTGCTCCTCCTGCTCCTCCTGCTCCTCATGTCCTGCTCCTCCTGCTCTTCCTGTCCTGCTCCTCCTGCTCCTGTTCCTCCTCCTGCTCCTCATGTCCTGCTCCCCCTGCTCCTCATGTCCTGCTCCTTCTGCTCCTCATGTCCTGCTCCTCCTGCTCCTCCTGCTCCTACTGTCCTGCTCCTCCTGCTCCTCCTGCTACTCATGTCCTGCTCCTCCTGCTCTTCCTGTCCTGCTCCTCCTGCTCCTGTTCCTCCTCCTGCTCCTCATGTCCTGCTCCCCCTGCTCCTCATGTCCTGCTCCTCCTGCTCCTCCTGCTACTCATGTCCTGCTCCTCCTGCTCTTCCTGTCCTGCTCCTCCTGCTCCTGTTCCTCCTCCTGCTCCTCATGTCCTGCTCCCCCTGCTCCTCATGTCCTGCTCCTTCTGCTCCTCCTGCTCCTCATGTCCTGCTCCTCCTGCTCCTCCTGCTCCTCATGTCCTGCTCCTCCTGCTCCTCCTGCTCCTCATGTCCTGCTCCTCCTGCTCTTCCTGTCCTGCTCCTCCTGCTCCTGTTCCTCCCCCTGCTCCTCATGTCCTGCTCCTTCTGCTCCTCCTGCTCCTCATGTCCTGCTCCTCCTGCTCCTCATGTCCTGCTCCTCCTGCTCCCATTGTCCTGCTCCTCCTGCTCCTCATGTCCTGCTCCTCCTGCTCCTCATGTCCTGCTCCTCCTGCTCCCATTGTCCTGCTCCTCCTGCTCCTCCTCTTGCTCTTCCTCCTCCTCCTGCCCCTCCTCCTCCTCCATCCCCTGCAGTGCTCTCCACCCTCCACCCTCCACCCTCCACCCTCCCTCTTGGTGGTTGGCTGGTGGGTGTGTAAACATGGGCAGAGGCCGTTGTGGTGTAAATGGTGAAGGATGCTGATGATGATGTGTTTTAATCCACGGTGCTGGATGAACACACATGATGGAGGTGTTTAGAGAGATGGGTAAATAGGCGGTTCAACCATCACCGGAGGGATATTTGCAGTGTTACAGCAGCTCACATCAAAACAACAGGCATTTAAAGTAAATAATAAGGATGAAAATAGAAAGAACAATTGGCAAAATGCAATTAGCCTAAAAATGGAATAATACAACACAACAACGTTAACGATACATCTCAAAATTAGAAAATCTAACAAATGGGCAACAAATCTAAAATGTACAAACAAATGACAATATGTTAAAACAAATATATGAAATATCATGGAAACAATTACATAAAAAAATATAAATATATGTGTGTGTGTGTGTGTGTGTGTGTGTGTATATATATATGTATGTATATATATATATATATATATATATATATATATATATATATATATGTATATATATTTGCGTGTGTGTTTTATACTATGAAAGTATAAAACTATATTTTTACACAGCCGTTGAATTAATTTAGAACCGATCCCCGTGTAATTAAGTTTTAGATTTAACTCCTTAAAATGTAATATTGCTAAAAGCTGCCCTCAGGCCAGATATTATAGGATGTCTGGGAAGCAGGAAGTTGAATATGTCTTTAATCTTGAGTTTGGACGGAGGAATTAGTTGTAATCTCAGCCTCATTAAGTTTAGGTAACGTTCTTGTACACTGTATACTGTGTACAATGGAGGCCTATACATTTTTATAGTATGGTATACAACATTTCCAAACCCGAAAACAAACGATTGTATCCTGAATTAAGTGAATTGGGGAGTGTTGGAGAATGACATGTAAAAATAGAAAAGTCTCTTAATCAGTGTTTTAAAAATGACAAGTTGTGAGTGTGTGTGTTATCTATGGATATTGTGGCAATAATTATAGGCAATAAATAACAATAACAGTAAATAACATGATAATTAAGTAATCATAATACAAAATAGAAATATTCATCAATAAAATAACTATAGCTTTAAAAGAAATGCCAATTAACAATTAATCTAGAAATGTACAAAAATAATACTAATATACAGTGCACCTAAAAATGTACAGTAAACAAATAAGAATGAACCTCAAATCAAACTAAAACAATAGAAACACTTGACAACCTAATACACACAAAATTAACTCGGAAAATAGAGAATGATAAAAAATAACCATGAATCTCTGTATCTGCAACTCACACTCTGTCAAAAATAGGGAATGGTGCCAGTCTGTTTCCATATATTGTATGTAGATTAAAATCTGTACATGTGCTGTGTCTACCACAAGCTGGTGGTTTCATCCTCCATTCGACCTCCCACAATGCACTAGTGTTTTTGTGTCTTCACACAGCGATTCCTCTTCCCCCAAACAGCCCAGGGGGGCCCCCAGGGACCCCGTCCATTATTTATCTCCGGAGATGGACCCTGTGATGCTTTGAGTCAATGTTTTACCAAAAGACTGGAGTCCAAACAAAAAGGAATGAAGTGCACCTTTTGGGTTTATTTAAGGGTGATCCACTCAATATACCAAAGGATGGAGGGAAGGATGGATAGATGGCTGGACAGATGGATGTCTGGATGAATACATTGATGGATAGATAGTTGGATGGATGTATAGATGGATGGATGGATTAATATATGGATGGATGGATAGAAAGATAAATAGATATATGGAGGATGGATATATAGATAGAAAGATAGTTGGATGGATAGATAGTTGGATAGATGGAGGGATGGATAGATAGAGAGAGAGAGAGCAGAAACATCCTGGTTGCGGCTCTGGTACAATTAGCCAGCGTGACATTTCGCACATTGTGAATTTGACACGGGCGCCATTAAAAAGCCAAATCATCTCAATCATATTCATCTCAGCACAATGTATGGATTATGGGGGAGGCCATAATCCATACATTGTGCTGAGATGAATTTGCAACTATGAATTCACACATAGACATCAACGTAATAAGGAGGAAGCCTTTCCTTGCATCGCTGATCACACACCGGCAGCTAGAGGGAAACCCATGTTATGACTGTATATATATATATATATATACAGTATATTTTTTATTTTTTATTTTTATATATACATATATATTAATATATTTTTCTATATATTTTTTTTATTAATATTTTTTATATTAATATATATATATATATGTATATATATATATATAGAGCTTTCTGCTCTCAGCTAACACACAGGAAGACTAATTGATCGCTGCAGATGCCAGACAAGGCAATAGTTCATGACGCCGGGGCCACTTTCCCCTCTCGATCTCGCTCTCGCTTTTTCCCCCTCGAAGCGCCGTCAGCAACAGCCGATGAAAAAGCTCCCGACATAATTTGAGCCCGTACATCTTTTGCGGGCGGCTATTTTTGTCATCTTAAGTGGGACTCGCGTGGGGGGGCCGGGGGGGGGGGGGGGGATCGCGCCGCCAGATGTGCGATTGTGTTTGAAGAGGGATCGTTCAAAGCGAAACGCATGGGGTTTGGCTTATACCCACCCTGACACCATTCCATGAAGCTTCCCAATGCCGTTTGTGGCTTTCCTGGGGACTAACGAGCGGAAACGCCGTGTCACCGGGCGCCGAGTCACGTCTGACGCGCCCCACACGCGCGGGAATGAAGGTGTTTCCTCCCCCCCCCCCCTCCATGGAATGCCACACCCCAGCCCTGCGAGGGGAGATTTGTTTTTCTTTAAGTAGGCCGCCTCCTCCTTTCTTTTTTGTTCTCCTTTTTTCGCCCACAGATAAAGAGAAGGCTCGGCTGGCTCGGTTATCTGTGACTCGTGAGAGAACCTCATTTCAAATTTTTTCGGGGGCTGGGATGGGAGTGGATCGCGGGTGGGTGGGGGGGGATTTATGTGTGAGACGGCTCGCCCCTGCGACTCGAGCAGTGGAGTGAACTGCGCACGGGAGAAGCTGTCTGAGGTTCTTACGGGAACGTCAGCGTGAAATAAATCCAATGCAGTTAATCTGCTGAGGATCAGGATCAGGATCAGGATCGGTTTATTTGGACATGTGTATTCCCGTGTCGGCGGGGCTTGCCTTGCTAGGGTTGATATAAGTGGGGTCTGGTTTCTGAGGCCCACTTGCTACGGGGAAGAAGGTATTCTTGCGGTCTTGGTAGAGCGCTGGGTCTTGCCAGATGGCGGTGTTTCTAAATAGGTTGTGTCCAGGTGCTGGAGGCTGCCGGGGCCTGGGGTCATGGCAGGTCCTGGAGGGACGGCGGGGCCTGGGGTCATGGCAGGTCCTTGAGGGACGGCGGGTCCTGAAGGTGGCCAGGTCTTGGAGGGATCGCATGTTCCTTCGGGGATTGCGGGTTGCGGCCCATCACCTTCTCTGCCGACCGAATGATCTGCTGTAGTCCAGCACCAGCGAGCCAGTCAGTGATGGGGAAGGTGAGGATGGCCTCAATGATGGCGGTGTACGGTAGCTACATCGCTTCATCAATTCCTGCGGCAGGTCGATCTTCTTTAGCCGCCACAGGAAGGTACATCCTCTGCCCGGCCTTCTCGGTTGTCCAACAATTCTGTGGGTGGAGCGAGAAAAGTGGGACATATGGCCCAAGGCGTAGATTCCCTGCTGTTAAGGATTTTAAGGATCTCTTCTGCTGTCAAAACAATCTGTGTATGACCTGATCGCGCGGCCTATAGACGGCGCCTGCTGCATGTTTGGACCACGTTTTGTTTTCTTTTGCGAAATACAGTACGCAAATACTGTTATTCTGCTCTGTGTTGGTGTTTCCTTTGGGGCTTGGTGTAGTGGTATCATCACAAAGGCCTGGATTTAGGTTTAATTTCCTGTACATGACTCCGAGGGATTTCAGGAATCCCCAACGACCTCCAATGACCACCAGTGTGCTATCTAACCCATAGTGAGAGGGTGTGTAAATGTCATAATTTCTGAATGTTTCAAAGGTGTGTGCTCCCCTAGTTCATGTAAATCGATGTTTTAATAGTATCAGTTACAAATACAATAATGTTTAATTAAGAAATAAGAGCAATAACACATTTAGTAAGTATTTGATGGACAGCTCTCACTGTTTTACGGTGGTGATAATAGATGACTACGTTTTAAGTAGCTCAAAGATTCCCGCGCTTTAATGGACACTAGTAGTGTCACTGCATATGCCATGAAATAAAACGACATAAACTATAAAATAAAATGAAGTGCTCCTACGTCACCTTTCACGAGAAGCATTTGAATTTAGTGCCGGCAATAAAGAGTTGGCACGGACCGAACACCTGGCTCACATTTACTTCCAGGGCCTGATTTACGGACGGCAGATCGGTTTACACGGAATCTGAAAGTAACCCGAGAAATTGCACAGGGGAATTCGACAGGTGGGAGGGATTAGTCACCGGTCGCCTTGAATAGGCAAAGCGCAACACCGCATATTTGATAACGGAAAAAAGGAAGTTTTCAATGGAAGCTCAACAATGTCATTCGTTACCGCGCCGCAAAATGCACAACCGCACTTACGCAACACTGAGTCAGCATGTGTTATTTTGTTGTTGCTACTAAAAATAATCACACTGTGCTCAACAGCCGCTCATACCGATCACCCATCCTGCGTTGGCATGTATTTATTTCTCCCACGGTATCAAGAGGTTGGTTTCCATGGAAACCAAATATTTTTTCTTATTTTGTGTGTGTGCGGGGGGGTCTAATTGCAGCTGGTGTCACTCCAGTGCCGCCATGGCAGCGCATGCTACTTCAAAATGGACTTCGACGCTCTTTTCAACCTTTTTTTTTTCTCCACCTTTTGAGTGAGTGGTCTGGTAAACGACAGAAAGGCTAATGCTCACACGTTTTCATGCCTTAAAGAGAAGTCTGTTTTTGGGTAAAATACTGAAAGTTAAACTGGAAATCTCCCAGATAGTTTTTCGAAAACAAAATCTCATGTCGACACTCTGACTACTGGCATTGTTCTTTTCTGCATGTGCTCCTCTATGTGCTGTCTTCATTGCTGGTGGCGGGGTCCGCTGTCATTCCCGGGAAAGAATGCAAAGATCGAGCATTACACATTCAGCTCTTTACGATGCCTTAATTACTTAAAATAATTCCACCATCACAATTGTCATTTGATTTGTTAGATGACCACATATGGACAATGCTTACAGTAGGGCAGCTCGTGCACACGCCCGAGGGATCATTTTACTTTCATCAGGTGACTAAGGGCAACCAGGGCACAGTTAGTAATTTGATGACACATTAACGTTTGTTGTGTAAGCCTTGCATCTTTGTTGTGGTGCCTCCTGAGCATTTGTTTCAGTGTGCCCTGAACCTTTTTTGCAGTACCCCCTGAACCCTTATTGTTTACCCTCTGAACCTCTGCTGAGAACCCCCTGAACCTTTGTCATATACACCCTAAACCTTTGTTGAGTACCCCCTGTACCTAGGTTGAGTACCACCGGAACCTGTGTTGAGTACCCCATGAACCTTATCATGTACACCCTGAACCTGTGTTGAGTACCCCTTCAACCTCAGTCCTGTACACCCTGAACCATTGTTGCAGTACCCCCCCGAACCTTTGTCATGTACCCCCTGAACCTATGTCATCTACACCCTGAACCTTTCTTGAGTACCCCCCGTACCTTTGTCGTGTACACCATGAACCTTTGTCGCGTATACTCTTTTACCTGTGTTGAGCGCTCACTAAACCTGTGTTGAGAACCCCCTGAACCTTTGTCATGTACACTCTGAACCTTTGTTGCGGTACCCCCTAAACCTTTGTTGCGGTACTCCCTACACCTTTGTTGCGGTCCACCCTGAACCTTTGTCGTGTACACCTTAAACCTTTGTTGCAGTATCCCCTAAAACTTTTTCGCAGTCCCCCCCTGAACCTTTGCTGCAGACCACCTGGGGTACATGTACAACAACATACAACCACTGCTTTGAGAAGTCAGTGAAGTTTCTCCAGGAAAGAGGAAGAAGTGTGTTGAACCTTGACGGTGGAACCGCTCGTACTTGTACTGCGGTACAAGGGCCTCGGTTGAGGAAAGTTGAGTGTTCCATGGTCCGTGCTTGAACTTTGAGTCATTGGAGTCCCTCTGTTTCGTGCTCTCGCTTTCCTCTATATCCCCCGCTTCCTTTCCCTGTC
Source organism: Zeus faber (assembly GCF_960531495.2). Lineage (NCBI taxonomy): Eukaryota > Metazoa > Chordata > Actinopteri > Zeiformes > Zeidae > Zeus > Zeus faber. The sequence continues at coordinate 21,160,354 of NC_137209.1, read as the reverse complement.
ACTCCTGCCCTCTCTCTATCGCTTAGCGAGGCCTCGGAGGGTTGTGCAATTACGCACGGGGCGCTCGGGGGGGGGGGGCAAAGAAAACAAAAAAAAAAAAACAAGAGAAAAAGGCTACACTCCGGTGAAATAAATGGGTCCACAACAGCTGTGGTGAAACGGCACTAATTGCCGATTGATTCGTAGCAGAGGCAGCGAATATCTGCAACGCGGAGACGCATCTGCCATGCTCCCTCCATCATTCCCATTTCTGATTATCTATTGTTCAGGCTGTTTACTTTTCAGAAATGAGTGGTAAATAGCAGGTTAAGGAAGCTAAGGGGGCCAGACACCAAATTGGGTCCCTCTTGGAAAAAAAAATGGGGAGGACTATAAAATTAGACGTAATTAACACACCCCTCAGGCAGATGCTCCAAATCCCGTGGAGATAGCAGAGATGCAAATTAGCCATAAAGATACACACTTTATATACAAAAACAGTGATTAAGCTGCCCCTACGTGTACGGGGGGAAATATAATTCCTTGATATATGGTGAATCATCGACCGAGCCACTCACTTTTTACTTTCTTGAGGCGAATGCTAATTTCATCTCAGAGCTGTACCTATAGAAGCAGGAGAGGCAGGAGAAGCATCTCAGTGAAGTGGTTTTAGTCAGGTAATCACATAGTGGAGGACATTACACACTCCACGTCAAACGCCCTGATTTCAGCCCTCGAGGAGGAGATGGGCCCTTGTGAAATGTGCGGCATGACATGTTTTTTCCATTTCCCACACAATGGTGTGATTCAGTTGGGGGGGATTAGCCCGTCTATTATTCTATGGTTTTCATTAAAATTATTTTTATATCCAAACAAATTAAATATTTGGGGGAAAACAACAAGGATTTGAACATTCTGAACCATCTGAATTAGCTTAAACTCCCCTAAGAATCTGCTGTAACACCAAAACGTTCAGTTTTTGTACTTGTATTTTTTATTTTTTTACCAGTGAGCTGTTGCCCTTGTTTCTGTGTTTATACCTCCACTCCCGACTGGTGTTACTCCTCTGAGCCGCAGCTGTTGCTTGTTCCCCCCGTTGAACAAATATTGCCGGCAAAATATTAATTTAGGTGCTTTCCTCAGCAAGTTAGAATCAATGACCGGGGATGTCACATTCTCCCAATTATTCGTAATAAAACATCTCGAGCGTAGCCCAAATTCCAGCCCCTTTAGTACCTGTCACCATTTCTCTTTTTTTTTTTTTTTTTTTGGGGGGGGCGGCACTCATCATGGTACAGAACTGAACCAATTAATTCCCATCATCACCTATGAAGATCCACTTTTGGAAATGAAGGTCGTCTCTGAAAGCCATGTGGTGCAGATGCGATCCTGGCGATTAAGGAATTGTGTCGCTTTTGTTTCCCCTTTGTCTCTATAGGAAAGTGAATAAGGAGAAGGGTAGAATAAATCAAGGTCATGTACTTTCAGTGTTTTTTTTACTCTCTATCAATACTACTGAGGTAGGAGTCAGGATGGTGGCCGATGGCCTAAGTCTGTGTCCATGGAGACAGAGATACACACTGATCTGCATAACATTGCGTAGCTCCCCCTCCTGACGCCAAATCAGCTGTGACCCGTGGAGGCGTGGACTCCACCAGACTCTGAAGGTGTCCTGTGGTACCTGGCACCAAGACGTTAGCAGCAGATCCTTCAAGTCCTGGAAGTTGTGAGGTGGGGCCCCCATGCATCGGGCTTGTTGTTCCAGCACATCCCACAGATGCTCCATGGGATCGGACCCTAACCCCACCCATCCACATGATGTAGAAGAAAACGTGATTCATCAGACCTCCACCTTCTTCCATTGCTCCGTGGTCCAGTTCTGACGCGCACGTGTCCATTGTAGGAGCTTTCAGAGGTGGACAGGGCTCAGCATGGACACTGTGAGCGCTCCCATACGCAGCAAGCTGTGATGCACTGTGTGTTCTACACCTTTCTATCACAGCACCATTCACTTGTTCACCAATTTGTGCTCCAGTAGCTCTTCTGTTAAGGTCTTATCTCTAGGAGAGGCATTCTGACATTGGGGAGTTGGGAATGTTCTATGTGAAATGTGAGGCCTTTTGAGACTGTACTGTGATTAAGGGCTATAGAAATTAACTGGACTTGACTAATTATAAATTCATTCATCCATTAGCTACTTGCAAATTAATTTTAAATATATGAGTCAGATGAATGCCATAATGATTCATTAATGGAAATCAATAGAATAAACTACTGGCCGTGCACATGCGTCCTCGCTTGACTTTCTAAACGCCTCGGGATCAGGAGCCACCTGAAAGCGGCACCTAAATAAGATAATTGTGAATAAATACAGTGGCTCATCTGCATTCGATAAGCAAACCCTCCGCCTCTCAGACAAAATGATGTGATGATCCATTTCCATTTGTTATGTGGAACTCCCATCATGGCAATGTGTTTTTATTAAGTGCGCTCGTAAAAGGTTGCGGTGCGGATCCCGGGCTCCATGGCGACGAATACCTTTTCCACAGCAGGTGGACTGCCATTTGCCATGAACTCTGGAAATTGAAACCATTACACCTCAATTTTGTGATTCATGTTTGTTTATGGGCGGCGGTGCAATAGCCCATTTGAGTTTAATTTGATGTCGGGTTTTCTTTCCTCAAAAATGGCTCGTGATCTTTTCATGAATCACAGATGTTATTGGCATTTAAAGTGCAATGCGATGTAGTGGGAAAACCTATCCCGATCCAACATTTTTCTTTTGTTGACTTTTTCTGAGTTTATTCCGACAGGTGCATTTACATATACAAGGAATTGGTCGTCGGGACAATTGATGCGTTATCAGTCAAATAGAAAATATAATTATGATAAATTGAAATAGAATAATGAAGTAAAAGTTTAATGCAAAATGCCAAATACTGTGTATTGCCGAAAAATACAAAACAGAAATCAGTCAAATATCTAAAATATATACAGATGTGATGCACAGGCTACGTTTTCAGTATGAGTATATAGGGTTTAACTTGTAATTATAAATGATTGCTCAAAATGTTAAAGCAGCGTCTACCCTGTAGGTTGTTTTGGGGATTAATTAACATTGATTAATCAAACATGCTGTATTTCAGAGTCTGAGATAATGAGAAATCCAACAAATGCTGGGCCCCCTAAAATCCAGTCTTTTCCTCTGGTATTTATTAGTGGTCGGCGGTCGTTTTTGTCTGTTTGGGCTGTCATGGGCGTTAAGGATATTACAGAACTGGGAAATTCCAGCATTTCTCCTACTGTAAATTGGGAGTAATATAGCGTTCCATACAAAACACAATGTGTTTGTGAACGCCATTTCAATCGGGCACAGATAGACACACCCACTCAGCCTCAAAGATAAGCATAATTACTGCAACCGAGGTCGATCATTATTCAAAATTGGAAGTGGAATTGGCTTATAATCAGCGAGGGGGACTTCTTGTGATTTACACCTATTTCAATCATGTGTTTACTTGCATTCCACGGCTCATTCGGCATATGCACATCTTGAGTCACATTTACGTTAATATGGCATCCCGCAGTCCACCCATACAGGTATGATGGCATTCCACACTCTTTTATGATCCGAATTTCTATTATCTTGAGATCAGCATGTGCTTGGAAGAATGTGCCTTATTGTTCTTTGTTCAAAATCAATTAGAGTAGTGCCAAAGCTGATATTAATACCGGCGTTTCCGTGGGTTTGTGGAGCTAATAGCTTGCTGATTAAAACCATATTAAAGAAGCTTGTTCAACGTGATTAATGGCGCCGCGCGGAGGAGCCGCGAGCGCGCCGCCAAACCAGACAGCGGCGGCGGGTTCTGCTTTCATGCGAGTGCTGCGGCGGGTGTGTCCACTGGCAGAATGATGGAGAGGCCGTTTGGTCTCCCTGCCGTCTGCGGTGTCAACAGGGCGTCCACCGAAACAAATCAACAAGAACGGGCTCGCACGTCCAGTCTCGGAACCATCGGCATCAGGGGCGCATTTTCTGTTGCTTTGGCTCCGTTACTTCTCCAAATAATGCGGCTCAGCAATCAAACTATCGACAGGATCTTGATGTGGAGATTTTCTTCTTCTATTCGAGAGCATTTACATGAATGTTGGTTTCGTAACTTTCAAAGCCACAATATTTGGTGATATTTGGTGGTTGTAATATTTGTTTTCAGTATTGGGTTGGCAATCTGCCTCTGACTAATCAATATCAGCAGGCATTACATTTCTGACCCCATGCTCTCTTCATCCATGAGCATAAAAAGAACATCTTTGGATTTCAGTGGATCTCAATGGGAATTCAGCTAAAGTCAAAAAGAGGTTAGGGCGTCAAAGGAGCCATTTGGTCATCACAATCAAGCCAGAAATGAGGGAGTTAGGAATGGATTGTTTCAGTAGAAGCTTCTTCCGACTCCTGCATTTCTGGCTTGATTGTGATGACCACAATCAAGCCTGGAATCAAGCCACAATCTTGTCTTTTGGACGATTGCACATAGGCCCTGTCATGTTGAACAGGGAAAACATGTTCGTTGCTCCTGACATTTGAAGGTAATAGGGGGGTTTAAATACTTGAAGATGAATTAAATTACCGTTTCTAACCCCCATGGGACAATTGGACCCCGTTGGCAGCTTTTGCCCGGACGTTCTGCTTTTGGCTGGACCCGAGCTTTTCTCGAGAACAATTCACTCAGAAGGATTTAGGAGGAGTTTTGGTGAACGGGAATGAGGTTTCCGTGCCACTGGTGCACAGGCCGGACTCATTTCTCCAGCTTGTGGTTAGCTCCGTGTCCGTCCCAATTCTCCCATTACGTAAGTCTAATCCCCCCTCCCCCAGCTACCCTCACCCCCAGAGTGCGGTAGGCCCCTAACGGCCCCTCGTAAAAAAAAAAGAAAGAAAGACCCCAAAGTGCTATGATGTCAGCGTAATCACATTGTTTGTGTAGTTAACCGCGTCTCAGAACAGACCGGTCCAGCCCGCTCCGGTCCGATTAGGTCAGTCCTTCCCGTCGCCCGCGAGTCAGGCTTTTCGCGTCGGTCCTCAACGAGGGTCAACGGGTTCACACGACTCTCCATCCCCGTCAACCCCTTCATCGCCGCGTGACTTGGCGGCGGATTTGATGGCTGTTTTGTTTCACACGAACGAGGCTAATTTTGGACCGAGTGCACGCACGGGTACAGTCGAAACCAGGGATGTTAAAAATATGAAAAAAATAACGTGCACGCTGCCGGTCATTGTCGCAAATGAATGCCCGGCAGGGTGTTGATTCCTTGTTCACTCCGAAGGGTGATACAGCCCTCCGCCTATTGCACTCATTACTTGTTATTTGAAAACGACTAAAAACGACTTAAAACTATTTACTTAATAAAATAAAACATTGCGACGGGTCATTTATTAGACTGTGGTTGTTTTCCTACCACGCGGCATTCCAAGTGGCGTTTTCTGGGACCTCCGGCGCAGAGACACAGACGACAGGGTTGGAGACACATCCGTTTATTGTGGAGCGTGAGCTAGCGGCCTGAGTGAGTGTGGGGATGGGGGTTTTACCTGTTGCCCGTTGGTCCAACCAACGAGCAACAGGTATGCAGCCACTCTGTGCTTGGGCCCCCACTTACCTACCCAGGTCAGATGTGGCTGCTTAAACCACACCACATTGACAAAAAGGTCAGGTCTTACATTGTAGTTTCTACGTAGCGTCACCGGGAGGTGCCACCAGTTAGTATTGGCATCAGAGTGTAGGCGGTGTAAAACGCGGGACGTGAATCCAGGGGGAGACGTGGTTGCCCGTAGGGGTCATTATTCAGAAATAACTGAATGCCGCCGTTGACCAATCAGAACAGAGCATGATAAGTTAAACTAACCTATCCGTCATTAGCCGCGTCCATACTGTTGCGTCCTGTTATTCATTGTGCGCAGAAATATCCAACTATGTACATACTTATATTTATACCCAGTGAAGGGGAATGTGAAGGTGACGTCACATTGCCGGAGCGGGCCGACGTATTTGGGGGATCACTGCCATCAGCTGAGAATGTCGGTCGGCATTTTTGGCTGAGGGGAAAACTGCCACAGAAAATGTCTTGAGTGGAACCGCGAGCCTTCTATTTCTCCCTTCCTTTCTCCATTTTTGTACATTTTGTGTATCTAAGCTATTTCTGTACGCAACTAAATGGAAGTGGTCCTCCAAAAATGGCGACGGGAGTCCATAGCAACCTATAGCAAACGTCAAACTTCACATTCCCTGTACTTGCATCCTTAGTGACTTTTTTTGTAATTTATCTTCATCTATTGCACAGAGCACATATTGTATGTCCTGTATATTTTGTATTTTTGGAGTTTGTTTTTTGACTGTGAAGCATTCCTTTTGAATGACAATCATCTGTTTGGACTATAATGCACCAGCTACCAGATTATATACAAATTCCTTGTATATGAAAATGTACTTTTCCCAAGAGGCTGATTTATTTGTTGGTGAAAAAAAAACCCCAACGAAATAACAACAATAACAGTCCCTTAATGTTTCATGGAAATCCCTTCACGGCAACAGGCCTCGAGGACCCAAAACTCACCCTTTTTAACAAATCTTAAGAATCTTAAATCTGATGCCGATAGGGCTCGTAAAGACGCCGCTTATGAGGAAAAAGAGGCAGACGTTGAGATGGGAGTCGGTCCGGTTTCATTCCTCTTCTTTATCGTCTCGGTGGAACGCCATCTTCCTTTTCCTCGCCCTCCTCTTACCCCCGGTGCTAAACGTCCTGGTGATTCGCTCGTCTCGAACCAATTCATTAAAAATGAATGGGGTGAGGGGGGGGGGGGGGGGGAGGTTAAATATACTCAATTCAGTTCAGATATTATGGACCTGTGGCAGTTTCTTCAAATTTATCTTTTCATTCTCTTTGTCTTTTTACTTGGGCTCTCAATCAAATCAATTAATTACATGATCAGTGATTAATTAATCAAAATAATTACAAGTAATTGCGTAACATTTTCCCCTATAAATTTAATAGATATATTTCTGTGGAAAGGGGGTCAAATCTTTAGTAGATTTCACAGGGTATCTACAGGGTGTAATTACATTTTTTTAAAAAGTGACATAATTCCACCAACAGTTCATAATTTCCCACTCGGCCAAAAACAATCTTTTTACTTCATAGTTCCACGATGCGGTTTTGGGTAAAATGTTCAGTTTCCCAGACGCCGTGGTCCGTCTACATGCAAGGGGCTCATATTTTATATGTACATTTTTATTTTCATAATATGCCTATGATGGGGGGGCGGGGGTCCAGTGTTTACCAATACTTTTTTTTTTGGGAAGCATCAGTCACGGAAAAGCACCGTCTGCGGTTCTGCTTCACTTTCAACTCTCCTCTATTTTATTTTTATGTTTTAGCTTTATGTTTGGCACATGGTCTTCATGTTCAGGAAAACATTTACTTTTCAAAAGGCAGCTTTTTGGATTCCATTTTTTTATTTTTTTACTTTCCGACGGGTTTGGACTGTCCCCGAGATAGCCTGGTATTCTGCAACATTCTTTTTTTATGTGCATACACTTTGATTTTGAGGCTTATATAATAAGAACAATAAATCAAACAAAAATCAAGATAATACAATGATTAAAATAATGATTCATGATAAAAAGTTATAATAATTACAATAACTAAAATGGAAATATAACATACTAGAAGTTCAGTGTAGGTGATCGAAGAACAAATGAATATATAAGAAAATAATAGATAAAAATACATTAATATGAGGAAAGATACAAAAAAAACCAATGAATAATATTAGCAAATGTATAATGACCAGATAAAACAATTATAACAAATAAAAAATAAGAAAAGACTAAACAAACAGAAAAGAGTAATAAAAAATAAATAAAAATAAAATAAGAAATACTTATATAAATACCAAGTATTTTGGCTTGGAATTGGAACAGCAAGTGTCAGATTTTCCTCTGTATTTCCAGAACCGAACAGTTGCCCTTGAACCTTACTACCGCTTTCCCTTCTTTATGTGACTCTCTTTCTTCGTTAAGCTTCACAGCCTTTTTCTTAAAGCACCCCAGCGACCCAGCTCCTCCATCTTTGTTTGTTGGTTTTTTGTTAGTTTTGTTGATATTTTCCCACATGCGTTGTTACCGACAGCAGCCGAGTTTCCATCCCTTGATAATCCCATAACGAGGAGAGAGAAATCCATCACTGCTTCAAAGGAGCCTCCACGTAGCTATGAAAACAGAAATTCACCCTCGTAAAGTCTTTTTTTTAAGGGGGGGGGGTGTTTTTACAGCAGCCTCGTGCACGGTACCCGGTTATGATTTATGGATGTTTTGTTTATGATTTAGAGATGTTTTCTTTTTTATTCTCGTTCCTATCGGGAGGTAAATGGTGAAGATCAAGAAGTCCAAAAGTTTGAGCCGTCCCTTTCGCCAGTGCTTTAAAAAACTGAATAATAATAATAACAATAATAATATTAAATATAGCTGCAGGCAACAATACGCTGGGTCCAGTTTAGTTACGTTCAGTAGGTATTACAGTTTTCCTGGCTCTGTGAAACAGAGCTGCATGGTTGAATGCTGCATGGTTTTCTTCACTCGTTGTTTCATGACTGACCGGCGACGCCACTTGGCCGGGTCGCACTGAAGGACCCCTGTCCTGGTGGAGGGTCGCTCCGTGTCCACCGCCTCCACCACGAGGGACGCTGTTTTATTATTATGGAGGTTCAGTGTTTGGGAATTAAATTGCGCTTAAATAAAGACGCGTTCACTTGAAATGAAGTATCTCATTTTCGATGCGTTTTACCCAATCACCCTGAACGGTGTTTTCACAATTATGATCTTTCCCAGATCATGCAGTGCGGACACAAAAACAAAAAGGTATTTTTTCCTCCAAAGGTTCCTAGAACTTACTGCGGTGCGTTCCTTTGAACGCAGCATTGGCTCAGGTCGTCTGTCCACGTGTGGCGAGCGCAAGGCGCTGGACGCGAACGACTTCCGAGAGACGTCGCTTGGTATTTAAATTTTGGATGATGATGATGATGTCACAAAGCGGCCCACTCCTGAAACGAACCAAATCGCGCCGACGTTCTACTACTTCCGGTAAAATTACAACAATTTTTCACCAATTTCTGCTCCAAATGTGGATTGATGATGATCAATACGTATCAAACAAACTTAAAAAGAGCTCAACCATGTCTGTGTGTACTGCGGTTGTTGTGTTCCAGATATTTTTAGCCCAATAAAAAAAAAAAAAGATATATATATGTATACATATATATATATATATATATATATATATATATATATATATATATATATATATATATATACTGTATATATATATATATACTGTATATATGAGCAATAACAATAATTTCTGCCTTAATTTTGGGCCCGGGGACACAAAGAGATGGTTGGGCGATCTCGTCCAAACTATCAAACTATCCCTCCATCCTTCATCCTCATCCCCCCGTCGTGGCGTACTTGGCAGTAATTGGGCGTAATTAAAAGCGGCTAAGTGCTGTAATTAATGTCAGTCGTCAGGAGGAAGGACCGTGTTTCCCGTGGCTCCACAGCCGCCACCTTTTTTTTTTTAGGATTCCTGGGTCCCTTTCCAAAGCAAACTACCGCAATGACCTTTTTCTACGTACCCATGAATGGTTATTCATTTATTATATTCCTTCCAAAATGACGACTTTACAGAATGTGACGTTTCCTTCACGATTACTGAGCAACAATCACTGATGGAACAACATTTGAGCCATATTTAAACATGTGATTATGGTAAAGAAGGGCGTCGCTGCAAATATTAATAAAGGCAGAAGTCACCCGGGCAATCGATTGCCAAACGCACAAACACGTACTCATTTATACGGTTGTAACAGTTGCCTTTCCACTTCAGCTGATCTAAAGTAAATGATCTGCACGCTTGGTTTATACTGAATGGCGTTCCCTCAAAATATGTTTTGACTACACCACTGTCCTGTTTAAAGCATCAGCAACATGTAGACCGTCGCTTATTATCATGACTATGGCCTTCTAATAGGTAATGATGCAGGACTCACAAATGATTTGTCCGTAGCGAACAAATCTTTCAAATGAGTCGGGACTCTGGAGTCACTCCGTCCAGAACGGGGAAAAACTGAAAGTAAATTATATTCCGAGGCAAAAAAAGAAAAAGGCGAAGGCGTCGGCGTGATTCGTATTGAATGTGACTGATTTACACATCGCATTCCACCGAAATGGATCGTTTTTCCGACAGAATGATTCGCTCGGGAATATCATTCACGACCCGGAGCCGAACCGACTCGTCCGACTCTGGTTGGTTGTCAGGGAAGTCCTCCTGAGTCTTTCTGCTGAACCGCACGAACCAAGAGTCAAATTGAACGACTCTTTAACCGGGTGAACCGTCAAGAACCAAATCTGTGAAAAAAGAGTCGAACCTTTCGTCACCGCTAAAAGTTCTCACTTTCGGGGAGAATCTCGTTCCGATTAACGCCGTGCTGCGGTTCTGCCGAAACCGATGAATTCGGTGAATTTGCGCAGCCGAGCAATTTTGATCTTGCGACACGAAAGCTAATTCCCACTGGGTTCCTTTTCTTTAAGTGGAATTTGCATCATTTTTCACGGCACCTCCCGGTGACCTCACGGCACGGCGGTTGAAAAAACACCGCCCTCGCGTATAAATGATCCATCCTCCGTAATGTTGTTATATGAATGTGTGACCGCCAAGCGAGGGAGCCAGTGTAAATAAGCCGAGCTGGAGACGTAGCGCTGCCGGGAAAACCAACGTCCAAAACGTAACTAACGTACAGGAAATCTGTTTAATGTGGAACGATTGTTTTGGACGTTCTTGAAAAGGGGCGAGAGGGGGCGAAGCCGAGTGCTGCTTGTTATTTCAGCGTTTGAGCCAGCTGCCCTGGTGAGTGATATCAGCGTGTTTATTCAGGACTTGTTGACCCAAAAATACCGCGAATGGAACCCCGGATCAAAGCTCGGCTTTTACCGCGCCCCCGAGTGACCGCGGCGATTCAGACGCTGTTATTTGTGTCGGATTTCCAACCCAAATTCCAGATGCAAAACCGTTAATGCGCGCCGGGAATAATAATAATATTTATGGATCCCAGGCCAGTTCCAGATGGGGGGCGGGGGTTTGTACGAAAGCCCACCGGGTGGCTCAGCTGGTGGGCGGAGGGGGTTACAAGATTTTTTTTGTCTTGATCATATTTGGATTAAAATGAATATTAACAAATACCTGCACAGATAGATACATGGATGGATGGAGGGAAATCACAGTGTTAAAGCAGCTCAAATAAAAAAAAACAAACGTTGGGCATTTATAATAATAATTAAGAGATAAGAATGAGCTGAAAATTGGCAAAAATACAGCAAACCCCGACACTAACCAGAAGATCGAAAAATGGGAAAATATATAATAAACCCCCCAGTTTAACAGAAAACCTTGAAAAAACAGACATAAATTAAATATGAGAAAAATGGTAAATGACAAACAATCAAATCAAATAAAAATGAACAAAAAGCAAACAAAGCTGAATAAAATATACAATAAAGCTAAAGGATAAACAATGAAAAGTAAAAAAGAAATTGAAACTGGCCCTATATAACAACCTGATAATGAAGAATAAAAATTGCAACCAACGACAACCTAAAGTATATATAGTAAATATATCCCTTCCCCCCAAAAAAATGGAGTTGGGGGGAGGAAGAAAGGGAAACATCCCCCTCTTCCTCTTCCTCCCCCTCTTGCTCCCCACATGGGATCCATTTCCTATGAACACTCATAACTCGCAGCAGCAGCAGCAGCAGCAGCAGCAGCAGCAGCAGCAGCCGCCTGCATCCCTTCTACAGCTCTAACGTCCTGCGTCCTACCGACCCGAGGGCCAAGAGCCATTACCCCACTTTAATGAGGTTCTCCCTCTCTCGCTCTCTCTCTCGGGGCTGGGTTATCAATCCCTCCCTCCCATTGCGTACCCAGTGGTGTGATGGCTGGTACGGGGAACATGTGTTTCCAGCGTCTGCTTCCCACGCTCCCATCTCCTCCAACCCGGGGCTCACCTGCAGGGGGGGCGTGGCTTGTCTATGGTGGGGGGGGGGGGGGGGGGGCGTAGTCTATATACATGTGGGGGCGGGGCTTATATGACTATAATGCTCTCTTTCGGGCTCTCGAATCAGCCAAGTGAGATAAATATTATTCTATTTGTTCTTTCCAGTCTATTGCCTGAAGTAGATCCATCCCACCCCCTCTCTCTCTCTGTCACATTGTACTCAATAGCGATGAAAGGTCCGACTCTTTTGTTGAGATGCGGCTCTCGGCGTGTCGCTCAAAAGATAAACAAGAGTAGTTTATTTTTCTCCCCCCTTTCCATGTCCTTGTTTTATTCACTTTGTTTACCGCATGGTGAGCGAGGGAGGACTTCCTGTGAACGATGAAAGGGAGTCAGAAAGACATGCACTCGAAATGAGTACATAAAAGTCATTAAGAAACACCAATTAAAATACACTTCACGTACACTTACTAAAAGTACAAATGGGTCGGAATATACTTAAAACCTACTTAACATTATGGGGAAAAAAATCAGCATGGAAAACTTATACTTGTTTTTTCACTCGGGATGATTGTTTCCTGTTGTTTTTTTTCCCCCCTCCAAAACGAACCGTCGTCCGATTCCGAAACAAACTGTCTCGACAGAATTATCGCTTGACGCTGTCGGTTCACAGTTGGGTCTTGGAGCGGTTTGCATGCGGACGCTCAAACCCCAAAAGCCCCAGTCACAGTGGTTTCGCTGTTGTTCTGCCAGCGATCCCAGCCCAGCCCTCCCAGCCCTCCATCCCTCTCCACTCCCGGTCTCCATTCCTGGACGGTGGGGTCATGGTGCTCTCACCGGCCCCAAAAATAACCCTGCGATTTGACAGAGCGATGGGCGTCCAACGCGGCGTGCTCGTACCAGACCGTGACCTCACGCGGCACCGCGCCTGCTTTCCGCCATTAACATTTCTTCTTTTTTCTTTATTTATTTATTTTTTTAAACATGCACTATGGTTCGGTTTACCGACACTGGGTTTCTTTTTCCACGGACCCCAGCTGTTCACGGTGCTTTTTTTTTTTTTTTTTTTGAATGAAAAAAACCCCCAAAAAACCTTTTTTTTGTTTTTTTTGCTAGGCTGATGGTGACCATATGTTTTGGCGAGAATCACGGTAATAAAAGTCACACTACTGTGAATTTATTTTCTCGTGATACCTCATCAGTCAACTCAGCTGGACGAGTCCCCGACGAGCCTAAATACACACAAACCTTTTCCCAATGTCGTGTTTCTTGTGATTTATTTACCTCTGACACCGTCGAGGAATGTGCAGCGAATTGATCGTTGTGTGATTCGGGAATTCTGGGATGTGTCCTGAGCAAAACAAAGCCGCCGAGACGATAGCGTGACCGGGGCGGCCGCCCGCGTTTGTCCGAACGCATCTTGGGGCCGACTCCCGGCGACGGGCGCAGCTCCATCCGCGAACGCCTTCGCCAGCGTTTCGGCCGCCGCAGAACAAACGGAACGGATGACCCCGGAGCCGGGGGTCGCTCCGGGGGGGGGGATAGATAAACAAAAAAAGTGTTGTTTGATTTCACCGGCGCTGACTCAGACTCAGACCTCGACTGGCGGGCTACGGGCCCGAGCTACGGACAACGCAACCAGCTGCGTAACCAGCTCCTTGAGCTTCGGTTCAGTGAGTGGGCGAGAGAGAGAGAGAGAGAGGGCGAGCGAGCGAACTGAAAATGAATACTGAGGAATAACCCGGGGTGGAGAAACGGACGAGGCGCCTTCATATTCGGCGCATAACAAACACGGGTCAACTAAGTCATTCTGACGGGTTTAATTGATTCTTGTGAGGATTCCACGCGCGACCCTGAGGCGGGAGCCGCTCGTCCCGCCGCCCTCCCTCCCTCCCTGGTTTCATCACAAACCCACGGCGCTGGCTGAGACGCGGACGCCGAGTCACGCTGCGACGCCCCGTCCCCCGGGTGAAACGTACGCTCCGCCAAGCGCCGGCCTTCCAGCCGGGCCTCCCCAAGGAGAAGGCCGAGCCCGTTTCTGCCGCGAGAAGCCGATGCGGCTCTTCGCTCTCGGCCGCCGCCGTCCGTCAGCTCCTTCCCGCCCCTCACTGACAACGCATATCGCAGGACGCGCAGTGTGGACGGAGGGTGATTTTTTTTGGATGGAGTTGAGTTCCGAGCCAAAAGGAGAAATAAGTAAATAAATAAATAAATAAATAAAATGGGGTCGATGATAGATTCCATCCAGGGTGATTTCCCCGGCAAGGAATGAAGTGAAAAGCCCCTCATTTATTATTCCCTCTCTCTTTCTACTCCACTAACCTCCATCGCCGCCTCCATCGTCAGCAGGCGAGCAGCCGCCGCGAGGGTCGGTGCACGAGGTAAAAAAGAAAAAAGGGGAAATCCGCTGGTTGGATTTTTCATCTTTTTTTCGGCCCCCCCCCCCCTTTTCTCTCTCTCTTCTTTTTGGGATATTTAACGGCGGCGGCCGCATAACATTGCCTCCGTATCACATAATTAAATCTATACAATATCTTAGAAAATCTGGGGGATGTGAAAAATAAGGGAGGGGCGGCGGCGGCGGGGGGAGGGGGGGGGGGTTGAGCGCTGGGGATGTGGTTTGTCAGCTCTCTGCTTGTGGGGGAGGGGGGGGGGGTGATTGGAGGGGTGGGGGTTGGGCGGGTGGGTAGAAGAAGACAAGTTTCTCTGGCACAGCGGATTTCGGGGGAGCTGTCATTGTGGCTCTGAGACGGCTCCGAATTTATCTGCGGGCTGTCAGTGGAATTAATACAGATAAGCTAAAAATATGACAAAAGTTTGGAAGTACAGAGTGGAAGGGGGGGGGGGGTGCTCCCTCCCCCCCCCCCCCCCCCTCCCTCTCTCTGAATGAAAGAGAGAAAAGGCCAAGAGGAGGTGGGGGGGGGGTAGTGTATCTCTAGTGGTCGTGGTGTAGAATTTAGGATTTGGACCGACACCAGTTATCTGCGTTCAAACCTCATCTGAGGCCCCGTTGCGTGGAGCAAACTGGTAACACACAGGTTATCACCATAGTCAGGCCACGCCCCCTAGTGCAATGCCCCGCCCCGAGTACAAGGCCCCACCCCCTAGCGCGACTTTATCGGTTTGAAGCATGACGACGGCCCAAAGTGCCTCCGCCCTTCTCTAACCAACTGTTCTGCTTGAATTTGGCCACGCCTCCGTGTCAAATGGGTGTGGCTACAGGAGATTACCTCCGACCAAATGAGTGATTTTGGTGCCCCCTTGTGGATCAAGCGTTTATGACTCCGGCAGGGCCCCAAAACCAGTGTTTGGTATGGAAGCCAAAGAGTTTCCTAAGGTCTCGTACCTGCGTTGTAGTTTGCGTGGGGGATGTAACAGGCCTGACACCTTTGTTCCTTTATATTATAACATTAAGTATCATAAAAGCTGGGAAATATGTGTTATAATAATACATTGTCAGTTTTTTTAATTTTCCCCTTCGCCTGAATCCCCCTCTTTTCAACCCCCCCCCCCCCTTTTTTTTTTACATTTATTGTATTAACAAGCTTTTTTGTCACCTTATGGTTTTATTTGCGGCAAACATTACCAAAAAATAACAATGGACTAGAATAACTTTTGTGGATAAATGGTTATTTTATTCCCAGAATGATACGCGACACCTGCGTGGGGTTTTTCAGCCCCAAAAAAACAACTCCCGGATTGTTATCTCTCACCCAATTTATCTTTTAAAAGTCATAGCCCTTCAAATCTCAAGCTGTTCAAATATTTTGATTTCATGAAATATTTAATTATTCATGTCATGTTTGGTATTTTTTTCTCTTCGAAACCTCCGAAAGCAATCACTCACTTAAGTAATTAGTGGAATATTTGGACGTCTGTCGTTATTTTCCTCTAATATGGATGTTTTAAGACAGATAGACAGGCATATAGACAGAGAGATGGATGGATGGATAGATAGATAGATAGATAGATAGATAGATAGATAGATAGATAGATGACAATAAATTGCGATGAATTTACACCAAATATATATACATTAAATAATAAAATTGTGACGACAGAATAACCTTAAATAATTACAGTAATTGCAGTAACAGTAGGTAGTACAGTGGTGTGCTGGGTGTCGGGCAAAGTTATTATTTAGTCTGAACAGTTGTTGCAGAGTTTGCCACGTCGCTGTGGAAGTGTTTTCCCGCCGGGGCCCTGATCACCCCGCGGGGGGTTATTTTGGTGATAATGACCATCTGGCTGCACGTTATCCATCACTCATGTCAGAAGGAACGCTTGCACGCGTACTGAGACGAGGCAGGCTTTCTGGCCCGATGTTTTGCTCTCGATAAGATATTTGCAGCAGAGGGGACGTCAACATCGCACCTTGCCAGGTCCACAACAATGTTTGCAATCACCTGATATAATAATCAAGCAATGTACTGTAATATATTCCTAAATAACCATTTCCTTGCTTCATACTCAGCAGGGACACTTTACGAGTCTGTGCGGTGCGGTTGGTGTTGGAACATTTTCTTGGCACAGCGATTTATTGGGATGTCCTCAACCTCACGTCCATGGAGTTGTTTGTTCGTCTTGGGAAACCCGTTCTGACGTTATTGTTAGTTATAGTTATAAAAGTCTTTCAGGTGGCAACCAAGCTCGCAAAGCCAAGGACTGTTGGTTTGCTTATTTCGACAACCCATTCAGCTATCCAGTGAATTGGATGCTCCTCATTTGTTTGAGTGATGAGGCCGTGGCAGTAACTTGAATGGAGCGTTACCACGCGTGGCATGGCCATGTTACCGAAATAAACCTGGTTTGCAATGCTGGGTTTGTTTTGTGTCAAACGTCACTCGTAGCTTCGATTTGCTCCCTTCGCTGTTTTGCGGCTTGGTTTGCGTTTACAGGAATCCAGCTCTGTCACTCGATTGGGGATACCAACGTGCTGTTGAATGCAAGGTTCTTGTATCACGTACATACTTTACATACGTACATACAGCTTTGGCCTTGTTGATCTGCTCGTGTTCGTGGTACGTGACCGTTTCAATAGTGGGACTATTAATCAGTGCCAGATGAATATTAATATCCATTGATATGCAACACACTTAATTTGCAATGTAAAATAACCAGCCATACACGTGTTGTTTGGCTTTCAGTAGTGGCGGTTTCACCTTGAGACAGTTATTTCCAGCTGGGGCTATTCTCCAATTTTTTATGGATCCACATCTAAGTGCAGAATATCTAGAAGCACAGGCAGTCTTTCCATGTTGCATAGTTAGGGAATTCACTCATGTCCCATTTTTTCCAACAGGTACAGAACTAGTATGTCTAGTTTAAGAGCTTCCACTTAGACGCTGATCGCTGCTCTTGACCAATCAGAATCGAGTATTCCACAGAGAAGTGTGATAATGTTCTCTCTAACTTTAATTTTTTCACCGCATGTCCTCGTATTGCATGCACTTGTGAAATTCTTTAAATAAGAGACGTTAATATCTTCCCAAAGCAACAACAACTGTATTTTCTTTCACTTTTTTTTTTTTTTTTTAACCAAAGAAGGCATTTCTTAATCCATATTATATATCTCACAGCCCTCAGATGGTGCAGTTGTTGGAGGAGGAGGTGGAATTTGCCAAAAAAATCTATAAAATCAAATCCTATTAAAGCGCAATAAACATGAAGACACTAATCCATCCCACGCGTGGCTCTGCCAACTCTCTACCTAAGTATTTACCCGCTACTCCCCCACTTCTCACTCATCAATGTAAATTAACTGTAATTTAGGTGTTTACCGGCTGCCGAGTGGGCCGAGGCTTTCACGCACAGCTGCGGGATTTTCAGTGCATCATTTCGGGAGATTTTTATTATCTTTCTAATGAATTAGCCATATGATTATGATTATACAATGTGTTCTCGTAAGGGACTTTTTAGACCCACACTTTGATTCGTTTTGACGTGTGCAGGGTGCTGGCTGTTTTGTATGAAATTACAAAACAAAAACACAGGAAAAAAATATATATACTAATAAAAAAATTAAATAGAAATGAAGGCACATTTGAGAGGGAAAAAACCCCCTGAAAAGGCTAAACAATTGGCGTGTCACAGGAGCTCACATCAAAAATACATGCAATATTATAGTCATAGGAATAAACATTTTAAAAAGTTAATAAAAATGTATTAACTAAAAAATATACATTTTGACAATATTAAGAATTAAGAATCTTTATTTGTCACATGACCACACTACAACAAATGCATATATACAGTATATATACAGTATGTACACACACACACACACACACACGCACATGCTTTTTGGGGTGGTGACCGGTGATATGTGGCCTCTGCATTTTTCCCATCCTGGCCTGTCCTTCCTCCGGGGGGGCAGCCAGGAGCAGTGGGCAGCATTCGTCGACGACGCCCGGGGACCTAGTGACGAGTGTCCACCGCTGGTCAGACGATGATGATGTGTGCATGTTTTTGGTGGAGGTCCTTACTAATGGTAGGTGGAGGAAAACCCATGTGAGCACGGGGAGAACACGCAAACTCCACACAGAAAGGCTCCTATTTGAGGGATTACCCGCCGGAGCACGGTGCCAACAGCGCCCCAGGCGGGAATCGAATCCAGGACCTTGTTGCTGTGAGGCAGCAGTGCAATGCAGTGCGCCACCGTGCCACTATACATCCAATCATTAAACAAAAAAACACATATACATATATATGTATATACACATATACAAATGACTTTAAAATGCACTCAAATAGAAAAATAATAGTCAAAATATAACCAGCCAAAGATTTCTCTCCACCAAGTTGCTCGATGCTTGCTTGCGTCACTAATTTACTGCAAATTCGGCGAGCGCTGAGTCTCTGTTCGTAAATGAAGTGTAAAATATCCCACCGAGGTCTTTACCTCTGGGTGAGATCATGGCTTCACGTTGACCTCACCCTCTGGAACAAACCACTCAGCTATTTCTAAGTTCAAGGTGCTTTTCCAAAAGGTTAATGCCAGAGATAACTTAAGGGATGCCCCCTAATCCCCAACAAGCAGCATTAAGCTAATAGATGGATGGATGGGTGGATGGATGGATATATTCTTACATTTTTAAATAAATTAATATCGATGTCACAGCTCACATCATACCAAAAGCAATGAGAACAAACATGTGAAAAATGGCAATATGCAATAAACCTATAAATCAACTAAAATTGGAAAGATTGTCAATTTACAAAAACTAAGAATTAACTTAAAAGTTAAACATATGAACAAAAAATAAACCTTAAAACCACAAACAAAGAAATGATCTAAAAGCGATAGTACACTGTCATCTATGAAAATAAACACATTTATAAAAAATGATCAAGATTATGGGTCCGTTCTTTCTAAATGTTAAAGCTTCATTTTGTATCTGACAATGTCTTTTTGGCCACGTTACCTGCGCTGAGCACAGTCGGTTGTAATTGTTTTGTTTTTTTTCAGGAAAGGGCTGACACCGTCAATATTGGGCCAGCTTTTACAAGATGGAGGGCTCTCGGGAAGGTCAAATTCTGATCATTATTACAGAACAGTGCTCCCCTTGGGCTCGTGTTGTGTTGAGAGTGAACTCCCAATTAATTATTTTTTGTGAATGCAGATTTTTTTTTTTCATAACTGTATATTATAAACACAAAAAGCAACAGCCCAGTTATCCTTCATTTGAAGTACAAGATAGGTATGATACAGTGCATCCAATACATATGTATGTCTCCCCTGAATAAACATAGACGTATGTCTTTGTCTCAGGATGTCTTTTTGGACATTGACAGGTCAATAACAGCTCTTTGATCATGATGTGTATACTTAGCGCCGGGAAATTGAAGCTGCTCCCGAACACCGGGGCTTCCTTCAAAGCCTGTTTGCGGCGGCGGCGCCGTCGTTTTTTTTTTTGTTTTTTTTTCTCTTCATTTTTCTTCTCTTTAGCTCGAGCGTTAATTTATAGTTTCCGCGGACGCACCGTGACAGGTTTCAATTAGATCTGCCCAGAGACGGACTCGCCTATTCCCCGTCCCTTTTCGAGAGCCGAGATGTGACGCAACACCCTTGAGCGTCGTCCTGAGGGCCGGTGCTTGAAGTGGGCCGGTGCTTGAAGTGGGCCGGTGCTTGAAGTGGGCCGGTGCTCACCGCTACGCACTGCCGCCACTTCTACCTTTTGACGTATCGAGACCTTTTGTCGCGCACCGGCACTTCTCACAAGCTGCCGGTGTCTGTTCTGCCCTCTCAAGTGGACAAAACAACTGGACATATTGTAAAATGTATCATATCTTATTTTATTATCAAAGCGTAACGGCTGCCAGCTCCGGCTCCGGGCTGCCAGACGTCATTGACCATATATGGACACGGGCGGGGTATTTCTTTAGTTTGTGGGCATCCTTTTTTGGTGGATGCGGCTGGTTTCGCTCATCCGTTTCCACCACTTCTGTGTCATTCTCTGCTTCAGGCTCAGGATCAGAACGCGCTCCGGGTTCGTATCGGGCCGAGAGGCAGCAGGAAGCGATGCTGCCTTCAGGGGGAACTCGGAAATCTGTCATTTGTGGTCCCCGTGTAAAACCGCGTGGTTCAAAGCGAAAGTAGACGTGTTTTAAAATCCTTACAAAGGGAACGTTGTTCACCGCGCCACCGCGTTAACGTGACGGCAGGCCTATTATCCCGGTGAACCTGGGCGTGGCTGGCTCTGAAATTGCAACAAAAATGGCCATTTGCTTAGACTTTTTAAAGTACGAGGTTGGATTTTTACGATTTATAACCCAGACTCATAGGTGCCGCCCCCCTTGAATTCGGTCTAATTTTATTATAACCTGTGGCTCACCGCCTGTTGCGTCTTAGCCTTTGTCATCTTTAAGGGCTGAGGTCCACACGGTGTAACCACAGCCAAATTCCCCACCACTGGAAGCGAAGTGCGACACCCAGACATTAACCTGCGCGCCGACCACAATTTTCTCAAGCCGACACTTCAATTAGGCTAATCCTGGCCGCATACAAAATGTCCCTCCCCTCCTCCGGCTTTCTTCTCATCCTCTGCGAACGGTGGAGGGTTTTTTTTTTTTTGGGAGACACGCCATGTTCCCTTTCCGCGCCCGCACACTGTCCCCATGCTCTGCATCGCAAGTGGCGGGGAGCTTTGTTTTTCGAAAAAACATTTCTAAAGCCAGAACCCGGGGAGATGTGTTCCGCTCCCAGGCGGCGGCCGAGAGCGGAGATGGAGATGGAGGTGGAGGTGGAGATGGGGGTGGAGGGACGGTTTTCGGAGATAATGTGAGCGACGGAGACGGGCGGCCCGAAGACGGCGGGAAAACAAACAAATGAAATTAAATAGAATCTTGAATTTGTTCGGCCCGGTACATTTTCGCATTTTGGTGCATCTCTGTACAGACAATTGACTAAACATATACATAATATACAAGAAGATAGCTTAATAACAAAATAATAATATATATTTTAGGGCTGTCAAGCGAACATTTTTTTTTATTAATAAATAAATAAATTGTTGAAATCGTGCTTAATTGCAATTTTAAAATGCGCTCAAATTTGACCCTTAACAAAGATTGTTCTATTTTAAAAGCGGTGCAATGAGTTTTAGCCATATGACAGTTTGATTATTGCAAACGGGAAGACAAAATAGTCTTCATCAGAATGTATTTAATGGTCTTTTTACTGTTGCAAAAACCCACCATAGTTCCATTGTCTTGCAATGCGCCAGCTCAGACAAAGCAAGTCATGGTCAGGTCATGTGACCGCGGTGTCCCATATTTATTGTTGTGGTGCTCTGTAATAGGGCTGGGGGGGCGGAGCAGGGGGCGGCTGCACCTGTCTCCCCCTCCGACGGTACCGACGAAGCGCACGTCAGCGATGGGGTGATGCGATCGGCGCGAGTGAACAGTGCGTTTTTATTTTAATTTCAGGTCTCCCAGGGGAACGAGGCCGTGCGTAATGGGGACACTTTGCCGCCTGTAGTGATTATTTTCACCCTCCGCAGTGACCCCAGGGGGCTCGGACGGAGCCTCTTCCAGAAGAATGTGTCAGTTTTGTTTCTTCTGTTTGTTTTTGATTTAGCGAGCGTACAGCTGTCCGTGGGCACGCGGAGCGGCGCTCTGCGTATGCGGACGTGTGCGCGCTATGTTTTTATCAAAAAATAATACGTTTTCCCGTGAAACGCTGCACATTTTTTCGAATGCGGATTTTCAGATCCGAACAATCACAGGGCTTGAAGTTAGATCGACAAGTCGATATTATGCTGTGATTGACGGTTTTTCATCGTACAATTCAATAGTTAAATAGAGATATGTTATTCATCTCAATTCGTGCATCAATTCATCTCATTCCATCATCACAGGTGGGCGTGGCCGACAGGAGAGAGCGGTTTATGTGTCGACTGTATCCAGTGTTGTTTTGCTCATATTATAGAATGATTAATTCATTATGTTTATCTGAGTAATGCAGAAGATAAGGAACTTAAAATAAAACGGCAAACATGGTACAACAAAACGCAAATAGTTTATTTCACCAAATCGTTCAGCCCTACTCTGTAACCCCCCAGGCAGTTGTGGTGACTCACCGGTGTCCGGGCGTCCCCAGCAAGAGCCGCCGACGTCTCCCAGCTGCTCTCTCCGTCATTCAAAGAAAGAAAGTGAAGTGAAGGTGAGCAAGCTTTTTGTCCTCTGACTACGGACGTTTCAAAGGGTCAAACTATGAAAACGCGCCACCGCTGTCAAAAAAATAATATAAACAGCCTCCACAAAAGGCCGGGCGGGGTTCTTCCTCCGCGTCACCCATTCGACAAACAACCCGGTCGTGTTCCGAAGTCAATGGCCGCTGTCTTTGATGGGGACCCTAATTGTTTTCTGGCGCCGTGATTCACTCAACCGTGGCTTACAATGACAAGAGGGTCCCGTTTACCAGGGGCGGTGCTGTTGCAGCAGGAAACTCTCGGAGTTTGATCACCAGGCCTCCGTGTCGATGTCAGACGCCATTGATTTCCTCCTGTTCTACCTCTAAAATTGCGGCTAATTAGGCCGAGCCACAGCGGCATTGATTGCACTTGAGAAATTGTGAAATGAGGTGTTTTGAACCCGAGCAATTAAACACGGGGGGCCGCCGCTCGGGAAACAAGTCACAAAGCCAAAGCTCGCCGACGGATGCCGATCGGGGCCCTGGCGGCGTGGCATTTCGATGATTTTATCTCTGCGGAGGGATGAACCGTTTTGTCATGACGTGATTCCCGGATGATTAAGGAGCGGTGATCCCCACGTCTAAACACACCGTCTGCCTGCAATGCGTTTTCTGATAACCCCTTATCAGCGGATAACACATCAGAGGGATGGAATTAGTAGCTCGGCAGATCACAGGGTTATGGACTAATTTAAGTTAGCAGAACTCCCCGGGCGTCTGAGGAGCAGTCGATGTGCTCCGGAGGCTTCAGGGGTTACCGAGAGGTTGTCGCATCCTGTCATTAAGAGCAAATTTTCGAGCAAATTATGGCGAATTTGACAGTGGAATTTTTCTGGCAATGGGTATCGGTGACAGGACAACGGGCAAATGAGCAATAGCAACAGAAAAAGGTCGGAGTGGACGGAGTGGTCACTGAGTAATATGCAATTTGGACTCAGGTCGCAACACCTTGGAGTGTCCGCTGTTTGTTTGAGAGGCACCCGACCAATTTCCTTGTCTCTGACTGGTTCATGTGAAAGCTTACACTCCAATGGATTTATTTGAAAACTTATCCTCCGATGCTTCGTGTGTAGATTTATCCTCCGTGGTATTGATTTCTTCAATCTTCCCGTTTCACTTGGCTTGCACATTTCACTGCCCATGTGTTGGTTCCCACCAAACAGCGGTTGCAGGCGAATTTGCCCCCGTGATTCATTGGCTCGAGCCTCGACCCGGCGACAGGGCTGGTCGATTTGTTTGGGTTGTTCACGTCGGCCGATAAAGGCTCATGGAGGCGAACGAGGGGAGGGGGAAACACGCGCGTTGGCCGTTTGAGCTGCCGTGTCCGGCTGCCGCTTCCTGGTGGAGGTGCAGGGGGAGTGAGAGACAGCGCTCGGCACGGGACAAATTGAATCCCACGCGCAGCTGCCGCGCTGTCTCTGGGAATGAGAGTCGTCGTCAGGGCAGGGAGACTGATGCGGACTGAGGGTGGCCCAAGCCTTCAGGTGGAGGCTGTGCCTTTGCCGTTTTCTGATTGTTTTAATTATCACGTCAGTGTTTTTGGTATGACGCACTGACCCAAAAGCACATTTTCAAGTACGTCAACACAACACGCGCCGCCGCCGCCTTTTACCGTTGGCCCTACAACGGCCCGTTGACGTCACATAACAAATTCATGGCGCAGCGTTTTACGGCCTCAGCGGGGTCGACTGAGGCAGCGTTTCGGGGAGGGGGGGGAGAGTCCATTACGCGCGGGCGTTTTTTTAATTTATTTTTTTTGCTGCAGTCGCCGGTTATTGCGGCGTCTCCAGTGGCCGCGGCTGCCGCCGCTGAGATTGATGCCGGGGCGCGTACCTTCGTTTTTCCCGGACACCCTTGCACCAGTCCGTCTTCGGCCCCTCTCTTCCCTCGGGCGGCACGTCGGGACATTAAAGCCACCAGCGGGAATACAGTAGTTAATCTCCGCTAGTTAGTTCTTGTACGGCCCCGGGCAACGGCTCTCAACCGTCCCCTCCTCTCGGTTGTACTAACTCTCTCCTGGGAACCTCCTCGGTCTTATAATAATTGTTACACGAGGCACAAGAAAAGCCCCGCTTCAAGGCGGGGGTCTTTTTAAAGCCCGCTAAGAATAGCTGAGCTGCGCTAATTGTTGGATTTGGGAGAATGTTATCGTTGCTAATCTCCTGCAGCTGTTGTCTGAAGTTTTTTCGGCCTCTGTCGTATCGGTTTGACACCAAAGCGCCGTAGCCGGGGCCCACCCGTGATGAGAACGAGTCAAGACCGGCTCTTTGTGGTGGTGGTGGTGGTGGTGGTGGGGCGCCTTTCAACCCAAGACCGGCGGGAGTAACATTTGAGTAAATTGGACTCAAAATGAATTCCGTGGCTCCAGCGGAGTGTTCTTCTCGGCCAATTATTTTTGTTTTTGCCTTTTCAGAAACGTAACCGAGAAGACTTATCATAAATGTGATCGCTCTGCATTTTCCCGGGTTTGTGCCAAAATTAAGCTGCGTCTCTGAGCGTGGCCGGTGCCGAAATTATGTCGCGCGACTCCGATACGTCGATACAGAGTTAAAATTCAAGGGAAACCCCGCGAGGTCCTTTAAAGATGCAAACTTGAGACCGGCTACAGATTGGCGTCGTGCGTCACAGCCCTGAGGTTAAACAACATTGCTCGATAAACACGTGGTTGAGCAATTCCCCAGTCGTCCTCTATTTAAACATTTATCTCAACATCACCCTGTCCAACCGATACCGCACAAATCCCACCACAGACAAAAACGCCGGCCGCGCCGTCGCTCCGGCCCCTGACCGTGTCCATTCAAACCACGCTACACATCTTAATAAGTGGCCACTTCTTTACGCTGCGGAAATTCATCATCTCATTGACAAAACTGCGGGGGTTGTGAGGGAAGGTGCCGGCAAGCGCCTTTTTTAAATGTATGTATTTATTTATTTATTTATTTATTTTTAAACAACGCAATGATCTCCTTCAATTTCTTCAGGTGTGGACACCCGCCTCCTCGGGGAAATGGGATCCAACACCAACTGTGACTTTCAAGCCTCGGCCTTCAGTAGTGGGAAGTGTTTTAACAACCTCCCTGGGGGTAAAGGAGGCTCCTTCTCTCCCCGCGACCGCGACATCGATAGCGACACGTGAAGGCGCGTCGCACCGGAGCAGTAATTGAGCACTTGATGCGCCGGGCTCCGCTCTCTGAATACATAACGGGTTATTTGTCATCAGGACGGGAGCTGAATCACGCAGGGCCGTGTGCGTAGTCCTCACGCCGTTGCCGCTCTTACTTGAATGGCAGCCGAAGCTTCCCGAATAGAGGAATAAGTGGCCCCTGACATTTCTTAATTATTCTTCTTTTTACGCGATTGTCTGTGCGACTGCTGCGACCTTGGGTGTAATTGCTTTTTTTTTTGCCACCCCCCCCCACCCCAACTACCTGGTCAAGCAAATCAATGACGGATGTATGGATGTTGCTATGGAGCCCCTCTCCGGCTGGGTAATATTGCTGCCTCAGTGGAAGCCTGGATTCAGGAAGCGAGGCCAACAAGCACAAGCAGATACATACAGTGTACACGACGGAAGCCAAAGATTTGCTTGCGTTTGGAGTAAGAAGCCAAATTGGGCTTATTTTCTTTTTTAATTGAAAAAAAAAAAGAAAAAAATGGAGCCTTAAAGCAGTACTGCTTCTATTATCAGCTTAACACATCCCGACAGAGAAATTACTGTACCAGAGGGTATATTATAGATAAACAGATAAAATGTGCAATTTCAGGACAGCTTATTTTAATTATTACACCCCCCCCCCCCCCCCCCCACACACACACACACACACACACTCTCAACACACACACACACACACACACCCCTGCTATTGGTTGGACCACATGAGCGCTATGGCAATGCGTTAAACACACTTCCTCCACATTTTCAGCAGTTTTGTGGAGGAAGTTGAATTTTCTCATTACAGGGGCTTAGTCACAGCCACTTTCAGTTAGCGCGGCTGCCACGGCAGCGAGAGTTTTGTCATCACTATGTGATAATGTAAGATTCACCGCAGGGCGTTGAGAAGGAATACACACATTTAAAGGGAAAATTAGATAAAATGAGGGAAAAGCAGAAATCTCCGGCAATCGGCTGGTCCACCAGCGCAGTCCAGTGCAGTTGGCTTCTTGGTCAGAAGGCTATAACTATTTAAAGTGGCACAAAGTGCTGATGCGTCCCATTTACCTCGCGGTAATGGATTTGTTTGCCTCCTGAAACCACTCCGCCCGTTTACAAGGAATATCGGGGGAGGGGGGCGGGGGGGCGGTGGGGGACTTGGCTTACTGCTCCATTCACGTTCTGCTGGCCTGGTCATTTCTTTTGATTAGAAGAATGAATTCCTCCGCAGAATAATTGACACCGCGTCCTCGGAGGTCACCGAGGAGTGGCCCCCGGGCTCTTACCCCAGCGCTGGAGTGGGACTGTGTCAAAATGTTGAATGGAGGGAACTTTGTTTTGCTTAAGGCTGCAACAAAATGTGTCCGGGAGCTCGGGAATTCTATTTCCGGCGACACTCCCCCCGCCCCCCATGATTCGGGGGGCTGGGGGAGTGCCACGGATGCTAAACACTGTATCTCTAATCTTTGGTTTAGGCGCCAGACCTTTTAAATGTCACCGGTGATGCCAATCGCCTCGGACGTCCTGCGGAGTGGTCTTACCGCTTTAAATTGCTTCTGGAACAAAAACAATGTGGAACGGAAACTTTTTGCTGTTTCCATTTCTGTGGAATACAGTGAATCATCACGCAAAATAACCCGATGTGAGTCAAACACAGCGGTCTCCATTTGAGCAAATATTTGAGTACGTTCTCACGAGCTCATGTTGTGAATCCCCCAGCGTGGGAGCTGGATATTAATACATATTTATACCCTCATCAGTTAATTAACCTGCTTTTTATTTTTTTGGTAATAAATATATATATATGTGTGTCCCACCACAGATTTTTTTATTTATTTTTTTTATCGCTCAATGTATTTTCAAAACCGAGTTTGATATATAAATAGTAGAAAAATGTTAAACCGAACAGCTGAACGTCAATCGATGGTGTGCTTTAATGTGAGCGTCCAGGTGAAGATCATTTCTCCATAGTCCATAGGGAAACAGATGTTCATATTGCAGAGGTTCATATTGGAGGGATATTGGCAATGTGAAGTCACAATGTGAAACTGTTTTGATAGTACCTTTAACTCAACCTTTAAATTGTATATCTTTAATCTTTATTCGTATATATAAATAAATGTATATATATGTATATATGTATATATGCATATATATATATATATATATATATATGTGTGTGTGTGTGTGTATATATATATATATTTTGCGCTTGCTGTCATTTCCATCCCGCGTTTACTGGTCTTGCGTTGACAGAAGTGCTGGTGAAGGTGCCCTGATGCGTGTCCGCTCTGGGATGAAGGGTCTGAGGATGAGGTAACCAGCGATGGGGGGAAACAGATGGCTGGCCTGCAGAGGTTCATATTGGAGGGATATTGGCAAGATGCTGAGCGGGAGAATTAACCTTCAGCGGCACTGCGGCAACCGTTGGCTCATTCTGGACCCCTCCCTCCCTCCCTCGCTCCCTCTCTCTGCCTCTCCCCCGTTCTCTCCGTTTCTAAGCTCCTGCACTGAGCACCTCTTTACCCCGTCGCCTCCGCCACATTCATCAATCATTTCTCCCGCTTCCTTTCTTTTTCTCACTTCTTCCTGCATTAATTGGCCGCTCACTTAACTCACTTAAACCCTCCTTAGACCCCTTTCTCCATGTCCTGGAATGAGGCTTCAGGATGTGAGTGCTTTGGGCAGGGGGGGCGATGGAGAGGGCCGGGCCTAATGACCAGTGGAGAAAAGAGGAGAAGGGCAATTGACCGTGGGCATATTCATGTGGCCAATCCAAAGAAAATGCAATTACTGAGGGAACAGATACTTGTATCTACCCATAAACAGAAACTAGTGTCCACCCCATGGCTTTTTATCCATTAAGGGATACTAGTCTCTTCCCCAACGTAGGCATTTTCTTATTCCTTGAACAGATACTAGGCTCTATCCCAACTTTACATGTACTAGTCTCCATCCCAACGTAGGCCTCTTATCCACAGATGGATACTGGTCTCGACACCGACATAGTTTTCCTCCAACGCAGTCCTTTTATCGCTCCGATCTCTCATAATTTCGACTTTAGAAGGGTCGCCGCCACCGCTGCCTCTGGCCTTGGGAGGAGGGAGGTCTAATGCGATCTGCAGGCAAGCTCAGTGTAGCGTCGGCCTGTGTGTCACCTCCTATCTGGCCCTGTCATCTCCGACGAGCCGGCGGTGCGATTTGAGGATCCCATACGGATCAGGACGGTTGGCCTCCCGCGGGGCAAGGTGCTTGTCTCCCTGCTGCACCGCAGCCTTCACCGCTCTGCCGGCGAAAGGCCCCCCAGGTGCCGCCCGCTCCGGCTCGCCACAGCCATCGCCATCCATTTAGTTTGCAGCGAGGAGACGCTCCGCTGGCTCCGTGTCCTTTAAGTCCGGTCGAGGCGAGAATCTGGAAATCCAGGAAGTGCGGCGTGGGGTTCATTCAGCTGTTTTGCAATCAGGTTTAATCTCGGCTATGCAAACAGGCAGGTGTAGAAGCGACCTGGTGACAAGGGTGTCAGGGGGCTACGAGCTGAACACATAGCTGGACTTCTGGCACCGCATTGCTGTTGACATTGGGAAATTCTATAGTGACGCAAGACAAATCTTGCTTCCCCAAAATGCTTTTGTGAATATGCTTGATTGCACCATGCTTTGCTCAGGGAAGTGTCTGAAATTCAATTCACACTATAGCTCTGGGCGAGCGCTGTTCCTTTTTAGCTTTTGTGGCCAAAATTAAAAAAAAAGCGGGATAATTCAATAACATCTCCGGTTCATAATGAGATCACCCTTTGTGTAAAAGTTGTAGAAACCCATAAACCAATGTTATTGCACCCTAAACAGTTCAAACTCAGAGACATTTCAGACAGGGATGGATGTTCTGAGCCTGAGGACCATGCCAAATATAAATATGGATTAGATTTTTGACTTTTATGACAGTGTGTCCTGTTCGACAGACAAAGCAATGTTCTCAAGACATTTCATCATTCAAGACCAGGGAATTTCTATATTTATTCAATAATTTTTACCATTCAATTTTATGTCATAGAAATGGCTTGGTCTACGGGAAGGATAATATTGTGTCCTATTTGAACTAATAGTCTTTGAAGGGCTTGTGGGTAATCCAAAAATTGGTCTTAATTAGGTTATCCAAGCGATTTAACATGTTATCAAGTGATTTTAGAACTTGTGGTTCTTCAAAACAGAACACTTAACACATGGCGATGCAAAACGACACAACCCGACAGAGGAGGATCAATGTGATCTCAAGCTGGCACATCCCCGGCCTCAGAGGCCTCATTTCAAGGTCCTCCTCCATCAAACTTTCACCGCGCCCGGCCGTTGACCATTCCTCAAGCTTTTCAAATGTGTCCCACAACAGGCTTTGTATGATTTCTATGGTAATATCATTGCCTTTGTAATTTTGCACAAGTTGAGCCTACAATACAGTAATAGATACTGCACTTTTTTGATTCCTGGTGTTACAGCGCAACTTCCTTTTAGGAATGAGTCAAGTCAAGTCACACTTTATTTCTAAAGCGCATTTCATACCACACAAAGGAACGCAAAAAAGAAAGGGAGAGCGTAGTTGTCAGCTGGTCCTTACAAAACAATGCCCCTGAAACAACAGCAGCAACAAAAGCCGCAGCAGCAACAACAACAAAAACAACAATAAAAGCAACACCGACCGCAGTTGCAACAGCAGCAGCCGCCACAGAAACAACAGCAACGCACGCGCAAAGACGTGACGGACGCGTATATCCGTCCGTCTACATGTCTGTCTGTCTGTCCTGTTTTCATGCGGAATTTCATGGCGCCCTCAGCCCTCCACGACAGAGCGGCGCGGCATCCTGACGTTTTGTTTGCAAAGTGTTTCCCGGGCGGCTTTCGTTTGGGAGGAGATGAACCGCTGGGGGGCACTTCCGGGCAAGCTGTCGTTCCTTTGAGGAAGAGGAGGAGGAGGAGGGAAGGATGAGGGATGAGCCGGGCGCCGCTCTGTGACTGGCTGCTCCATCTCATCACTCCGGCAGAAACTGCTGAGGAGCCGGGACGCGGCGCCCGCCTGAAGCTCGGCTCTGGGGTTTGGGGAAAACGCGCGCCGGCGGGAGGTGGCGTCGTCGTCGGGTGGGTGGCGGCGGCGATGGGCGGGTGGCGGAGCCCGGGGAAGCAATTCGGCCGACTTTTACCTCAAATTGTGAGAAACGGGGCGAGCGTTTGGCGGGGAACGCTCCCGACCCGACGGCGCGACGTGTTTGGACCGGTCGTGTCAGAACCACTCGTTTCCAAGTGGAAATATGTTAGTTTGGTGCGTTTGTGGTCTCACCAGCTTTACAGACGTGTGTTTTACGTGACGGCTCCACGTGCGCTATCCTATGGCATATTGCACACAGGATGTTTAACATACCGCTTGCTACACACTGTTGCTATATGCTGTCACTTTGGCGCAGCTGCCTCAGCTGCTACTTCCTGTTAACTTCTATAATTCTAATAGTTTTCATGTATTTATATTAAATTGCTTTATAGCATATTTCAACATACCGCTTGCCACACTCTTTGGCGATATGCTAGTGGTGTTATATTTCAGCGTACCATCTGTCCATATTGGGCTCTTTAGCATAGCGCTAACTATTTTGGCTCCCGTCTTTAGTGGACACGTCTCATTTTCAGCTGTTTTTGACTGGTTCTTTCAAACGTCTTGTGTCGCCCTCCCTGTGGATCTGCGAGTTCTCCTCCCGGCATCCATACGTCACATTTCACGTACATTCCGTCTTTCTCTCCCCTCTCTTCGCTGTACATCAGAATGAGTTTACAACAGTTCAGCACTGACGCTGTGGACATACAGGCGCACGGGACATGACTGGCGGTGCTCTGGGCCTCCAGCAGCCGGCCGGCAGGGACGCGCGCGGGGCTACGGGGTTGTGGTCGAGGCAGAGCTCAGCGTCACGTCGTCTGGCAGCCGGTCGTCCACGCGTACATGGTCCCTCCCGCCCGCCACCCCTGCACGTCTTGTGGTCTGTAATCGCCTCCGACACGTCATCTATACGGCTCTGTTTTCCGTTCGCGAAACGGGGCTGGCCTCGCATTTATTATATTTGGAGAGCCCCATTTTTTATTATTATTTATTTATTTTTTGCTTCGGTATCGCGCGTCGCGCCCCAGCGTGGCGTCACATCCGACAGCCTCCATCGTCCACGGCGTCAGACGACGGTTCGCCCATCAGCGTTCCACGCCAGTGTAGCTTGTCAGGCAGACTCACGGCTGCTGGTTTACCCGATGTCCAGGAAGCCCCAAGGAAAGCCAAGGCCTGGGCGGCAGTTGAGTTACTGCGGCAGTTTCGACCAGCAGCAAAGCGACTGCGGCGCCGGATGCGGTTCATATCGGTTCAGCCATTAACCCTGAGCTAAGAACTTCTTAAACCATTGATGTATTTTGTTTCGTCCTCAAGCTGACATCATGCAGAGTTAATTTTTTCTGTTTTTATTGGCTTTTTTTTCCTGTTTTTATTGGGGTTTTTTTCCTGGCTGCACAACACATTTCCTAACGAGCACTATACGGTGATTGGTTGATTGATATGATTGAGAAAAAAAAAAGGATTGGATATAGAAATGATAATTCAGGTGATAGATGATGGACCTCTCACTCTGGCACTTTCTCTCTGGGTCTGCGCTCCGCAGAACGTGTTCCGAGTGACTTTTGAATTGATTTGTTCTTTCGATTTATTAAATACCGACTTAACATTCACCATTCCTGCTGTCCCGTGAGTGGCTACGTCAACGCCAACTACATCGATGGCGACAGGAAGCACGACGCCTGAGATGGTTTGGTGACTTTGAGACGATGATCCGAGAGCAAAGACTTGGATGACCAAGTTAAGAGATGTAGTCCTGTGGCATATACTGCAGTCTTAGTACTGGGTTCCCATTGCGAGTACATATTGTTTCTAAACTTCCTGTGCATTTGACCAGGAATTCTAGTCCGGGGTGATTCAACTAGAACCTAGAAAACACTCGAGCCGCTCTTGAACCGTCGTCCTCTGAGGTTGGAGTTGACGAAGGCCACAGTCCTATGAGACTGTACTGCATTCCTGTACCTTTTCGCTCCTTCACATAGTATCTTTGACAGTTTTTGACATAGTATAGTATGTCGTTTTTGGAATATATTTCAGCGTTGTATATTTTGACGTTTTTCGATTATACATAGGATGTAGTTTTTAGAATATATTTCGGCGTGGTATTTTTCTGCATAGAGCATGTCGTCTTTGGAATATTTTTCGACGTTGTATATTTTAACGTATTTCGACATAGTATGTCGTTTTTGGGATATTTTTCTGGGTTGTATATTTTGATGTTTTTGTGATATTTTTTGGCGCGGTATATTTTGAAGTTTTCGACAGAGTTTACATAGTGTGTCGTTTTTGGGATATTTTTTGGCGTGGTATTTTTCGACAAAGAGCATGTCGTCTTTGGAATATTTTTGGGCCTGGTATATTTTGATGCACTTCGACATGGTATAGTATGTGGTTTTTGGGACATTTTTCTGGGTTGTATATTTTGACGTTTTTGTGATATTTTTGGGCGTGGTATATTTTGACATTTTTCGACATAGTATAGTATGTCGTTTTTGGGATATTTTTGGGCGTTGTATATTTTGATGTTTTTCGACATAGTATAGTATGTAGTTTTTGTAATTTTTATCTGGGTTGTATATTTTGACGTTTTTGTGATATTTTTCAGCGTGGTATATTTTGACGTTTTTCGACATAGTATAGTATGTCGTTTTTGGGATATTTATCTCGGTTGTATATTTTGACGTTTTTGGGATGTTTTTCGGCGTTGTATATTTTGACGTTTTTCGACATAGTATAGTATGTCGTTTTTGGGATATTTTTTGGCGTTGTATATTTTGATGTTTTACGACATAGTATTGTATGTCGTTTTTGGGATATTTATCTCGGTTGTATATTTTGACGTTTTTGTGATACTTTTGGGCGTGGTATATTTTGACGTTTTTCGACATAGTATAGTATGTAGTTTTTGGGATATTTATCTGGGTTGTATATTTTGATGTTTTTGTGATATTTATTTCGGTTGTGTATTTTGACGTTTTTCGATATAGTATAATATGTAGTTTTTGTAATTTTTATCTGGGTTGTATATTTTGACGTTTTTGTGATATTTTTGGGCGTGGTATATTTTGACGTTTTTTGACATAGTATAGTATGTCATTTTTGTGATATTTATCTGGGTTGTATATTTTGACGTTTTTCAACATAGTATATAGTATGTCGATTTTGGGATACTTTTCAGCGTGGTATATTTTGACGTTTTTCGACATAGTATAGTATGTCCTTTTTGTGATAGTTATATCAGTTGTATATTTTGACTTTTTTGTGATATTTTTGGGCGTGGTATGTTTTGACGTTTTTCGGCATAGTATAGTATGTCGTTTTTGTGATATTTATCTGGGTTGTATATTTTGACGTTTTTGGGGTATTTTTCAGCGTGGTATATTTTGACGTTTTTCGACATAGTATAGTATGTCGTTTTTGGGATATTTATCTCGGTTGTATATTTTGACGTTTTTGGGATGTTTTTCGGCGTTGTATATTTTGACGTTTTTCGACATAGTATAGTATGTCGTTGTTGGGATATTTTCTGGCGTTGTATATTTTGATGTTTTTCGAAATAGTATTGTATGTCGTTTTTGTGATATTTATCTTGGTTGTATATTTTGACGTTTTTGTGATACTTTTTGGCGTTGTATACTTTGACGTTTTTCAACATAGTATTGTGTGTCGTTTTTGGGATATTTATCTGGGTTGTATATTTTGACGTTTTTGGGATGTTTTTCGGCGTTGTATATTTTGACGTTTTTCGACATAGTATATAGTATGTCGTTTTTGGGATATTTTTTTGCGTTGTATATTTTGATGTTTTACGACATAGTATTGTATGTCATTTTTGTGATATTTTTCTCGGTTGTATATTTTGACGTTTTTGTGATATTTATCAGCGATGTATACTTTGATGTTTTTCGACATAGTATAGTATGTAGTTTTTGGGATATTTATCTGGGTTGTATATTTTGATGTTTTTTTGATATTTATTTCGGTTGTATATTTTGACGTTTTTCGATATAGTATAGTATGTAGTTTTTGTAATTTTTATCTGGGTTGTATATTTTGACGTTTTTGGGATATTTTTGAGCGTGGTATATTTTGACGTTTTTCGACATAGTATAGTATGTAGTTTTTGTGATATTTATCTCGGTTGTATATTTTGACGTTTTTGTGATATTTTTCAGCGTGGTATATTTTGACGTTTTTTGACATAGTATAGTATGTCTTTTTTGTGATATTTATCTCGGTTGTATATTTTGACGTTTTTGTGATATTTTTCAGCGCGGTATATTTTGACGTTTTTCGACATAGTATGTCGTTTTTGTGATATATATCTGGGTTGTATATTTTGACATTTTTGGGATGTTTTTCGGCGTTGTATATTTTGACGTTTTTCGACATAGTATAGTATGTCGTTTTTGTGATACTTATCTCGGTTGTATATTTTGACGTTTTTGTTCTATTTTTGGGCGTGGTATATTTTGACGTTTTTCGACATAGTATATAGTATGTCGTTTTTGGGATATTTATCTGGATTGTATATTTTGACGTTTTTGGGATGTTTTTCGGCGTTGTATATTTTGACGTTTTTCGATATAGTATAGTATGTCGTTTTTGTGATATTTACTGGGTTGTATATTTTGACGTTTTTGTGATATTTTTCAGCATGGTACATTTTGACGTTTTTCGACATAGTATTGTGTGTCTTTTTTGTGATAATTATCTGGGTTGTATATTTTGACGTTTTTGTGATATTTTTCAGCGTGGTATATTTTGACGTTTTTCGACATAGTATTGTATGTCGTTTTTGGGATATTTTTTGGCGTTGTATATTTTGATGTTTTACGACATAGTATTGTATGTCGTTTTTGGGATATTTATGTCGGTTGTATATTTTGATGTTTTTGTGATACTTTTTGGCGTTGTATACTTTGACGTTTTTCGACATAGTATTGTGTGTCGTTTTTGGGATATTTATCTGGGTTGTATATTTTGACGTTTTTGGGATGTTTTTCGGCGTGGTATATTTTGACGTTTTTCGACATAGTATAGTATGTCGTTTTTGGGATATTTTTTGGCGTTGTATATTTTGATGTTTTACGACATAGTATTGTATGTCGCTTTTGGGATATTTAGCTCGGTTGTATATTTTGACGTTTTTGTGATACTTTTGGGCGTGGTATATTTTGACGTTTTTCGACATAGTATAGTATGTCGTCTTGGGATATTTATCTCGGTTGTATATTTTGACGTTTTTGTGATACTTTTTGGCGTTGTATACTTTGACGTTTTTCGACATAGTATTGTGTGTCGTTTTTGTGATATTTATCTGGGTTGTATATTTTGACGTTTTTGGGATATTTTTCAGCGTGGTATATTTTGACGTTTTTCGACATAGTATATAGTATGTCGTTTTTGGGATATTTATCTGGATTGTATATTTTGACGTTTTTGGGATGTTTTTCGGCGTTGTATATTTTGACGTTTTTCGATATAGTATAGTATGTCGTTTTTGTGATATTTACTGGGTTGTATATTTTGACGTTTTTGTGATATTTTTCAGCATGGTACATTTTGACGTTTTTCGACATAGTATTGTGTGTCTTTTTTGTGATAATTATCTGGGTTGTATATTTTGACGTTTTTGGGATATTTTTCAGCGTGGTATATTTTGACGTTTTTCGACATAGTATTGTATGTCGTTTTTGGGATATTTTTTGGCGTTGTATATTTTGATGTTTTACGACATAGTATTGTGTGTCGTTTTTGTGATATTTATCTCGGTTGTATAATTTGACGTTTTTGTGATATTTTTGGGCGTGGTATATCTTGACGTTTTTCGACATATGTCGTTTTTGGGATATTTTTTGGCGTTGTATATTTTGATGTTTTACGACATAGTATAGTATGTCGTTTTTGTGATATTTATCTCGGTTGTATATTTTGACGTTTTTCGGATATTTTTTGGCGTTGTATATTTTGTCGTTTTTCAACATAGTATAGTATGTCGTTTTTGTGATATTTATCTGGGTTGTATATTCTGACGTTTTTTGGGGTATTTTTCAGCGTGGTATATTTTGACGTTTTTCGACATAGTTTAGTATGTTGTTTTTGTGATATTTATCTCGGTTGTATATTTTGATATTTTTGTGATATTTTTCGGCGTGGTATATTTTGACGTTTTTCGACAAAGTATAGTATGTCGTTTTTGGGATATTTTTTGGCGTTGTATATTTTGATGTTTTTCGACATAGTATAGTATGTTGTTTTTGTGATTTTTATCTCGGTTGTATATTTTGACGTTTTTGTGATATTTTTTGGCGTTGTATATTTTGACGTTTTTCGACAGAGTATAGTATGTCGTTTATGGGATATTTTTCAGCGTGGTATATTTTGACGTTTTTCAACATAGTATAGTATGTCGTTTTTGTGATATTTATCTCGGTTGTATATTTTGACGTTTTTCAACATAGTATAGTATGTCGTTTTTGGGATACTTTTTGGCGTTGTATATTTTGACGTTTTTGACATAGTATAGTATGTCGTTTTTGTGATATTTTGTGGCGTTGTATATTTTGACGTTTTTTGTCATAGTATAGTATGTCGTTTTTGGGATATTTATCTCGGTTGTATATTTTGACTTTTTTGGGATATTTTTCAGCGTGGTATATTTTGACGTTTTTCGACATAGTATAGTATGTCATTTTTGTGATATTTATCTGGGTTGTATATTTTGACGTTTTTGTGATATTTTTTGGCGTTGTATATTTTGACGTTTTTCGACAGAGTATAGTATGTCGTTTATGGGATATTTTTCTGCGTGGTATATTTTGACGTTTTTCGACATAGTATAGTATGTCGTTTTTGTGATATTTATCTCGGTTGTATATTTTGACGTTTTTGTGATATTTTTGGGCGTGGTATATTTTGACGTTTTTCAACATAGTATAGTATGTCGTTTTTGTGATATTTTGTGGCGTTGTATATTTTGACGTTTTTTGACATAGTATAGTATGTCGTTTTTGGGATATTTATCTCGGTTGTATATTTTGACTTTTTTGGGATATTTTTCAGCGTGGTATATTTTGACGTTTTTCGACATAGTATAGTATGTCATTTTTGTGATATTTATCTGGGTTGTATATTTTGACGTTTTTGTGATATTTTTCAGCGTGGTATATTTTGACGTTTTTCGACATAGTATAGTATGTCGTTTTTGGGACATTTTTCGGCGTTGTATATTTTGACGTTTTTGTGATATTTTTGGGCGTTGTATATTTTGACGTTTTTCGACATGGTATAGTATGTCGCTTTTGTGATATTTATCTCGGTTGTATATTTTGACGTTTTTGGGGTATTTTTGGGCGTGGTATATTTTGACGTTTTTCGACATAGTATAGTATGTCCTTTTTGGGATATTTATCTCGGTTGTATATTTGGACTTTTTTGTGATATTTTTGGGCGTGGTATATTTTGGCGTTTTTCGACATAGTATAGTATGTCGTTTTTGGGATATTTATCTGGGTTGTATATTTTGTCGTTTTTGGGATATTTTTGGGCGTGGTACATTTTGACGTTTTTCGACACAGTGTAGTATGTTGTTTTTGTGATATTTATCTCGGTTGTATATTTTGACGTTTTTGGGATATTTTTGGGCGTTGTATATTTTGACGTTTTTCGACATAGTATGTCGTTTTTGTGATATTTATCTGGGTTGTATATTTTGACGTTTTTGGGATATTTTTCAGCGTGGTGTATTTTGACATTTTTAGACATAGTATAGTATGTTGTTTTTGTGATTTTTATCTCAGTTGTATATATTGACGTTTTTGTGATATTTATTTCGGTTGTATATTTTGACGTTTTTCGACATAGTATAGTATGTCGTTTTTGTGATATTTTTCTCGGTTGTATATTTTGACGTTTTTGGGATATTTTTGGGCGTGGTATATTTTGACGTTTTTCGACATAGTATATAGTATGTCGTTTTTGTGATATTTATCTCGGTTGTATATTTTGACGTTTTTGTGATATTTTTTGGCGTTGTATATTTTGACGTTTTTCGACAGAGTATAGTATGTCGTTTTTGGGATATTAATCTCGGTTGTATATTTAGACGTTTTTGGGATATTTTTGGGCGTGGTACATTTTGACGTTTTTCGACACAGTATAGTATGTTGTTTTTGTGATATTTATCTCGGTTGTATATTTTGACGTTTTTGGGAAATTTTTCAGCGTGGTATATTTTGACGTTTTTCGACATAGTATAGTATGTCCTTTTTGGGATATTTATCTCGGTTGTATATTTTGACTTTTTTGTGATATTTTTGGGCGTGGTACATTTTGACGTTTTTAGACACAGTATAGTATCTTGTTTTTGTGATATTTATCTCGGTTGTATATTTTGACGTTTTTGGGATATTTTTGGGCGTTGTATATTTTGACGTTTTTCGACATAGTATGTCGTTTTTGTGATATTTATCTGGGTTGTATATTTTGACGTTTTTGGGATATTTTTCAGCGTGGTATATTTTGACATTTTTCGACATAGTATAGTGTGTTGTTTATGTGATATTTATCTCGGTTGTATATTTTGACGTTCTTGTGATATTTATTTCGGTTGTATATTTTGACGTTTTTCGACATAGTATAGTATGTCGTTTTTGGGACATTTTTCGGCATTGTATATTTTGACATTTTTGTGATATTTTTGGGCGTTGTATATTTTGACGTTTTTCGACATAGTATAGTATGTCGTTTTTGTGATATTTATCTCGGTTGTATATTTTGACGTTTTTGGGATATTTTTCAGCGTGGTATATTTTGACGTTTTTCGACATAGTATAGTATGTCGTTTTTGTGATATTTATCTCGGTTGTATATTTTGACGTTTTTGGGATATTTTTTGGCGTTGTATATTTTGACGTTTTTCGACATAGTATAGTATGTCGTTTTGGTGATATTTATCAGCGTGGTATATTTAGACGTCTTTCGACATAGTATAGTATGTCGTTTTTGGGATATTTATCTGGGTTGTATATTTTGATGTTTTTGTGACATTTATTTTGGTTGTATATTTTGACGTTTTTCGACATAGTATGTCGTTTTTGTGACATTTATCTCGGTTGTATATTTTGACGTTTTTGTGATATTTTTGGGCGTGGTATATTTTGACGTTTTTCAACATAGTATAGTATGTTGTTTTTGTGATATTTTTCTCGGTTGTATATTTAGACGTTTTTGTGATATTTTTGGGCGTGGTACATTTTGACGTTTTTCAACATAGTATAGTATGTTGTTTTTGTGATATTTTTCAGCGTGGTATATTTTGACGTTTTTTAACATAGTATAGTATGTTGTTTTTGTGATATTTATCTCGGTTGTATATTTTGACGTTTTTGGGGTATTTTTCAGCGTGGTATATTTTGACGTTTTTCGATATAGTATAGTATGTCGTTTTTGGGATATTTATCTTGGTTGTATATTTTGACGTTTTTGTGATATTTTTCAGCGTGGTTTATTTTGACGTTTTTCGACATAGTATAGTATGTCGTTTTTGTGATATTTTTCAGCGTGGTATATTTGGACGTTTTTCGAAAGAGTATAGTATGTCGTTTTTGTGATTTTTATCTGGGTTGTATACTTTGACGTTTTTGGGTTTTTTTTCGGCGACGTATATTTTGACGTTTTTCGACATAGTATAGTATGTCGTTTTGAGGATATTTTTCAGCGTGGTATATTTTGACGTTTTTCGACAAAGTATAGTATGTCCTTTTTGTGATATTTATCTC
Source organism: Zeus faber (assembly GCF_960531495.2). Lineage (NCBI taxonomy): Eukaryota > Metazoa > Chordata > Actinopteri > Zeiformes > Zeidae > Zeus > Zeus faber. Next base: position 21,119,525 of record NC_137209.1, on the reverse strand, counting down.
GGTTGTAAATTTTGACGTTTTTGTGATATTTTTGGGCGTGGTATATTTTGACGTTTTTCAACATAGTATAGTATGTTGTTTTTGTGATATTTTTCTCGGTTGTATATTTAGACGTTTTTGTGATATTTTTGGGCGTGGTACATTTTGACGTTTTTCAACATAGTATAGTATGTTGTTTTTGTGATATTTATCTCGGTTGTATATTTTGAAGTTTTTGGGGTATTTTTCAGCGTGGTATATTTTGACGTTTTTCGACATAGTATAGTATGTCCTTTTTGTGATAGTTATATCGGTTGTATATTTTGACTTTTTTGTGATATTTTTGGGCGTGGTATGTTTTGACGTTTTTCGACAGAGTATAGTATGTCGCTTTTGGGATATTTATCTTGGTTGTATATTTTGACGTTTTTCGACATAGTATAGTATGTCGTTTTTGGGACATTTTTCGGCGTTGTATATTTTGACGTTTTTGTGATATTTTTGGGCGCTGTATATTTTGACGTTTTTCGACATAGTATAGTATGTCTTTTTTGTGATATTTATCTCGGTTGTATATTTTGACGTTTTTGTGATATTTTTGGGCGTGGTATATTTTGACGTTTTTCGACATAGTATAGTATGTAGTTTTTGTAATTTTTTTCTGGGTTGTATATTTTGACGTTTTTGGGATATTTTTCAGCGTGGTATGTTTTGACGTTTTTCGACATAGTATAGTATGTAGTTTTTGTGATATTTATCTGGGTTGTATATTTTGACGTTTTGGGGATTTTTTTCAGCGTGGTATATTTTGACGTTTTTCGACATAGTATAGTATGTATTTTTTGTGATACTTATCTCGGTTGTATATTTTGACGTTTTTGTGATATTTTTGGGCGTGGTATATTTTGACGTTTTTCGACATAGTATAGTATGTCGTTTTTGTGATATTTATCTGGGTTGTATATTTTGACGTTTTTGTGATATTTTTCAGCGTGGTATGTTTTGACGTTTTTCGACATAGTATAGTATGTAGTTTTTGTGATATTTATCTGGGTTGTATATTTTGACGTTTTGGGGATTTTTTTCAGCGTGGTATATTTTGACGTTTTTCGACATAGTATAGTATGTATTTTTTGTGATACTTATCTCGGTTGTATATTTTGACGTTTTTGTGATATTTTTGGGCGTGGTACATTTTGACGTTTTTCGACATAGTATAGTATGTTGTTTTTGTGATATTTATCTCGGTTGTATATTTTGACGTTTTTGTGATATTTATCAGCGTTGTATATTTTGATGTTTTTCGACATAGTATAGTATGTAGTTTTTGTGATATTTATCTCGGTTGTATATTTTGACGTTTTTGGGATTTTTTTGTTGCGTGGTATATTTTGACGTTTTTCAACATAGTATAGTATGTGGTTTTTGTGATATTTATCAGCGTGGTATATTTAGACGTCTTTCGACATAGTATTGTATGTCGTTTTTGGGATATTTATCTGGGTTGTATATTTTGATGATTTTGACGTTTTTCGACATAGTATAGTATGTAGTTTTTGTAATTTTTATCTGGGTTGTATATTTTGACGTTTTTGGGATATTTTTGAGCGTGGTATATTTTGACGTTTTTCGACATAGTATAGTATGTAGTTTTTGTGATATTTATCTCGGTTGTATATTTTGACGTTTTTGTGATATTTTTCAGCGCGGTATATTTTGACGTTTTTCGACATAGTATAGTATGTCTTTTTTGTGATATTTATCTCGGTTGTATATTTTGACGTTTTTGTGATATTTTTGGGCGTGGGATATTTTGACGTTTTTCGACATAGTATAGTATGTCGTTTTTGTGATACTTATCTCGGTTGTATATTTTGACCTTTTTGTGATACTTGTGGGCGTGGTATATTTTGACGTTTTTCGACATAGTATTGTATGTCTTTTTGGGATATTTATCTCGGTTGTATATTTCGACGTTTTTGTGATATTTTTCAGCGTTGTATATTTTGACGTTTTTCGACATAGTATAGTATGTCGTTTTTGGGATATTTATCTCGGTTGTATATTTTGACGTTTTTGTGATATTTTTGGGCGTGGTATATTTTAACGTTTTTCGACATAGTATGTCGTTTTTGGGATATTTATCTCGGTTGTATATTAAGACGTTTTTGTGATATTTTTCGGCGTGGTATATTTTGACGTTTTTCGACATAGTATAGTATGTCGTTTTTGTGATATTTATCTCGGTTGTATATTTTGACGTTTTTGTGATATTTTTTGGCGTTGTATATTTTGACGTTTTTCGACATAGTATAGTATGTCGTTTTTGTGATATTTATCTCGGTTGTATATTTTGACGTTTTTGTGATATTTTTGGGCGTGGTACATTTTGACGTTTTTCGACATAGTATAGTATGTGGTTTTTGGGATATTTTTCGGAGTGGTATATTTAGACATTTTTTGACATAGTATAGTATGTTGTTTTTGTGATATTTATCTCGGTTGTATATTTTGACGTTTTTGTGATAATTTTCAGCGTTGTATATTTTGACGTTTTTCGACATAGTATAGTATGTAGTTTTTGTGATATTTATCTCGGTTGTATATTTTGACGTTTTTGGGATTTTTTTTTGCGTGGTATATTTTGACGTTTTTCAACATAGTATAGTATGTGGTTTTTGTGATATTTATCAGCGTGGTATATTTAGACGTCTTTCGACATAGTATTGTATGTCGTTTTTGGGATATTTATCTGGGTTGTATATTTTGATGATTTTGACGTTTTTCGACATAGTATAGTATGTAGTTTTTGTATTTTTTATCTGGGTTGTATATTTTGACGTTTTTGTGATATTTTTCAGCGTGGTATATTTTGACGTTTTTCGACATAGTATAGTATGTCGTTTTTGTGATATTTATCTCGGTTGTATATTTTGACGTTTTTGGGACATTTTTCAGCGTGGTATATTTGGACGTTTTTCGAAAGAGTATAGTATGTCGTTTTTGTGTATTTATCTGGGTTGTATATTTTGACGTTTTTGGGGTATTTTTCAGCGTCGTATATTTTGACATTTTTCGACATAGTATAGTATGTCGTTTTTGGAATATTTATCAGCGTGGTATATTTTGACGTTTTTCGATAGTATAGTATGTCGTTTTTGTGATATTTATCTCGGTTGTATATTTGACGTTTTTGTGATATTTTTGGGCGTGGAACATTTTGACGTTTTTCGACATAGTATAGTATGTTGTTTTTGTGATATTTATCTCGGTTGTATATTTTGACGTTTTTGGGCTATTTTCGGGCGTTGTATATTTTGAAGTTTTTCGACATAGTATAGTATGTCGTTTTTGTGATATTTATCTCGGTTGTATATTTTGACGTTTTTGGGATTTTTTTCAGCATGGTATATTTTGACGTTTTTCGACATAGTATAGTATGTCGTTTTTGTGATATTTATCTGGGTTGTATATTTAGACGTTTTTGTGATATTTTTGGGCGTGGTACATTTTGACGTTTTTGTGATATTTATCTGGGTTGTATATTTTGATGTTTTTGTGATATTTTTCAGCGTGGTATATTTTGACGTTTTTTGACATAGTATTGTGTCGTTTTTGTGATATTTAACTGGGTTGTATATTTTGACGTTTTTGGGGTATTTTTCAGCGTGGTATATTTTGACGTTTTTTGACATAGTATAGTATGTCGTTTTTGGGATATTTTTTGGCGTTGTATATTTTGATGTTTTTCGACATAGTATTGTATGTCGTTTTTGGGATATTTATCTCGGTTGTATATTTTGACGTTTTTGGGATGTTTTTGGGCGTTGTATACTTTGACGTTTTTCGACATAGTATATATAGTATGTCGTTTTTGTGATATTTTTCTCGGTTGTATAATTTGTCGTTTTTGGGATATTTTTTGGCGTTGTATATTTTGACGTTTTTCGACATAGTATAGTATGTCGTTTTTGTGATATTTATCAGCGTGGTATATTTAGACGTCTTTCGACATAGTATTGTATGGCGTTTTTGGGATATTTATCTGGGTTGTATATTTTGATGATTTTGACGTTTTTCGACATAGTATAGTATGTAGTTTTTGTATTTTTTATCTGTGTTGTATATTTTGACGTTTTTGTGATATTTTTCAGCGTGGCATATTTGACGTTTTTCGACATAGTATAGTATGTCGTTTTTGTGTATTTATCTGGGTTGTATATTTTGACGTTTTTGGGGTATTTTTCAGCGTCGTATATTTTGACATTTTTCGACATAGTATAGTATGTCGTTTTTGTGATATTTATCAGCGTGGTATATTTTGACGTTTTTCGACAGTATAGTATGTCGTTTTTGTGATATTTATCTCGGTTGTATATTTTGACGTTTTTGTGATATTTTTCGGCGTGGTATATTTTGACGTTTTTCAACATAGTATAGTATGTCGTTTTTGTGATATTTATCTCGGTTGTATATTTTGACGTTTTTGGGATATTTTTGAGCGTGGTATATTTTGACGTTTTTCAACATAGTATAGTATGTCGTTTTTGTGATATTTATCTCGGTTGTATATTTGACGTTTTTGTGATATTTTTGGGCGTGGTATATTTTGACGTTTTTCGACATAGTATAGTATGTTGTTTTTGTGATATTTATCTCGGTTGTATATTTTGACGTTTTTGGGCTATTTTCGGGCGTTGTATATTTTGACGTTTTTCGACATAGTATAATATGTCGTTGTTGGGATATTTTTTGGCGTTGTATATTTTGATGTTTTTCGACATAGTATTGTATGTCGTTTTTGTGATATTTATCTCGGTTGTAAATTTTGACGTTTTTGTGATACTTTTTGGCGTTGTATACTTTGACGTTTTTCAACATACTATTGTGTGTAGTTTTTGGGATATTTATCTGGGTTGTATATTTTGACGTTTTTGTGATATTTATCAGCGTTGTATACTTTGATGTTTTTCGACATAGTATAGTATGTAGTTTTTGGGATATTTATCTGGGTTGTATATTTTGATGTTTTTGTGATATTTATTTCGGTTGTATATTTTGACGTTTTTCGATATAGTATAGTATGTAGTTTTTGTAATTTTTATCTGGGTTGTATATTTTGACGTTTTTGGGATATTTTTGAGCGTGGTATATTTTGACGTTTTTCGACATAGTATAGTATGTCGTTTTTGTGATATTTATCTCGGTTGTATATTTTGACGTTTTTGTGATTTTTTTCAGCGTGGTATATTTTGACGTTTTTCGACATAGTATAGTATGTCTTTTTTGTGATATTTATCTCGGTTGTATATTTTGACGTTTTTGTGATATTTTTGGGCGTGGTATATTTTGACGTTTTTCGACATAATATGTCGTTTTTGTGATATTTATCTGGGTTGTATATTTTGACGTTTTTGGGATGTTTTCCGGCGTTGTATATTTTGACGTTTTTCGACATAGTATAGTATGTCGTTTTTGTGATACTTATCTCGGTTGTATGTTTTGACGTTTTTGTGATATTTTGTGGCGTGGTATATTTTGACGTTTTTCAACATAGTATAGTATGTAGTTTTTGTGATATTTATCTCGGTTGTATATTTGACGTTTTTGTGATATTTTTGGGCGTGGTATATTTTGACGTTTTTCGACATAGTATAGTATGTTGTTTTTGTGATATTTATCTCGGTTGTATATTTTGACGTTTTTGGGCTATTTTCGGGCGTTGTATATTTTGACGTTTTTCGACATAGTATAGTATGTCGTTGTTGGGATATTTTTTGGCGTTGTATATTTGATGTTTTTCGACATAGTATTGTATGTCGTTTTTGTGATATTTATCTCGGTTGTATATTTTGACGTTTTTGTGATACTTTTTGGCGTTGTATACTTTGACGTTTTTCAACATAGTATTGTTTGTAGTTTTTGGGATATTTATCTGGGTTGTATATTTTGACGTTTTTGTGATATTTATCAGCGTTGTATACTTTGATGTTTTTCGACATAGTATAGTATGTAGTTTTTGGGATATTTATCTGGGTTGTATATTTTGATGTTTTTGTGATATTTATTTCGGTTGTATATTTTGACGTTTTTCGATATAGTATAGTATGTAGTTTTTGTAATTTTTATCTGGGTTGTATATTTTGACGTTTTTGGGATATTTTTGAGCGTGGTATATTTTGACGTTTTTCGACATAGTATAGTATGTAGTTTTTGTGATATTTATCTGGGTTGTATATTTTGACGTTTTTGTGATATTTATCAGCGTTGTATACTTTGATGTTTTTCGACATAGTATAGTATGTAGTTTTTGGGATATTTATCTGGGTTGTATATTTTGATGTTTTTGTGATATTTATTTTGGTTGTATATTTTGACGTTTTTCGATATAGTATAGTATGTAGTTTTTGTAATTTTTATCTGGGTTGTATATTTTGACGTTTTTGGGATATTTTTGGGCGTGGTACATTTTGACGTTTTTCGACATAGTATAGCATGTAGTTTTTGTGATATTTATCTCGGTTGTATATTTTGACGTTTTTGGGATTTTTTTCAGCGTGGTATATTTTGACGTTTTTTGACATAGTATAGTATGTCGTTTTTGGGATATTTATCTGGGTTGTATATTTTGACGTTTTTGTGATATTTTTCAGCGCGGTATATTTTGACGTTTTTCGACATAGTATAGTATGTCTTTTTTGTGATATTTATCTCGGTTGTATATTTTGACGTTTTTGTGATATTTTTCAGCGCGGTATATTTTGACGTTTTTCGACATAGTATGTCGTTTTTGTGATATTTATCTGGGTTGTATATTTTGACGTTTTTGGGATGTTTTTCGGCGTTGTATATTTTGACGTTTTTTGACATAGTATAGTATGTCGTTTTTGTGATACTTATCTCGGTTGTATATTTTGACGTTTTTGTGATATTTTTGGGCGTGGTATATTTTGACGTTTTTCGACATAGTATGTCGTTTTTGTGATATTTATCTGGGTTGTATATTTTGATGTTTTTGGGATATTTATCAGCGTTGTATATTTTGACGTTTTTCGACATAGTATAGTATGTCGTTTTTGTGATATTTATCTGGGTTGTATATTTTGACGTTTTTGGGGTATTTTTCAGCGTGGTATATTTTGACGTTTTTCGACATAGTATATAGTATGTCGTTTTTGGGATATTTATCTGGATTGTATATTTTGACGTTTTTGGGATGTTTTTCGGCGTTGTATATTTTGACGTTTTTCGATATAGTATAGTATGTCGTTTTTGTGATATTTACTGGGTTGTATATTTTGACGTTTTTCGACATAGTATAGTATGTCGTTTTTGTGATATTTATCTGGGTTGTATATTTTGACGTTTTTGGGGTATTTTTCAGCGTGGTATATTTTGACGTTTTTCGACATAGTATAGTATGTCGTTTTTGTGATATTTATCTGGGTTGTATATTTTGATGTTTTTGTGATATTTATCAGCGTTGTATATTTTGACGTTTTTCGACATAGTATAGTATGTCGTTTTTGTGATATTTATCTGGGTTGTATATTTTGACGTTTTTGGGGAATTTTTCAGCGTGGTATATTTTGACGTTTTTCGACATAGTATAGTATTTCGTTTGTGGGACATTTTTCGGCGTTGTATATTTTGACGTTTTTGGGGTATTTTTCAGCGTGGTATATTTTGACGTTTTTCGACATAGTATAGTATGTCGTTTTTGTGATATTTATCTCGGTTGTATATTTTGACGTTTTTGTGATATTTTTCAGCGTTGTATATTTTGATGTTTTTCGACATAGTATAGTATGTCGTTTTTGTGATATTTATCTGGGTTGTATATTTTGACGTTTTTGGGGAATTTTTCAGCGTGGTATATTTTGACGTTTTTCGACATAGTATAGTATTTCGTTTGTGGGACATTTTTCGTCGTTGTATATTTTGACGTTTTTGGGGTATTTTTCAGCGTGGTATATTTTGACGTTATTCGACATAGTATAGTATGTCGTTTTTGTGATATTTATCTGGGTTGTATATTTTGACGTTTTTGGAGTATTTTTCAGCGCGGTATATTTTGACGTTTTTCGATATAGTATAGTATGTCGTTTTTGTGATATTTACCGGGTTGTATATTTTGACGTTTTTGTGATATTTTTCAGCATGGTACATTTTGACATTTTCCGACATAGTATTGTATGTCGTTTTTGGGATATTTATCTCGGTTGTATATTTTGACGTTTTTCGACATAGTATTGTGTGTCGTTTTTGGGATATTTATCTGGGTTGTATATTTTGACGTTTTTGGGATGTTTTTCGGCATTGTATATTTTGACGTTTTTCGACATAGTATAGTATGTCGTTTTTGTGATATTTATCTCCGTTGTATAATTTGACGTTTCTGTGATATTTTTGGGCGTGGTATATTTTGACGTTTTTCGACATAGTATTGTATGTCGTTTTTAGGATATTTATCTCGGTTGTATATTTTGACGTTTTTGTGATACTTTTGGGCGTGGTATATTTTGACGTTTTTCGACATAGTATAGTATGTCGTTTTGGGATATTTATCTCGGTTGTATATTTCGACGTTTTTGTGATAATTTTCAGCGTTGTATATTTTGATGTTTTACGACATAGTATTGTATGTCGTTTTTGGGATATTTATCTCGGATGTATATTTTGACGTTTTTGTGATACTTTTGGGCGTGGTATATTTTGACGTTTTTCGACATAGTATAGTATGTCGTCTTGGGATATTTATCTCGGTTGTATATTTTGACGTTTTTGTGATACTTTTTGGCGTTGTATATTTTGATGTTTTACGACATAGTATTGTATGTCGTTTTTGGGATATTTATCTCGGATGTATATTTTGACGTTTTTGTGATACTTTTGGGCGTGGTATATTTTGACGTTTTTCGACATAGTATTGTGTGTCGTTTTTGGGATATTTATCTGGGTTGTATATTTTGACGTTTTTCGACATAGTATAGTATGTAGTTTTTGGGATATTTATCTGGGTTGTATATTTTGATGTTTTTGTGATATTTATTTCGGTTGTATATATTGACGTTTTTCGATATAGTATAGTATGTAGTTTTTGTAATTTTTATCTGGGTTGTATATTTTGACGTTTTTGGGATATTTTTGAGCGTGGTATATTTTGACGTTTTTCGACATAGTATAGTATGTAGTTTTTGTGATATTTATCTGGGTTGTATATTTTGACGTTTTTGTGATATTTTTCAGCGTGGTATATTTTGACGTTTTTCGACATAGTATTGTATGTCGTTTTTGGGATATTTATCTCGGTTGTATATTTTGACGTTTTTGTGATACTTTTGGGCGTGGTATATTTTGACGTTTTTCGACATAGTATAGTATGTCGTTTTTGGGATATTTATCTCGGTTGTATATTTTGATGCTTTTGTGATATTTTTGGGCGTGGTATATTTTGACGTTTTTCAACATAGTATATAGTATGTCGATTTTGGGATACTTTTTGGCGTTGTATATTTTGACGTTTTTGACATATTTTTCAGCGTGGTATATTTTGACGTTTTTCGACATAGTATAGTATGTCCTTTTTGTGATAGTTATATCAGTTGTATATTTTGACTTTTTTGTGATATTTTTGGGCGTGGTATGTTTTGACGTTTTTCGACATAGTATAGTACGTCGTTTTTGTGATATTTATCTCGGCTGTATATTTTGACGTTTTTCGGATATTTTTTGGCGTCGTATATTTTGACATTTTTTGACATAGTATCGTATGTCGTTTTTGTGATATTTATCTGGGTTGTATATTCTGACGTTTTTTGGGGTATTTTTCAGCGTGGTATATTTTGACGTTTTTCGACATAGTATAGTATGTTGTTTTTGTGATATTTATCTCGGTTGTATATTTTGACATTTTTGTGATATTTTTCGGCGTGGTATATTTTGACGTTTTTCGACATAGTATAGTATGTCGTTTTTGGGATATTTTTGGGCGTTGTATATTTTGACGTTTTTCTACATAGTATAGTATGTCGTTTTTGGGATATTTATCTCGGTTGTATATTTTGACTTTTTTGTGATATTTTTGGGCGTGGTATATTTTGACGTTTTTCAACATAGTATAGTATGTCGTTTTTGGGATACTTTTTGGCGTTGTATATTTTGACGTTTTTGACATAGTATAGTATGTCGTCTTTGTGATATTTTGTGGCGTTGTATATTTTGACGTTTTTACGACATAGTATAGTATGGCGTTTTTGGGATATTTATCTCGGTTGTATATTTTGACTTTTTTGGGATATTTTTCAGCGTGGTATATTTTGACGTTTTTCGACATAGTATAGTATGTCGTTTTTGGGACATTTTTCGGCGTTGTATATTTTGACGTTTTTGTGATATTTTTGGGCGTTGTATATTTTGACGTTTTTCGACATAGTATAGTATGTCGTTTTTGTGATATTTATCTCGGTTGTATATTTTGACATTTTTGGGCGTGGTATATTTTGACGTTTTTCGACATAGTATAGTATGTCCTTTTTGGGATATTTATCTGGGTTGTATATTTTGACGTTTTTGGGATTTTTTTTGGCGTTGTATATTTTGATGTTTTACGACATAGTATTGTATGTCGTTTTTGGGATATTTATCTCGGTTGTATATTTTGACGTTTTTGTGATACTTTTGGGCGTGGTATATTTTGACGTTTTTCGACATAGTATAGTATGTAGTTTGTGGGACATTTTTCGGCGTTGTATATTTTGACGTTTTTGGGGTATTTTTCAGCGTGGTATATTTTGACGTTATTCGACATAGTATAGTATGTCGTTTTGGGATATTTATCTCGGTTGTATATTTTGACGTTTTTCGACAAAGTATAGTATGTCGTTTTTGTGATATTTATCTCGGTTGTATATTTTGACGCTTTTGTGATATTTTTGGGCGTGGTATATTTTGACGATTTTTCAACATAGTATATAGTATGTCGATTTTGGGATACTTTTTGGCGTTGTATATTTTGACGTTTTTCGGATATTTTTTGGCGTTGTATATTTTGACATTTTTTGACATAGTATAGTATGTCGTTTTTGTGATATTTATCTGGGTTGTATATTCTGACGTTTTTTGGTGTATTTTTCAGCGTGGTATATTTTGACGTTTTTCGCCATAGTATAGTATGTCGTTTTTGTGATATTTATCTCGCTTGTATATTTTGACGTTTTTGGGATATTTTTTGGCGTTGTATATTTTGACGTTTTTCGACAGAGTATAGTATGTTGTTTTTGTGATATTTATCTCGGTTGTATATTTTGACATTTTTGTGATATTTTTCGGCGTGGTATATTTTGACGTTTTTCGACATAGTATAGTATGTCGTTTTTGTGATATTTTGTGGCGTTGTATATTTTGGATTTTTCGACACAGTATAGTATGTTGTTTTTGGGATATTTATCTCGGTTGTATATTTTGACGTTTTTGGGATATTTTTGGGCGTGGTATATTTTGACATTTTTCAACATAGTATAGTATGTCATTTTTGTGATATTTATCTGGGTTGTATATTTTGACGTTTTTGTGATATTTTTCAGCGTGGTATATTTTGACGTTTTTCGACATAGTATAGTATGTCGTTTTTGGGAAATTTTTCGGCGTTGTATATTTTGTCGTTTTTGGGATATTTTTGGGCGTGGTACATTTTGACGTTTTTCGACACAGTATAGTATGTTGTTTTTGTGATATTTATCTCGGTTGTATATTTTGACGTTTTTGTGATATTTTTGGGCGTGGTACATACTATACTTGTGATATTTTTCGGCGTGGTATATTTTGACGTTTTTCGACATAGTATTGTATGTCGTTTTTGGGATATTTTTTGGCGTTGTATATTTTGACGTTTTTCGACATAGTATAGAATGTTGTTTTTGTCTGGGTTGTATATTTTGACGTTTTTGGGATATTTTTGGGCGTTGTATATTTGACGTTTTTCAACATAGTATAGTATGTCGTTTTTGTGATATCTTCTGGCGTTGTATATTTTGACGTCTTTCAACATAGTATAGTATGTTGTTTTTGTGATATTTATCTCGGTTGTATATTTTGACGTTCTTGTGATATTTATTTCGGTTGTATATTTTGACGTTTTTCGACATAGTATATAGTATGTCGTTTTTGGGACATTTTTCGGCGTTGTATATTTTGACATTTTTCGACATAGTATGTCGTTTTTGTGATATTTATCTCGGTTGTATATTTTGACGTTATTGTGATATTTTTGGGCGTGGTATATTTTGACGTTTTTCGACATAGTATGTCGTTTTTGGGATATTTATCTCGGTTGTATATTTAGACGTTTTTGGGATATTTTTCAGCGCGGTATATTTTGACTTTCTTTGACATAGTATAGTATGTCTTTTTTGTGATATTTATCTCGGTTGTATATTTTGACGTTTTTGGGATTTTTTTCAGCATGGTATATTTTGACGTTTTTCGACATAGTATAGTATGTCGTTTTTGTGATATTTATCTCGGTTGTATATTTTGACGTTTTTCGACAGAGTATAGTATGTTGTTTTTGTGATATTTATCTCGGTTGTATATTTAGACGTTTTTGTGATATTTTTCGGCGTGGTACATTTTGACGTTTTCCGACATAGTATAGTATGTTGTTTTTGTGATATTTATCTCGGTTGTATATTTTGACGTTTTTGTGATATTTTTGGGCGTTGTATATTTTGACGTTTTTCGACATAGTATAGTATGTCGTTTTTGTGATATTTATCTCAGTTGTATATTTTGACGTTTTTGTGATATTTTTGGGCGTGGTATATTTTGACGTTTTTCAACATAGTATAGTATGTTGTTTTTGTGATATTTTTCTCGGTTGTATATTTAGATGTTTTTGTGATATTTTTGGGCGTTGTATATTTTGACGTTTTTCGACATAGTATAGTATGTCGTTTTTGTGATATTTATCTCGGTTGTATATTTAGACGTTTTTGTGATATTTTTCGGCGTGGTATATTTTGACGTTTTTCAACATAGTATAGTATGTCGTTTTTGTGATATTTTTTGGCGTTGTATATTTTGACGTTTTTCGACATAGTATAGTATGTCGTTTTTGTGATATTTATCTCGGTTGTATATTTTGACGTTTTTGTGATATTTTTGGGCGTGGTACATTTTGACGTTTTTCGACATAGTATAGTATGTCGTTTTTGTGATATTTTGTGGCGTTGTATATTTTGATGTTTTTCGACATAGTATAGTATGTCGTTTTTGGGATATTTATCTGGGTTGTATATTTTGACGTTTTTGGGATATTTCTTGGCGTTGTATATTTAGACGTTTTTCGACATCGTATAGTATGTTGTTTTTGTGATATTTATCTCGGTTGTATATTTTGACGTTTTTGGGATATTTTTGGGCGTGGTATATTTTGACGTTTTTCGACATAGTATAGTATGTCCTTTTTGGGATATTTATCTCGGTTGTATATTTTGACGTTTTTGGGATATTTTTTGGCGTTGTATATTTTGACGTTTTTCGACATAGTATTGTATGTCGTTTTTGTGATATTTATCTGGGTTGTATATTTTGACGTTTTTGGGATATTTTTCAGCGTGGTATATTTTGACGTTTTTAAACATAGTATAGTATGTCGTTTTTGGGATATTTATCTGGGTTGTATATTTTGACGTTTTTGGGATATTTCTTGGCGTTGTATATTTTGACGTTTTTCGACATCGTATAGTATGTTGTTTTTGTGATATTTATCTCGGTTGTATATTTTGACGTTTTTGGGATATTTTTGGGCGTGGTATATTTTGACGTTTTTCGACATAGTATAGTATGTACTTTTTGGGATATTTATCTCGGTTGTATATTTTGACGTTTTTGGGATATTTTTTGGCGTTGTATATTTTGATGTTTTTCGACATAGTATAGTATGTCGTTTTTGGGATATTTATCTCGGTTGTATATTTAGACGTTTTTGTGATATTTTTCGGCGTGGTATATTTTGACGTTTTTCGACATAGTATTGTATGTCGTTTTTGGGATATTTTTTGGCGTTGTATATTTTGACGTTTTTCGACATAGTATAGAATGTTGTTTTTGTCTGGGTTGTATATTTTGACGTTTTTGGGATATTTTTGGGCGTTGTATATTTTGACGTTTTTCGACATAGTATAGTATGTTGTTTTTGTGATATTTTTGGGCGTTGTATATTTTGACGTTTTTCGACATAGTATAGTATGTCGTTTTTGTGATATTTATCTCGGTTGAATATTTTGACGTTTTTGTGATATCTTCTGGCGTTGTATATTTTGACGTTTTTCAACATAGTATGGTATGTTGTTTTTGTGATATTTATCTCGGTTGTATATTTTGACGTTCTTGTGATATTTATTTCGGTTTTATATTTTGACGTTTTTCGACATAGTATATAGTATGTCGTTTTTGGGACATTTTTCGGCGTTGTATATTTTGACATTTTTCGACATAGTATAGTATGTCGTTTTTGTGATATTTATCTCGCTTGTATATTTTGACGTTTTTGTGATATTTTTGGGCGTGGTATATTTTGACGTTTTTCGACATAGTATGTCGTTTTTGGGATATTTATCTCGGTTGTATATTTAGACGTTTTTGGGATATTTTTCAGCGCGGTATATTTTGACTTTCTTTGACATAGTATAGTATGTCTTTTTTGTGATATTTATCTCGGTTGTATATTTTGACGTTTTTGGGATTTTTTTCAGCATGGTATATTTTGACGTTTTTCGACATAGTATAGTATGTCGTTTTTGTGATATTTATCTCGGTTGTATATTTTGACGTTTTTCGACAGAGTATAGTATGTTGTTTTTGTGATATTTATCTCGGTTGTATATTTAGACGTTTTTGTGATATTTTTCGGCGTGGTACATTTTGACGTTTTCCGACATAGTATAGTATGTTGTTTTTGTGATATTTATCTCGGTTGTATATTTTGACGTTTTTGTGATATTTTTGGGCGTTGTATATTTTGACGTTTTTCGACATAGTATAGTATGTCGTTTTTGTGATATTTATCTCAGTTGTATATTTTGACGTTTTTGTGATATTTTTGGGCGTGGTATATTTTGACGTTTTTCAACATAGTATAGTATGTTGTTTTTGTGATATTTTTCTCGGTTGTATATTTAGATGTTTTTGTGATATTTTTGGGCGTTGTATATTTTGACGTTTTTCGACATAGTATAGTATGTTGTTTTTGTGATATTTTTGGGCGTTGTATATTTTGACGTTTTTCGACATAGTATAGTATGTCGTTTTTGTGATATTTATCTCGGTTGAATATTTTGACGTTTTTGTGATATCTTCTGGCATTGTATATTTTGACGTTTTTCAACATAGTATAGTATGTTGTTTTTGTGATATTTATCTCGGTTGTATATTTTGACGTTCTGGTGATATTTATTTCGGTTTTATATTTTGACGTTTTTCGACATAGTATATAGTATGTCGTTTTTGGGACATTTTTCGGCGTTGTATATTTTGACATTTTTCGACATAGTATAGTATGTCGTTTTTGTGATATTTATCTCGCTTGTATATTTTGACGTTTTTGTGATATTTTTGGGCGTGGTATATTTTGACGTTTTTCGACATAGTATGTCGTTTTTGGGATATTTATCTCGGTTGTATATTTAGACGTTTTTGGGATATTTTTCAGCGCGGTATATTTTGACTTTCTTTGACATAGTATAGTATGTCTTTTTTGTGATATTTATCTTGGTTGTATATTTTGACGTTTTTGGGATTTTTTTCAGCATGGTATATTTTGACGTTTTTCGACATAGTATAGTATGTCGTTTTTGTGATATTTATCTCGGTTGTATATTTTGACGTTTTTCGACAGAGTATAGTATGTTGTTTTTGTGATATTTATCTCGGTTGTATATTTAGACGTTTTTGTGATATTTTTCGGCGTGGTATATTTTCACGTTTTTGGGATATTTTTTGGCGTTGTATATTTTGACGTTTTTCGACATAGTATAGTATGTTGTTTTTGTGATATTTTTGGGCGTGGTACATTTTGACGTTTTTCGACATAGTATAGTATGTTGTTTTTGTGATATTTATCTCGGTTGTATATTTTGACGTTTTTGTGATATTTATCTCAGTTGTATATTTTGACGTTTTTGTGATATTTTTGGGCGTTGTATATTTTGACGTTTTTCGACATAGTATAGTATGTCGTTTTTGTGATATTTATCTCGGTTGTATATTTAGACGTTTTTGTGATATTTTTCGGCGTGGTATATTTTGACGTTTTTCAACATAGTATAGTATGTCGTTTTTGTGATATTTTTTGGCGTTGTATATTTTGACGTTTTTCGACATAGTATAGTATGTCGTTTTTGTGATATTTATCTCGGTTGTATATTTTGACGTTTTTGTGATATTTTTGGGCGTGGTACATTTTGACGTTTTTCGACATAGTATAGTATGTCGTTTTTGTGATTTTTTGTGGCGTTGTATATTTTGATGTTTTTCGACATAGTATAGTATGTCGTTTTTGTGATATTTATCTCGGTTGTATATTTTGACGTTTTTGTGATATTTTTGGGCGTGGTACATTTTGACGTTTTTCGACATAGTATAGTATGTCGTTTTTGTGATATTTTGTGGCGTTGTATATTTTGAGGTTTTTCGACATAGTATTGTATGTCGTTTTTGGGATATTTATCTCGGTTGTATATTTTGACGTCTTTGGGATGTTTTTCGGCGTTGTATATTTTGACTTTTTTCGACATAGTATAGTATGTCGTTTTTGTGATATTTATCAACGGTTGTATCATTTGACGTTTTTGTGATATTTTTGGCCGTGGTAGATCTTGACGTTTTTCGACATAGTATAGTATGTCGTTTTTGGGATATTTTTTGGCGTTGTATATTTTGACGTTTTTCGACATAGTATAGTATGTCGTTTTTGTGATATTTATCAGCGTGGTATATTTAGACGTCTTTCGACATAGTATAGTATGTCGTTTTTGGGATATTTATCTGGGTTGTATATTTTGATGTTTTTGTGATATTTATTTCGGTTGTATATTTTGACGTTTTTCGACATAGTATAGTTTGTCGTTTTTGTGATATTTATCTCGGTTGTATATTTTGACGTTTTTGGGATATTTTTCAGCGTGGTATATTTGGACGTTTTTCGAAAGAGTATAGTATGTCGTTTTTGTGTATTTATCTGGGTTGTATATTTTGACGTTTTTGGGGTATTTTTCAGCGTCGTATATTTTGACGTTTTTCGACATAGTATAGTATGTCGTTTTTGTGATATTTATCTCGGTTGTATATTTTGACGTTTTTGTGATATTTTTGGGCGTGGTATATTTTGACGTTTTTTAACATAGTATAGTATGTTGTTTTTGTGATATTTTTCAGCGTGGTACATTTTGACGTTTTTGGGATATTTTTCAGTGTGGTATATTTAGACATTTTTCGACATAGTATAGTGTGTCGTTTTTGGGATATTTATCTGGGTTGTATATTTTGACGTTTTTGGGGTATTTTTCAGTGTGGTATATTTAGACATTTTTCGACATAGTATAGTATGTCGTTTTTGGGATGTTTATCTGGGTTGTATATTTTGGCGTTTTTGGGATATTTCTTGGCGTTGTATATTTCGACGTTTTTCAACATAG
Source organism: Zeus faber (assembly GCF_960531495.2). Lineage (NCBI taxonomy): Eukaryota > Metazoa > Chordata > Actinopteri > Zeiformes > Zeidae > Zeus > Zeus faber. The sequence goes on along the minus strand of NC_137209.1, from coordinate 21,101,850 downwards.
TATAGTATGTTGTTTTTGTGATGTTTATTTCGGTTGTATATTTCGACGTTTTTGGGATATTTTTCAGCGTGGTATATTTTGACGTTTTTCGACATAGTATAGTATGTCGTTTTTGTGATATTTATCTCGGTTGTATATTTTGACGTTTTTGTGATATTTTTCAGCGTGGTATATTTTGACGTTTTTCGACATAGTATAGTATGTCGTTTTTGTGATATTTATCTGGGTTGTATATTTTGACGTTTTTGTGATATTTTTCAGCGTGGTATATTTTGACGTTTTTCGACATAGTATAGTATGTCATTTTTGTGATATTTATCTCGGTTGTATATTTTGACGTATTTGTGATATTTTTGGGCGTTGTATAATTTGACGTTTTTCGGATATTTATCTCGGTTGTATATTTTGACGTTTTAGTTATATTTTTGGGCGTGGTATATTTTGACGTTTTTCGACATAGTAAAGTATGTCGTTTTTAGGATATTTATCTGGGTTGTATATTTTGATGTTTTTCGACATAGTATAATATGTCCTTTTTGTGATATTTATTTCGGTTGTATATTTTGACGTTTTTGGGATATTTTTCAGCGTGGTATATTTTGACGTTTTTCGACATAGTATGTCGTTTTAGGGATATTTATCTTGGTTGTATATTTTGAGGTTTTTCGACATAGTATAGTATGTCGTTTTTGGGATATTTATCTGGGTTGTATATTTTGACTTTTTTGTGATATTTTTGGGCGTGGTATAATTTGACGTTTTTCGACATAGTCTAGTACGTCGTTTTTGGGATATTTATTTCGGTTGTATATTTTGACGTTTTTCCACATAGTATGTAGTTTTTGTAATTTTTATCTGGGTTGTATATTTTGACGTTTTTCGACATAGTATAGTATGTCGTTTTTGTGATATTTTTCTCGGTTGTATATTTTGACGTATTTGTGATATTTTTGGGCGTGGTATATTTTGACGTTATTCGACATAGTATAGTATGTAGTTTTTGTGATATTCTTGGGCGTGGTATATTTTGACGTTTTTCGACATAGTATAGTATGTCGTTTTCGTGATATTTATCTGGGTTGTATATTTTGACGTTTTTGGGGTATTTTTCAGCGTGGTATATTTTGACGTTATTCAACATAGTATAGTATGTAGTTTTTGTGATATTTTTGGGCGTGGTATATTTTGACGTTTTTCGACATAGTATAGTATGTCGTTTTTGGGATATTTATCTGGGTTGTATATTTTGACGTTTTTCGACATAGGATAGTATGTAGTTTTTGTGATATTTTTGGGCGTGGTATATTTTGACGTTTTTCGACATAGTATAGTATGTCGTTTTTGGGACATTTATCTGGGTTGTATATTTTGACGTTTTTCGACATAGTATAGTATGTCGTTTTTGTGATATTTATCTCGGTTGTATATTTTGACGTATTTGTGATATTTTTGGGCGTGGTATATTTTGACGTTTTTCGACATAGTATAGTATGTCGTTTTTGGGATATTTTTGGGCGTTGTATATTTTGACGTTTTTCTACATAGTATAGTATGTCGTTTTTGGGATATTTATCTCGGTTGTATATTTTGACTTTTTTGTGATATTTTTGGGCGTGGTATATTTTGACGTTTTTCAACATAGTATAGTATGTCGTTTTTGGGATACTTTTTGGCGTTGTATATTTTGACGTTTTTGACATAGTATAGTATGTCGTCTTTGTGATATTTTGTGGCGTTGTATATTTTGACGTTTTTCGACATAGTATAGTATGGCGTTTTTGGGATATTTATCTCGGTTGTATATTTTGACTTTTTTGGGATATTTTTCAGCGTGGTATATTTTGACGTTTTTCGACATAGTATAGTATGTCGTTTTTGGGACATTTTTCGGCGTTGTATATTTTGACGTTTTTGTGATATTTTTGGGCGTTGTATATTTTGACGTTTTTCGACATAGTATAGTATGTCGTTTTTGTGATATTTATCTCGGTTGTATATTTTGACATTTTTGGGCGTGGTATATTTTGACGTTTTTCGACATAGTATAGTATGTCCTTTTTGGGATATTTATCTGGGTTGTATATTTTGACGTTTTTGGGGTATTTTTCAGCGTGGTATATTTTGACGTTATTCGACATAGTATAGTATGTCGTTTTGGGATATTTATCTCGGTTGTATATTTTGACGTTTTTCGACAAAGTATAGTATGTCGTTTTTGTGATATTTATCTCGGTTGTATATTTTGACGCTTTTGTGATATTTTTGGGCGTGGTATATTTTGACGATTTTTCAACATAGTATATAGTATGTCGATTTTGGGATACTTTTTGGCGTTGTATATTTTGACGTTTTTCGGATATTTTTTGGCGTTGTATATTTTGACATTTTTTGACATAGTATAGTATGTCGTTTTTGTGATATTTATCTGGGTTGTATATTCTGACGTTTTTTGGGGTATTTTTCAGCGTGGTATATTTTGACGTTTTTCGACATAGTATAGTATGTCGTTTTTGTGATATTTTTCTCGCTTGTATATTTTGACGTTTTTGGGATATTTTTTGGCGTTGTATATTTTGACGTTTTTCGACAGAGTATAGTATGTTGTTTTTGTGATATTTATCTCGGTTGTATATTTTGACATTTTTGTGATATTTTTCGGCGTGGTATATTTTGACGTTTTTCGACATAGTATAGTATGTCGTTTTTGGGATATTTTTTGGCGTTGTATATTTTGATGTTTTTCGACATAGTATAGTATGTCGTTTTTGTGATATTTATCTCGGTTGTATATTTGGACGTTTTTGTGATATTTTTGGGCGTGGTATATTTTGACGTTTTTCAACATAGTATAGTATGTCGTTTTTGTGATATTTTGTGGCGTTGTATATTTTGACGTTTTTCGACACAGTATAGTATGTTGTTTTTGGGATATTTATCTCGGTTGTATATTTTGACGTTTTTGGGATATTTTTGGGCGTGGTATATTTTGACATTTTTCAACATAGTATAGTATGTCATTTTTGTGATATTTATCTGGGTTGTATATTTTGTCGTTTTTGGGATATTTTTGGGCGTGGTACATTTTGACGTTTTTCGACATAGTATAGTATGTTGTTTTTGTGATATTTATCTCGGTTGTATATTTTGACGTTTTTGTGATATTTTTGGGCGTGGTACATACTATACTTGTGATATTTTTCGGCGTGGTATATTTTGACGTTTTTCGACATAGTATTGTATGTCGTTTTTGGGATATTTTTTGGCGTTGTATATTTTGACGTTTTTCGACATAGTATAGAATGTTGTTTTTGTCTGGGTTGTATATTTTGACGTTTTTGGGATATTTTTGGGCGTTGTATATTTTGACGTTTTTCGACATAGTATAGTATGTTGTTTTTGTGATATTTTTGGGCGTTGTATATTTTGACGTTTTTCGACATAGTATAGTATGTCGTTTTTGTGATATTTATCTCGGTTGAATATTTTGACGTTTTTGTGATATCTTCTGGCGTTGTATATTTTGACGTTTTTCAACATAGTATAGTATGTTGTTTTTGTGATATTTATCTCGGTTGTATATTTTGACGTTCTTGTGATATTTATTTCGGTTTTATATTTTGACGTTTTTCGACATAGTATATAGTATGTCGTTTTTGGGACATTTTTCGGCGTTGTATATTTTGACATTTTTCGACATAGTATAGTATGTCGTTTTTGTGATATTTATCTCGCTTGTATATTTTGACGTTTTTGTGATATTTTTGGGCGTGGTATATTTTGACGTTTTTCGACATAGTATGTCGTTTTTGGGATATTTATCTCGGTTGTATATTTAGACGTTTTTGGGATATTTTTCAGCGCGGTATATTTTGACTTTCTTTGACATAGTATAGTATGTCTTTTTTGTGATATTTATCTCGGTTGTATATTTTGACGTTTTTGGGATTTTTTTCAGCATGGTATATTTTGACGTTTTTCGACATAGTATAGTATGTCGTTTTTGTGATATTTATCTCGGTTGTATATTTTGACGTTTTTCGACAGAGTATAGTATGTTGTTTTTGTGATATTTATCTCGGTTGTATATTTAGACGTTTTTGTGATATTTTTCGGCGTGGTATATTTTCACGTTTTTGGGATATTTTTTGGCGTTGTATATTTTGACGTTTTTCGACATAGTATAGTATGTTGTTTTTGTGATATTTTTGGGCGTGGTACATTTTGACGTTTTTCGACATAGTATAGTATGTTGTTTTTGTGATATTTATCTCGGTTGTACATTTTGACGTTTTTGTGATATTTATCTCAGTTGTATATTTTGACGTTTTTGTGATATTTTTGGGCGTTGTATATTTTGACGTTTTTCGACATAGTATAGTATGTCGTTTTTGTGATATTTATCTCGGTTGTATATTTAGACGTTTTTGTGATATTTTTCGGCGTGGTATATTTTGACGTTTTTCAACATAGTATAGTATGTCGTTTTTGTGATATTTTTTGGCGTTGTATATTTTGACGTTTTTCGACATAGTATAGTATGTCGTTTTTGTGATATTTATCTCGGTTGTATATTTTGACGTTTTTGTGATATTTTTGGGCGTGGTACATTTTGACGTTTTTCGACATAGTATAGTATGTCGTTTTTGTGATATTTTGTGGCGTTGTATATTTTGATGTTTTTCGACATAGTATAGTATGTCGTTTTTGTGATATTTATCTCGGTTGTATATTTTGACGTTTTTGTGATATTTTTGGGCGTGGTACATTTTGACGTTTTTCGACATAGTATAGTATGTCGTTTTTGTGATATTTTGTGGCGTTGTATATTTTGATGTTTTTCGACATAGTATTGTATGTCGTTTTTGGGATATTTATCTCGGTTGTATATTTTGACGTTTTTGTGATATTTTTGGCCGTGGTATATCTTGACGTTTTTCGACATAGTATAGTATGTCGTTTTTGGGATATTTTTTGGCGTTGTATATTTTGACGTTTTTCGACATAGTATATTATGTCGTTTTTGTGATATTTATCAGCGTGGTATATTTAGACGTCTTTCGACATAGTATAGTATGTCGTTTTTGGGATATTTATCTGGGTTGTATATTTTGATGTTTTTGTGATATTTATTTCGGTTGTATATTTTGACGTTTTTGGGATATTTTTCAGCGCGGTATATTTTGACTTTCTTTGACATAGTATAGTATGTCTTTTTTGTGATATTTATCTCGGTTGTATATTTTGACGTTTTTGGGATTTTTTTCAGCATGGTATATTTTGACGTTTTTCGACATAGTATAGTATGTTGTTTTTGTGATATTTATCTCGGTTGTATATTTTGACGTTTTTCGACAGAGTATAGTATGTTGTTTTTGTGATATTTATCTCGGTTGTATATTTAGACGTTTTTGTGATATTTTTCGGCGTGGTATATTTTCACGTTTTTGGGATATTTTCTGGCGTTGTATATTTTGACGTTTTTCGACATAGTATAGTATGTTGTTTTTGTGATATTTTTGGGCGTGGTATATTTTGACGATTTTTCAACATAGTATATAGTATGTCGATTTTGGGATACTTTTTGGCGTTGTATATTTTGACGTTTTTCGGATATTTTTTGGCGTTGTATATTTTGACATTTTTTGACATAGTATAGTATGTCGTTTTTGTGATATTTATCTGGGTTGTATATTCTGACGTTTTTTGGGGTATTTTTCAGCGTGGTATATTTTGACGTTTTTCGACATAGTATAGTATGTCGTTTTTGTGATATTTATCTCGCTTGTATATTTTGACGTTTTTGGGATATTTTTTGGCGTTGTATATTTTGACGTTTTTCGACAGAGTATAGTATGTTGTTTTTGTGATATTTATCTCGGTTGTATATTTAGACGTTTTTGTGATATTTTTCGGCGTGGTATATTTTCACGTTTTTGGGATATTTTTTGGCGTTGTATATTTTGATGTTTTTCGACATAGTATAGTATGTCGTTTTTGTGATATTTATCTCGGTTGTATATTTGGACGTTTTTGTGATATTTTTGGGCGTGGTATATTTTGACGTTTTTCAACATAGTATAGTATGTCGTTTTTGTGATATTTTGTGGCGTTGTATATTTTGACGTTTTTCGACACAGTATAGTATGTTGTTTTTGGGATATTTATCTCGGTTGTATATTTTGACGTTTTTGGGATATTTTTGGGCGTGGTATATTTTGACATTTTTCAACATAGTATAGTATGTCATTTTTGTGATATTTATCTGGGTTGTATATTTTGACGTTTTTGTGATATTTTTCAGCGTGGTATATTTTGACGTTTTTCGACATAGTATAGTATGTTGTTTTTGTGATATTTATCTCGGTTGTATATTTTGACGTTTTTGTGATATTTTTGGGCGTGGTACATACTATACTTGTGATATTTTTCGGCGTGGTATATTTTGACGTTTTTCGACATAGTATTGTATGTCGTTTTTGGGATATTTTTTGGCGTTGTATATTTTGACGTTTTTCGACATAGTATAGAATGTTGTTTTTGTCTGGGTTGTATATTTTGACGTTTTTGGGATATTTTTGGGCGTTGTATATTTGACGTTTTTCAACATAGTATAGTATGTCGTTTTCGTGATATTTATCTGGGTTGTATATTTTGACGTTTTTGGGGTATTTTTCAGCGTGGTATATTTTGACGTTATTCAACATAGTATAGTATGTAGTTTTTGTGATATTTTTGGGCGTGGTATATTTTGACGTTTTTCGACATAGTATAGTATGTCGTTTTTGGGACATTTATCTGGGTTGTATATTTTGACGTTTTTGTGATATCTTCTGGCGTTGTATATTTTGACGTCTTTCAACATAGTATAGTATGTTGTTTTTGTGATATTTATCTCTGTTGTATATTTTGACGTTCTTGTGATATTTATTTCGGTTGTATATTTTGACGTTTTTCGACATAGTATATAGTATGTCGTTTTTGGGACATTTTTCGGCGTTGTATATTTTGACATTTTTCGACATAGTATGTCGTTTTTGTGATATTTATCTCGGTTGTATATTTTGACGTTATTGTGATATTTTTGGGCGTGGTATATTTTGACGTTTTTCGACATAGTATGTCGTTTTTGGGATATTTATCTCGGTTGTATATTTAGACGTTTTTGGGATATTTTTCAGCGCGGTATATTTTGACTTTCTTTGACATAGTATAGTATGTCGTTTTTGTGATATTTATCTCGGTTGTATATTTTGACGTTTTTCGACAGAGTATAGTATGTTGTTTTTGTGATATTTATCTCGGTTGTATATTTAGACGTTTTTGTGATATTTTTCGGCGTGGTATATTTTCACGTTTTTGGGATATTTTTTGGCGTTGTATATTTTGACGTTTTTCGACATAGTATAGTATGTTGTTTTTGTGATATTTATCTCGGTTGTATATTTTGAAGTTTTTGTGATATTTTTGGGCGTGGTACATTTTGACGTTTTCCGACATAGTATAGTATGTTGTTTTTGTGATATTTATCTCGGTTGTATATTTTGACGTTTTTGTGATATTTTTGGGCGTTGTATATTTTGACGTTTTTCGACATAGTATAGTATGTCGTTTTTGTGATATTTATCTCAGTTGTATATTTTGACGTTTTTGTGATATTCTTGGGCGTGGTATATTTTGACGTTTTTCAACATAGTATAGTATGTTGTTTTTGTGATATTTTTCTCGGTTGTATATTTAGACGTTTTTGTGATATTTTTGGGCGTTGTATATTTTGACGTTTTTCGACATAGTATAGTATGTCGTTTTTGTGATATTTATCTCGGTTGTATATTTAGACGTTTTTGGGATATTTTTGGGCGTTGTATATTTTGACGTTTTTCGACATAGTATAGTATGTTGTTTTTGTGATATTTTTGGGCGTTGTATATTTTGACGTTTTTCGACATAGTATAGTATGTCGTTTTTGTGATATTTATCTCGGTTGAATATTTTGACGTTTTTGTGATATCTTCTGGCGTTGTATATTTTGACGTTTTTCAACATAGTATAGTATGTTGTTTTTGTGATATTTATCTCGGTTGTATATTTTGACGTTCTTGTGATATTTATTTCGGTTTTATATTTTGACGTTTTTCGACATAGTATATAGTATGTCGTTTTTGGGACATTTTTCGGCGTTGTATATTTTGACATTTTTCGACATAGTATAGTATGTCGTTTTTGTGATATTTATCTCGCTTGTATATTTTGACGTTTTTGTGATATTTTTGGGCGTGGTATATTTTGACGTTTTTCGACATAGTATGTCGTTTTTGGGATATTTATCTCGGTTGTATATTCAGACGTTTTTGGGATATTTTTCAGCGCGGTATATTTTGACTTTCTTTGACATAGTATAGTATGTCTTTTTTGTGATATTTATCTCGGTTGTATATTTTGACGTTTTTGGGATTTTTTTCAGCATGGTATATTTTGACGTTTTTCGACATAGTATAGTATGTCGTTTTTGTGATATTTATCTCGGTTGTATATTTTGACGTTTTTCGACAGAGTATAGTATGTTGTTTTTGTGATATTTATCTCGGTTGTATATTTAGACGTTTTTGTGATATTTTTCGGCGTGGTATATTTTCACGTTTTTGGGATATTTTTTGGCGTTGTATATTTTGACATTTTTCGACATAGTATAGTATGTTGTTTTTGTGATATTTTTGGGCGTGGTACATTTTGACGTTTTTCGACATAGTATAGTATGTTGTTTTTGTGATATTTATCTCGGTTGTACATTTTGACGTTTTTGTGATATTTATCTCAGTTGTATATTTTGACGTTTTTGTGATATTTTTGGGCGTTGTATATTTTGACGTTTTTCGACATAGTATAGTATGTCGTTTTTGTGATATTTATCTCGGTTGTATATTTAGACGTTTTTGTGATATTTTTCGGCGTGGTATATTTTGACGTTTTTCAACATAGTATAGTATGTCGTTTTTGTGATATTTTTTGGCGTTGTATATTTTGACGTTTTTCGACATAGTATAGTATGTCGTTTTTGTGATATTTATCTCGGTTGTATATTTTGACGTTTTTGTGATATTTTTGGGCGTGGTACATTTTGACGTTTTTCGACATAGTATAGTATGTCGTTTTTGTGATATTTTGTGGCGTTGTATATTTTGATGTTTTTCGACATAGTATAGTATGTCGTTTTTGTGATATTTATCTCGGTTGTATATTTTGACGTTTTTGTGATATTTTTGGGCGTGGTACATTTTGACGTTTTTCGACATAGTATAGTATGTCGTTTTTGTGATATTTTGTGGCGTTGTATATTTTGATGTTTTTCGACATAGTATTGTATGTCGTTTTTGGGATATTTATCTCGGTTGTATATTTTGACGTTTTTGTGATATTTTTGGCCGTGGTATATCTTGACGTTTTTCGACATAGTATAGTATGTCGTTTTTGGGATATTTTTTGGCGTTGTATATTTTGACGTTTTTCGACATAGTATATTATGTCGTTTTTGTGATATTTATCAGCGTGGTATATTTAGACGTCTTTCGACATAGTATAGTATGTCGTTTTTGGGATATTTATCTGGGTTGTATATTTTGATGTTTTTGTGATATTTATTTCGGTTGTATATTTTGACGTTTTTGGGATATTTTTCAGCGCGGTATATTTTGACTTTCTTTGACATAGTATAGTATGTCGTTTTTGTGATATTTATCTCGGTTGTATATTTTGACGTTTTTCGACAGAGTATAGTATGTTGTTTTTGTGATATTTATCTCGGTTGTATATTTAGACGTTTTTGTGATATTTTTCGGCGTGGTATATTTTCACGTTTTTGGGATATTTTTTGGCGTTGTATATTTTGACGTTTTTCGACATAGTATAGTATGTTGTTTTTGTGATATTTATCTCGGTTGTATATTTTGAAGTTTTTGTGATATTTTTGGGCGTGGTACATTTTGACGTTTTCCGACATAGTATAGTATGTTGTTTTTGTGATATTTATCTCGGTTGTATATTTTGACGTTTTTGTGATATTTTTGGGCGTTGTATATTTTGGCGTTTTTCGACATAGTATAGTATGTCGTTTTTGTGATATTTATCTCAGTTGTATATTTTGACGTTTTTGTGATATTTTTGGGCGTGGTATATTTTGACGTTTTTCAACATAGTATAGTATGTTGTTTTTGTGATATTTTTCTCGGTTGTATATTTAGACGTTTTTGTGATATTTTTGGGCGTTGTATATTTTGACGTTTTTCGACATAGTATAGTATGTCGTTTTTGTGATATTTATCTCGGTTGTATATTTAGACGTTTTTGGGATATTTTTGGGCGTTGTATATTTTGACGTTTTTCGACATAGTATAGTATGTTGTTTTTGTGATATTTTTGGGCGTTGTATATTTTGACGTTTTTCGACATAGTATAGTATGTCGTTTTTGTGATATTTATCTCGGTTGAATATTTTGACGTTTTTGTGATATCTTCTGGCGTTGTATATTTTGACGTTTTTCAACATAGTATAGTATGTTGTTTTTGTGATATTTATCTCGGTTGTATATTTTGACGTTCTTGTGATATTTATTTCGGTTTTATATTTTGACGTTTTTCGACATAGTATATAGTATGTCGTTTTTGGGACATTTTTCGGCGTTGTATATTTTGACATTTTTCGACATAGTATAGTATGTCGTTTTTGTGATATTTATCTCGCTTGTATATTTTGACGTTTTTGTGATATTTTTGGGCGTGGTATATTTTGACGTTTTTCGACATAGTATGTCGTTTTTGGGATATTTATCTCGGTTGTATATTTAGACGTTTTTGGGATATTTTTCAGCGCGGTATATTTTGACTTTCTTTGACATAGTATAGTATGTCTTTTTTGTGATATTTATCTCGGTTGTATATTTTGACGTTTTTGGGATTTTTTTCAGCATGGTATATTTTGACGTTTTTCGACATAGTATAGTATGTCGTTTTTGTGATATTTATCTCGGTTGTATATTTTGACGTTTTTCGACAGAGTATAGTATGTTGTTTTTGTGATATTTATCTCGGTTGTATATTTTGACGTTTTTCGACAGAGTATAGTATGTTGTTTTTGTGATATTTATCTCGGTTGTATATTTAGACGTTTTTGTGATATTTTTCGGCGTGGTATATTTTCACGTTTTTGTGATATTTTTTGGCGTTGTATATTTTGACGTTTTTCGACATAGTATAGTATGTTGTTTTTGTGATATTTTTGGGCGTGGTACATTTTGACGTTTTTCGACATAGTATAGTATGTTGTTTTTGTGATATTTATCTCGGTTGTACATTTTGACGTTTTTGTGATATTTATCTCAGTTGTATATTTTGACGTTTTTGTGATATTTTTGGGCGTTGTATATTTTGACGTTTTTCGACATAGTATAGTATGTCGTTTTTGTGATATTTATCTCGGTTGTATATTTAGACGTTTTTGTGATATTTTTCGGCGTGGTATATTTTGACGTTTTTCAACATAGTATAGTATGTCGTTTTTGTGATATTTTTTGGCGTTGTATATTTTGACGTTTTTCGACATAGTATAGTATGTCGTTTTTGTGATATTTATCTCGGTTGTATATTTTGACGTTTTTGTGATATTTTTGGGCGTGGTACATTTTGACGTTTTTCGACATAGTATAGTATGTCGTTTTTGTGATATTTTGTGGCGTTGTATATTTTGATGTTTTTCGACATAGTATAGTATGTCGTTTTTGTGATATTTATCTCGGTTGTATATTTTGACGTTTTTGTGATATTTTTGGGCGTGGTACATTTTGACGTTTTTCGACATAGTATAGTATGTCGTTTTTGTGATATTTTGTGGCGTTGTATATTTTGATGTTTTTCGACATAGTATTGTATGTCGTTTTTGGGATATTTATCTCGGTTGTATATTTTGACGTTTTTGTGATATTTTTGGCCGTGGTATATCTTGACGTTTTTCGACATAGTATAGTATGTCGTTTTTGGGATATTTATCTGGGTTGTATATTTTGATGTTTTTGTGATATTTATTTCGGTTGTATATTTTGACGTTTTTCGACATAGTATAGTATGTCGTTTTTGTGATATTTATCTCGGTTGTATATTTTGACGTTTTTGGGATATTTTTCAGCGTGGTATATTTGGACGTTTTTCGAAAGAGTATAGTATGTCGTTTTTGTGTATTTATCTGGGTTGTATATTTTGACGTTTTTGGGGTATTTTTCAGCGTCGTATATTTTGACGTTTTTCGACAGTATAGTATGTCGTTTTTGTGATATTTATCTCGGTTGTATATTTTGACGTTTTTGTGATATTTTTGGGCGTGGTATATTTTGACGTTTTTCAACATAGTATAGTATGTTGTTTTTGTGATATTTTTCAGCGTGGTACATTTTGACGTTTTTCAACATAGTATAGTATGTTGTTTTTGTGATATTTATCTCGGTTGTATATTTTGACGTTTTTGGGGTATTTTTCAGCGTGGTATATTTTGACGTTTTTCGACATAGTATAGTGTGTCGTTTTTGTGATATTTATCTCGGTTGTATATTTTGACGTTTTTGTGATATTTTTGGGCGTGGTACATTTTGACGTTTTTCGACATAGTATAGTATGTGGTTTTTGGGATATTTTTCGGAGTGGTATATTTAGACATTTTTCGACATTGTATAGTATGTCGTTTTTGTGATATTTATCTGGGTTGTATATTTTGACGTTTTTGTGATATTTTTGGGCGTTGTATATTTTGATGTTTTTCGACATAGTATAGTATGTCGCTTTTGGGATATTTATCTGGGTTGTATATTTTGACGTTTTTGGGATATTTCTTGGCGTTGTATATTTTGACGTTTTTCGACATCGTATAGTATGTTGTTTTTGGGATATTTATCTTGGTTGTATATTTTTGCGTTTTTGTGATATTTTTCAGCGTGGTATATTTTGACGTTTTTCGACATAGTATAGTATGTTGTTTTTGGGATATTTATCTTGGTTGTATATTTTGACGTTTTTAGACATAGTATAGTATGTAGTTTTTGTAATTTTTATCTGGGTTGTATATTTTGATGTTTTTGTGATATTTTTGGGCGTGGTATATTTTGACGTTTTTGGGATATTTTTCAGTGTGGTATATTTAGACATTTTTCGACATAGTATAGTATGTCGTTTTTGTGATATTTATCTGGGTTGTATATTTTGACGTTTTTGGGGTATTTTTCAGTGTGGTATATTTAGACATTTTTCGACATAGTGTAGTATGTCGTTTTTGGGATATTTATCTGGGTTGTATATTTTGGCGTTTTTGGGATATTTCTTGGCGTTGTATATTTCGACGTTTTTCAACATAGTATAGTATGTTGTTTTTGTGATATTTATTTCGGTTGTATATTTCGACGTTTTTGGGATATTTTTCAGCGTGGTATATTTTGACGTTTTTCGACATAGTATAGTATGTCGTTTTTGTGATATTTATCTCGGTTGTATTTTTTGACGTTTTTGTGATATTTTTCAGCGTGGTATATTTTGACGTTTTTCGACATAGTATAGTATGTCGTTTTTGTGATATTTATCTGGGTTGTATATTTTGACGTTTTTGTGATATTTTTCAGCGTGGTATATTTTGACGTTTTTCGACATAGTATAGTATGTCCTTTTTGGGATATTTATCTCGGTTGTATATTTTGACTTTTTTGTGATATTTTTGGGCGTGGTATATTTTGGGATATTTATCTGGGTTGTACATTTTGACGTTTTTCGACATAGTATAGTATGTCGTTTTTGTGATATTTATCTCGGTTGTATATTTTGACGTATTTGTGATATTTTTGGGCGTGGTATATTTTGACGTTATTCGACATAGTATAGCATGTCGTTTTTGGGATATTTATCTGGGTTGTACATTTTGACGTTTTTCTACATAGAATTGTATGTCGTTTTTGTGATATTTATCTCGGTTGTATATTTTGACGTTTTAGTTATATTTTTGGGCGTGGTATATTTTGACGTTTTTCGACATAGTATAGCATGTCGTTTTTAGGATATTTATCTGGGTTGTATATTTTGATGTTTTTCGACATAGTATAATATGTCTTTTTGTGATATTTATCTTGGTCGTATATTTTGACGTTTTTCGACATAGTATAGTATGTCCTTTTTGTGATATTTATTTCGGTTGTATATTTTGACGTTTTTGGGATATTTTTCAGCGTGGTATATTTTGACGTTTTTCGACATAGTATGTCGTTTTTGGGATATTTATCTTGGTTGTATATTTTGACGTTATTCGACATAGTATAGTATGTCGTTTTTGGGATATTTATCTGGGTTGTATATTTTGACTTTTTTGTGATATTTTTGGGCGTGGTATAATTTGACGTTTTTCGACATAGTATAGTATGTCGTTTTTGGGATATTTATTTCGGTTGTATATTTTGACGTTTTTCCACATAGTATGTAGTTTTTGTAATTTTTATCTGGGTTGTATATTTTGACGTTTTTCGACATAGTATAGTATGTCGTTTTTGGGATATTTATCTCGGTTGTATATTTTGACGTTTTTCCACATAGTATGTAGTTTTTGTAATTTTTATCTGGGTTGTATATTTTGACGTTTTTCGACATAGTATAGTATGTCGTTTTTGTGATATTTTTCTCGGTTGTATATTTTGACGTATTTGTGATATTTTTGGGCGTGGTATATTTTGACGTTATTCGACATAGGATAGTATGTAGTTTTTGTGATATTTTTGGGCGTGGTATATTTTGACGTTTTTCGACATAGTATAGTATGTCGTTTTTGGGACATTTATCTGGGTTGTATATTTTGACGTTTTTCGACATAGTATAGTATGTCGTTTTTGTGATATTTATCTCGGTTGTATATTTTGACGTATTTGTGATATTTTTGGGCGTGGTATATTTTGACGTTATTCGACATAGTATAGTATGTAGTTTTTGTGATATTTTTGGGCGTGGTATATTTTGACGTTTTTCGACATAGTATAGTATGTCGTTTTCGTGATATTTATCTGGGTTGTATATTTTGACGTTTTTGGGGTATTTTTCAGCGTGGTATATTTTGACGTTATTCAACATAGTATAGTATGTAGTTTTTGTGATATTTTTGGGCGTGGTATATTTTGACGATTTTTCAACATAGTATATAGTATGTCGATTTTGGGATACTTTTTGGCGTTGTATATTTTGACGTTTTTCGGATATTTTTTGGCATTGTATATTTTGACATTTTTTGACATAGTATAGTATGTCGTTTTTGTGATATTTATCTGGGTTGTATATTCTGACGTTTTTTGGGGTATTTTTGGGCGTTGTATATTTTGACGTTTTTCTACATAGTATAGTATGTCGTTTTTGGGATATTTATCTCGGTTGTATATTTTGACTTTTTTGTGATATTTTTGGGCGTGGTATATTTTGACGTTTTTCAACATAGTATAGTATGTCGTTTTTGGGATACTTTTTGGCGTTGTATATTTTGACGTTTTTGACATAGTATAGTATGTCGTCTTTGTGATATTTTGTGGCGTTGTATATTTTGACGTTTTTCGACATAGTATAGTATGGCGTTTTTGGGATATTTATCTCGGTTGTATATTTTGACTTTTTTGGGATATTTTTCAGCGTGGTATATTTTGACGTTTTTCGACATAGTATAGTATGTCGTTTTTGGGACATTTTTCGGCGTTGTATATTTTGACGTTTTTGTGATATTTTTGGGCGTTGTATATTTTGACGTTTTTCGACATAGTATAGTATGTCCTTTTTGGGATATTTATCTGGGTT
The DNA here is from genome assembly GCF_960531495.2 of Zeus faber. Classification (NCBI taxonomy): domain Eukaryota; kingdom Metazoa; phylum Chordata; class Actinopteri; order Zeiformes; family Zeidae; genus Zeus; species Zeus faber. The sequence goes on along the minus strand of NC_137209.1, from coordinate 21,086,007 downwards.
GTATATTTTGACGTTTTTGGGATTTTTTTTGGCGTTGTATATTTTGATGTTTTACGACATAGTATTGTATGTCGTTTTTGGGATATTTATCTCGGTTGTATATTTTGACGTTTTTGTGATACTTTTGGGCGTGGTATATTTTGACGTTTTTCGACATAGTATAGTATGTAGTTTGTGGGACATTTTTCGGCGTTGTATATTTTGACGTTTTTGGGGTATTTTTCAGCGTGGTATATTTTGACGTTATTCGACATAGTATAGTATGTCGTTTTGGGATATTTATCTCGGTTGTATATTTTGACGTTTTTCGACAAAGTATAGTATGTCGTTTTTGTGATATTTATCTCGGTTGTATATTTTGACGCTTTTGTGATATTTTTGGGCGTGGTATATTTTGACGATTTTTCAACATAGTATATAGTATGTCGATTTTGGGATACTTTTTGGCGTTGTATATTTTGACGTTTTTCGGATATTTTTTGGCGTTGTATATTTTGACATTTTTTGACATAGTATAGTATGTCGTTTTTGTGATATTTATCTGGGTTGTATATTCTGACGTTTTTTGGGGTATTTTTCAGCGTGGTATATTTTGACGTTTTTGGGGTATTTTTCAGCGTGGTATATTTTGACGTTATTCGACATAGTATAGTATGTCGTTTTGGGATATTTATCTCGGTTGTATATTTTGACGTTTTTCGACAAAGTATAGTATGTCGTTTTTGTGATATTTATCTCGGTTGTATATTGTGACGCTTTTGTGATATTTTTGGGCGTGGTATATTTTGACGATTTTTCAACATAGTATATAGTATGTCGATTTTGGGATACTTTTTGGCGTTGTATATTTTGACGTTTTTCGGATATTTTTTGGCGTTGTATATTTTGACATTTTTTGACATAGTATAGTATGTCGTTTTTGTGATATTTATCTGGGTTGTATATTCTGACGTTTTTTGGGGTATTTTTCAGCGTGGTATATTTTGACGTTTTTCGACATAGTATAGTATGTCGTTTTTGTGATATTTATCTCGCTTGTATATTTTGACGTTTTTGGGATATTTTTTGGCGTTGTATATTTTGACGTTTTTCGACAGAGTATAGTATGTTGTTTTTGTGATATTTATCTCGGTTGTATATTTGGACGTTTTTGTGATATTTTTGGGCGTGGTATATTTTGATGTTTTTCGACATAGTATAGTATGTCGTTTTTGTGATATTTATCTCGGTTGTATATTTGGACGTTTTTGTGATATTTTTGGGCGTGGTATATTTTGACGTTTTTCGACACAGTATAGTATGTTGTTTTTGGGATATTTATCTGGGTTGTATATTTTGACGTTTTTGTGATATTTTTCAGCGTGGTATATTTTGACGTTTTTCTACATAGTATAGTATGTCGTTTTTGGGAAATTTTTCTGCGTTGTATATTTTGTCGTTTTTGGGATATTTTTGGGCGTGGTACATTTTGACGTTTTTCGACACAGTATAGTATGTTGTTTTTGTGATATTTATCTCGGTTGTATATTTTGACGTTTTTGTGATATTTTTGGGCGTGGTACATACTATACTTGTGATATTTTTCGGCGTGGTATATTTTGACTTTTTTCGACATAGTATTGTATGTCGTTTTTGGGATATTTTTTGGCGTTGTATATTTTGACGTTTTTCGACATAGTATAGAATGTTGTTTTTGTCTGGGTTGTATATTTTGACGTTTTTGGGATATTTTTGGGCGTTGTATATTTGACGTTTTTCAACATAGTATAGTATGTCGTTTTCGTGATATTTATCTGGGTTGTATATTTTGACGTTTTTGGGTTATTTTTCAGCGTGGTATATTTTGACGTTATTCAACATAGTATAGTATGTAGTTTTTGTGATATTTTTGGGCGTGGTATATTTTGACGTTTTTCGACATAGTATAGTATGTCGTTTTTGGGATATTTATCTGGGTTGTATATTTTGACGTTTTTCGACATAGGATAGTATGTAGTTTTTGTGATATTTTTGGGCGTGGTATATTTTGACGTTTTTCGACATAGTATAGTATGTCGTTTTTGGGACATTTATCTGGGTTGTATATTTTGACGTTTTTGTGATATCTTCTGGCGTTGTATATTTTGACGTCTTTCAACATAGTATAGTATGTTGTTTTTGTGATATTTATCTCTGTTGTATATTTTGACGTTCTTGTGATATTTATTTCGGTTGTATATTTTGACGTTTTTCGACATAGTATATAGTATGTCGTTTTTGGGACATTTTTCGGCGTTGTATATTTTGACATTTTTCGACATAGTATGTCGTTTTTGTGATATTTATCTCGGTTGTATATTTTGACGTTATTGTGATATTTTTGGGCGTGGTATATTTTGACGTTTTTCGACATAGTATGTCGTTTTTGGGATATTTATCTCGGTTGTATATTTAGACGTTTTTGGGATATTTTTCAGCGCGGTATATTTTGACTTTCTTTGACATAGTATAGTATGTCTTTTTTGTGATATTTATCTCGGTTGTATATTTTGACGTTTTTCGACATAGTATAGTATGTCGTTTTTGTGATATTTATCTCGGTTGTATATTTTGACGTTTTTCGACAGAGTATAGTATGTTGTTTTTGTGATATTTATCTCGGTTGTATATTTTGACGTTTTTGTGATATTTTTGGGCGTTGTATATTTTGACGTTTTTCGACATAGTATAGTATGTCGTTTTTGTGATATTTATCTCAGTTGTATATTTTGACGTTTTTGTGATATTTTTGGGCGTGGTATATTTTGACGTTTTTCAACATAGTATAGTATGTTGTTTTTGTGATATTTTTCTCGGTTGTATATTTAGACGTTTTTGTGATATTTTTGGGCGTTGTATATTTTGACGTTTTTCGACATAGTATAGTATGTCGTTTTTGTGATATTTATCTCGGTTGTATATTTAGACGTTTTTGTGATATTTTTCGGCGTGGTATATTTTGACGTTTTTCAACATAGTATAGTATGTCGTTTTTGTGATATTTTTTGGCGTTGTATATTTTGACGTTTTTCGACATAGTATAGTATGTCGTTTTTGTGATATTTATCTCGGTTGTATATTTTGACGTTTTTGTGATATTTTTGGGCGTGGTACATTTTGACGTTTTTCGACATAGTATAGTATGTCGTTTTTGTGATATTTTGTGGCGTTGTATATTTTGATGTTTTTCGACATAGTATAGTATGTCGTTTTTGTGATATTTATCTCGGTTGTATATTTTGACGTTTTTGTGATATTTTTGGGCGTGGTACATTTTGACGTTTTTCGACATAGTATAGTATGTCGTTTTTGTGATATTTTGTGGCGTTGTATATTTTGATGTTTTTCGACATAGTATTGTATGTCGTTTTTGGGATATTTATCTCGGTTGTATATTTTGACGTTTTTGTGATATTTTTGGCCGTGGTATATCTTGACGTTTTTCGACATAGTATAGTATGTCGTTTTTGTGATATTTATCAGCGTGGTATATTTAGACGTCTTTCGACATAGTATAGTATGTCGTTTTTGGGATATTTATCTGGGTTGTATATTTTGACGTTTTTGGGGTATTTTTCAGCGTCGTATATTTTGACGTTTTTCGACAGTATAGTATGTCGTTTTTGTGATATTTATCTCGGTTGTATATTTTGACGTTTTTGTGATATTTTTGGGCGTGGTATATTTTGACGTTTTTCAACATAGTATAGTATGTTGTTTTTGTGATATTTTTCAGCGTGGTACATTTTGACGTTTTTCAACATAGTATAGTATGTTGTTTTTGTGATATTTTTCTCGGTTGTATATTTTGACGTTTTTGGGATATTTTTCAGCGTGGTATATTTTGACGTTTTTCGACATAGTATAGTATGTCGTTTTTGTGATATTTATCTCGGTTGTATATTTTGACGTTTTTGTGATATTTTTGGGCGTGGTACATTTTGACGTTTTTCGACATAGTATAGTATGTGGTTTTTGGGATATTTTTCGGAGTGGTATATTTAGACATTTTTCGACATAGTATAGTATGTCGTTTTTGTGATATTTATCTGGGTTGTATATTTTGACGTTTTTGTGATATTTTTGGGCGTTGTATATTTTGATGTTTTTCGACATAGTATAGTATGTCGCTTTTGGGATATTTATCTGGGTTGTATATTTTGACGTTTTTGGGATATTTCTTGGCGTTGTATATTTTGACGTTTTTCGACATCGTATAGTATGTTGTTTTTGGGATATTTATCTTGGTTGTATATTTTTGCGTTTTTGTGATATTTTTCAGCGTGGTATATTTTGACGTTTTTCGACATAGTATAGTATGTTGTTTTTGGGATATTTATCTTGGTAGTATATTTTGACGTTTTTAGACATAGTATAGTATGTAGTTTTTGTAATTTTTATCTGGGTTGTATATTTTGATGTTTTTGTGATATTTTTGGGCGTGGTATATTTTGACGTTTTTGGGATATTTTTCAGTGTGGTATATTTAGACATTTTTCGACATAGTATAGTATGTCGTTTTTGTGATATTTATCTGGGTTGTATATTTTGACGTTTTTGGGGTATTTTTCAGTGTGGTATATTTAGACATTTTTCGACATAGTGTAGTATGTCGTTTTTGGGATATTTATCTGGGTTGTATATTTTGGCGTTTTTGGGATATTTCTTGGCGTTGTATATTTCGACGTTTTTCAACATAGTATAGTATGTTGTTTTTGTGATATTTATTTCGGTTGTATATTTCGACGTTTTTGGGATATTTTTCAGCGTGGTATATTTTGACGTTTTTCGACATAGTATAGTATGTCGTTTTTGTGATATTTATCTCGGTTGTATATTTTGACGTTTTTGTGATATTTTTCAGCGTGGTATATTTTGACGTTTTTCGACATAGTATAGTATGTCGTTTTTGTGATATTTATCTGGGTTGTATATTTTGACGTTTTTGTGATATTTTTCAGCGTGGTATATTTTGACGTTTTTCGACATAGTATAGTATGTCCTTTTTGGGATATTTATCTCGGTTGTATATTTTGACTTTTTTGTGATATTTTTGGGCGTGGTATATTTTGGGATATTTATCTGGGTTGTACATTTTGACGTTTTTCGACATAGTATAGTATGTCGTTTTTGTGATATTTATCTCGGTTGTATATTTTGACGTATTTGTGATATTTTTGGGCGTGGTATATTTTGACGTTATTCGACATAGTATAGCATGTCGTTTTTGGGATATTTATCTGGGTTGTACATTTTGACGTTTTTCGACATAGTATAGTATGTCGTTTTTGTGATATTTATCTCGGTTGTATATTTTGACGTTTTAGTTATATTTTTGGGCGTGGTATATTTTGACGTTTTTCGACATAGTAAAGTATGTCGTTTTTAGGATATTTATCTGGGTTGTATATTTTGATGTTTTTCGACATAGTATAATATGTCCTTTTTGTGATATTTATTTCGGTTGTATATTTTGACGTTTTTGGGATATTTTTCAGCGTGGTATATTTTGACGTTTTTCGACATAGTATGTCGTTTTTGGGATATTTATCTTGGTTGTATATTTTGACGTTTTTCGACATAGTATAGTATGTCGTTTTTGGGATATTTATCTGGGTTGTATATTTTGACTTTTTTGTGATATTTTTGGGCGTGGTATAATTTGACGTTTTTCGACATAGTCTAGTACGTCGTTTTTGGGATATTTATTTCGGTTGTATATTTTGACGTTTTTCCACATAGTATGTCGTTTTTGTAATTTTTATCTGGGTTGTATATTTTGACGTTTTTCGACATAGTATAGTATGTCGTTTTTGGGATATTTATCTCGGTTGTATATTTTGACGTTTTTCCACATAGTATGTAGTTTTTGTAATTTTTATCTGGGTTGTATATTTTGACGTTTTTCGACATAGTATAGTATGTCGTTTTTGTGATATTTTTCTCGGTTGTATATTTTGACGTATTTGTGATATTTTTGGGCGTGGTATATTTTGACGTTATTCGACATAGTATAGTATGTAGTTTTTGTGATATTCTTGGGCGTGGTATATTTTGACGTTTTTCGACATAGTATAGTATGTCGTTTTCGTGATATTTATCTGGGTTGTATATTTTGACGTTTTTGGGGTATTTTTCAGCGTGGTATATTTTGACGTTTTTCGACATAGGATAGTATGTAGTTTTTGTGATATTTTTGGGCGTGGTATATTTTGACGTTTTTCGACATAGTATAGTATGTCGTTTTTGGGACATTTATCTGGGTTGTATATTTTGACGTTTTTTGACATAGTATAGTATGTCGTTTTTGTGATATTTATCTCGGTTGTATATTTTGACGTATTTGTGATATTTTTGGGCGTGGTATATTTTGACGTTATTCGACATAGTATAGTATGTAGTTTTTGTGATATTTTTGGGCGTGGTATATTTTGACGTTTTTCGACATAGTATAGTATGTCGTTTTCGTGATATTTATCTGGGTTGTATATTTTGACGTTTTTGGGGTATTTTTCGACGTTATTCAACATAGTATAGTATGTAGTTTTTGTGATATTTTTGGGCGTGGTATATTTTGACGTTTTTCGACATAGTATAGTATGTCGTTTTTGGGATATTTTTGGGCGTTGTATATTTTGACGTTTTTCTACATAGTATAGTATGTCGTTTTTGGGATATTTATCTCGGTTGTATATTTTGACTTTTTTGTGATATTTTTGGGCGTGGTATATTTTGACGTTTTTCAACATAGTATAGTATGTCGTTTTTGGGATACTTTTTGGCGTTGTATATTTTGACGTTTTTGACATAGTATAGTATGTCTTCTTTGTGATATTTTGTGGCGTTGTATATTTTGACGTTTTTCGACATAGTATAGTATGGCGTTTTTGGGATATTTTTCAGCGTGGTATATTTTGACGTTTTTCGACATAGTATAGTATGTCGTTTTTGGGACATTTTTCGGCGTTGTATATTTTGACGTTTTTGTGATATTTTTGGGCGTTGTATATTTTGACGTTTTTCGACATAGTATAGTATGTCCTTTTTGGGATATTTATCTGGGTTGTATATTTTGACGTTTTTGGGATTTTTTTTGGCGTTGTATATTTTGATGTTTTACGACATAGTATTGTATGTCGTTTTTGGGATATTTATCTCGGTTGTATATTTTGACGTTTTTGTGATACTTTTGGGCGTGGTATATTTTGACGTTTTTCGACATAGTATAGTATGTAGTCTGTGGGACATTTTTCGGCGTTGTATATTTTGACGTTTTTGGGGTATTTTTCAGCGTGGTATATTTTGACGTTATTCGACATAGTATAGTATGTCGTTTTGGGATATTTATCTCGGTTGTATATTTTGACGTTTTTCGACAAAGTATAGTATGTCGTTTTTGTGATATTTATCTCGGTTGTATATTTTGACGCTTTTGTGATATTTTTGGGCGTGGTATATTTTGACGATTTTTCAACATAGTATATAGTATGTCGATTTTGGGATACTTTTTGGCGTTGCATATTTTGACGTTTTTCGGATATTTTCTGGCGTTGTATATTTTGACATTTTTTGACATAGTATAGTATGTCGTTTTTGTGATATTTATCTGGGTTGTATATTCTGACGTTTTTTGGGGTATTTTTCAGCGTGGTATATTTTGACGTTTTTGGGGTATTTTTCAGCGTGGTATATTTTGACGTTATTCGACATAGTATAGTATGTCGTTTTGGGATATTTATCTCGGTTGTATATTTTGACGTTTTTCGACAAAGTATAGTATGTCGTTTTTGTGATATTTATCTCGGTTGTATATTTTGACGCTTTTGTGATATTTTTGGGCGTGGTATATTTTGACGATTTTTCAACATAGTATATAGTATGTCGATTTTGGGATACTTTTTGGCGTTGTATATTTTGACGTTTTTCGGATATTTTTTGGCGTTGTATATTTTGACATTTTTTGACATAGTATAGTATGTCGTTTTTGTGATATTTATCAGCGTGGTATATTTAGACGTCTTTCGACATAGTATAGTATGTCGTTTTTGTGATATTTATCTCGGTTGTATATTTTGACGTTTTTGGGATATTTATCTCGGTTGTATATTTAGACGTTTTTGGGATATTTTTCAGCGCGGTATATTTTGACTTTCTTTGACATAGTATAGTATGTCTTTTTTGTGATATTTATCTCGGTTGTATATTTTGACGTTTTTGGGATTTTTTTCAGCATGGTATATTTTGACGTTTTTCGACATAGTATAGTATGTCGTTTTTGTGATATTTATCTCGGTTGTATATTTTGACGTTTTTCGACAGAGTATAGTATGTTGTTTTTGTGATATTTATCTCGGTTGTATATTTAGACGTTTTTGTGATATTTTTCGGCGTGGTATATTTTCACGTTTTTGGGATATTTTTTGGCGTTGTATATTTTGACGTTTTTCGACATAGTATAGTATGTTGTTTTTGTGATATTTTTGGGCGTGGTACATTTTGACGTTTTTCGACATAGTATAGTATGTTGTTTTTGTCATATTTATCTCGGTTGTACATTTTGACGTTTTTGTGATATTTATCTCAGTTGTATATTTTGACGTTTTTGTGATATTTTTGGGCGTTGTATATTTTGACGTTTTTCGACATAGTATAGTATGTCGTTTTTGTGATATTTATCTCGGTTGTATATTTAGACGTTTTTGTGATATTTTTCGGCGTGGTATATTTTGACGTTTTTCAACATAGTATAGTATGTCGTTTTTGTGATATTTTTTGGCGTTGTATATTTTGACGTTTTTCGACATAGTATAGTATGTCGTTTTTGTGATATTTATCTCGGTTGTATATTTTGACGTTTTTGTGATATTTTTGGGCGTGGTACATTTTGACGTTTTTCGACATAGTATAGTATGTCGTTTTTGTGATATTTTGTGGCGTTGTATATTTTGATGTTTTTCGACATAGTATAGTATGTCGTTTTTGTGATATTTATCTCGGTTGTATATTTTGACGTTTTTGTGATATTTTTGGGCGTGGTACATTTTGACGTTTTTCGACATAGTATAGTATGTCGTTTTTGTGATATTTTGTGGCGTTGTATATTTTGATGTTTTTCGACATAGTATTGTATGTCGTTTTTGGGATATTTATCTCGGTTGTATATTTTGACGTTTTTGTGATATTTTTGGCCGTGGTATATCTTGACGTTTTTCGACATAGTATAGTATGTCGTTTTTGGGATATTTATCTGGGTTGTATATTTTGATGTTTTTGTGATATTTATTTCGGTTGTATATTTTGACGTTTTTGGGATATTTTTCAGCGCGGTATATTTTGACTTTCTTTGACATAGTATAGTATGTCTTTTTTGTGATATTTATCTCGGTTGTATATTTTGACGTTTTTGGGATTTTTTTCAGCATGGTATATTTTGACGTTTTTCGACATAGTATAGTATGTTGTTTTTGTGATATTTATCTCGGTTGTATATTTTGACGTTTTTCGACAGAGTATAGTATGTTGTTTTTGTGATATTTATCTCGGTTGTATATTTAGACGTTTTTGTGATATTTTTCGGCGTGGTATATTTTCACGTTTTTGGGATATTTTCTGGCGTTGTATATTTTGACGTTTTTCGACATAGTATAGTATGTTGTTTTTGTGATATTTTTGGGCGTGGTATATTTTGACGATTTTTCAACATAGTATATAGTATGTCGATTTTGGGATACTTTTTGGCGTTGTATATTTTGACGTTTTTCGGATATTTTTTGGCGTTGTATATTTTGACATTTTTTGACATAGTATAGTATGTCGTTTTTGTGATATTTATCTGGGTTGTATATTCTGACGTTTTTTGGGGTATTTTTCAGCGTGGTATATTTTGACGTTTTTCGACATAGTATAGTATGTCGTTTTTGTGATATTTATCTCGCTTGTATATTTTGACGTTTTTGGGATATTTTTTGGCGTTGTATATTTTGACGTTTTTCGACAGAGTATAGTATGTTGTTTTTGTGATATTTATCTCGGTTGTATATTTTGACATTTTTGTGATATTTTTCGGTGTGGTATATTTTGACGTTTTTCGACATAGTATAGTATGTCGTTTTTGGGATATTTTTTGGCGTTGTATATTTTGATGTTTTTCGACATAGTATAGTATGTCGTTTTTGTGATATTTATCTCGGTTGTATATTTGGACGTTTTTGTGATATTTTTGGGCGTGGTATATTTTGACGTTTTTCAACATAGTATAGTATGTCGTTTTTGTGATATTTTGTGGCGTTGTATATTTTGACGTTTTTCGACACAGTATAGTATGTTGTTTTTGGGATATTTATCTCGGTTGTATATTTTGACGTTTTTGGGATATTTTTGGGCGTGGTATATTTTGACATTTTTCAACATAGTATAGTATGTCATTTTTGTGATATTTATCTGGGTTGTATATTTTGACGTTTTTGTGATATTTTTCAGCGTGGTATATTTTGACGTTTTTCGACATAGTATAGTATGTTGTTTTTGTGATATTTATCTCGGTTGTATATTTTGACGTTTTTGTGATATTTTTGGGCGTGGTACATACTATACTTGTGATATTTTTCGGCGTGGTATATTTTGACGTTTTTCGACATAGTATTGTATGTCGTTTTTGGGATATTTTTTGGCGTTGTATATTTTGACGTTTTTCGACATAGTATAGAATGTTGTTTTTGTCTGGGTTGTATATTTTGACGTTTTTGGGATATTTTTGGGCGTTGTATATTTGACGTTTTTCGACATAGTATAGTATGTCGTTTTTGTGATATTTATCTCGCTTGTATATTTTGACGTTTTTGGGATATTTTTTGGCGTTGTATATTTTGACGTTTTTCGACAGAGTATAGTATGTTGTTTTTGTGATATTTATCTCGGTTGTATATTTTGACATTTTTGTGATATTTTTCGGTGTGGTATATTTTGACGTTTTTCGACATAGTATAGTATGTCGTTTTTGGGATATTTTTTGGCGTTGTATATTTTGATGTTTTTCGACATAGTATAGTATGTCGTTTTTGTGATATTTATCTCGGTTGTATATTTGGACGTTTTTGTGATATTTTTGGGCGTGGTATATTTTGACGTTTTTCAACATAGTATAGTATGTCGTTTTTGTGATATTTTGTGGCGTTGTATATTTTGACGTTTTTCGACACAGTATAGTATGTTGTTTTTGGGATATTTATCTCGGTTGTATATTTTGACGTTTTTGGGATATTTTTGGGCGTGGTATATTTTGACATTTTTCAACATAGTATAGTATGTCATTTTTGTGATATTTATCTGGGTTGTATATTTTGACGTTTTTGTGATATTTTTCAGCGTGGTATATTTTGACGTTTTTCGACATAGTATAGTATGTTGTTTTTGTGATATTTATCTCGGTTGTATATTTTGACGTTTTTGTGATATTTTTGGGCGTGGTACATACTATACTTGTGATATTTTTCGGCGTGGTATATTTTGACGTTTTTCGACATAGTATTGTATGTCGTTTTTGGGATATTTTTTGGCGTTGTATATTTTGACGTTTTTCGACATAGTATAGAATGTTGTTTTTGTCTGGGTTGTATATTTTGACGTTTTTGGGATATTTTTGGGCGTTGTATATTTGACGTTTTTCAACATAGTATAGTATGTCGTTTTCGTGATATTTATCTGGGTTGTATATTTTGACGTTTTTGGGGTATTTTTCAGCGTGGTATATTTTGACGTTATTCAACATAGTATAGTATGTAGTTTTTGTGATATTTTTGGGCGTGGTATATTTTGACGTTTTTCGACATAGTATAGTATGTCGTTTTTGGGACATTTATCTGGGTTGTATATTTTGACGTTTTTGTGATATCTTCTGGCGTTGTATATTTTGACGTCTTTCAACATAGTATAGTATGTTGTTTTTGTGATATTTATCTCTGTTGTATATTTTGACGTTCTTGTGATATTTATTTCGGTTGTATATTTTGACGTTTTTCGACATAGTATATAGTATGTCGTTTTTGGGACATTTTTCGGCGTTGTATATTTTGACATTTTTCGACATAGTATGTCGTTTTTGTGATATTTATCTCGGTTGTATATTTTGACGTTATTGTGATATTTTTGGGCGTGGTATATTTTGACGTTTTTCGACATAGTATGTCGTTTTTGGGATATTTATCTCGGTTGTATATTTAGACGTTTTTGGGATATTTTTCAGCGCGGTATATTTTGACTTTCTTTGACATAGTATAGTATGTCGTTTTTGTGATATTTATCTCGGTTGTATATTTTGACGTTTTTCGACAGAGTATAGTATGTTGTTTTTGTGATATTTATCTCGGTTGTATATTTAGACGTTTTTGTGATATTTTTCGGCGTGGTATATTTTCACGTTTTTGGGATATTTTTTGGCGTTGTATATTTTGACGTTTTTCGACATAGTATAGTATGTTGTTTTTGTGATATTTATCTCGGTTGTATATTTTGAAGTTTTTGTGATATTTTTGGGCGTGGTACATTTTGACGTTTTCCGACATAGTATAGTATGTTGTTTTTGTGATATTTATCTCGGTTGTATATTTTGACGTTTTTGTGATATTTTTGGGCGTTGTATATTTTGACGTTTTTCGACATAGTATAGTATGTCGTTTTTGTGATATTTATCTCAGTTGTATATTTTGACGTTTTTGTGATATTCTTGGGCGTGGTATATTTTGACGTTTTTCAACATAGTATAGTATGTTGTTTTTGTGATATTTTTCTCGGTTGTATATTTAGACGTTTTTGTGATATTTTTGGGCGTTGTATATTTTGACGTTTTTCGACATAGTATAGTATGTCTTTTTTGTGATATTTATCTCGGTTGTATATTTTGACGTTTTTGGGATTTTTTTCAGCATGGTATATTTTGACGTTTTTCGACATAGTATAGTATGTCGTTTTTGTGATATTTATCTCGGTTGTATATTTTGACGTTTTTCGACAGAGTATAGTATGTTGTTTTTGTGATATTTATCTCGGTTGTATATTTAGACGTTTTTGTGATATTTTTCGGCGTGGTATATTTTCACGTTTTTGGGATATTTTTTGGCGTTGTATATTTTGACGTTTTTCGACATAGTATAGTATGTTGTTTTTGTGATATTTTTGGGCGTGGTACATTTTGACGTTTTTCGACATAGTATAGTATGTTGTTTTTGTGATATTTATCTCGGTTGTACATTTTGACGTTTTTGTGATATTTATCTCAGTTGTATATTTTGACGTTTTTGTGATATTTTTGGGCGTTGTATATTTTGACGTTTTTCGACATAGTATAGTATGTCGTTTTTGTGATATCTATCTCGGTTGTATATTTAGACGTTTTTGTGATATTTTTCGGCGTGGTATATTTTGACGTTTTTCAACATAGTATAGTATGTCGTTTTTGTGATATTTTTTGGCGTTGTATATTTTGACGTTTTTCGACATAGTATAGTATGTCGTTTTTGTGATATTTATCTCGGTTGTATATTTTGACGTTTTTGTGATATTTTTGGGCGTGGTACATTTTGACGTTTTTCGACATAGTATAGTATGTCGTTTTTGTGATATTTTGTGGCGTTGTATATTTTGATGTTTTTCGACATAGTATAGTATGTCGTTTTTGTGATATTTATCTCGTTTGTATATTTTGACGTTTTTGTGATATTTTTGGGCGTGGTACATTTTGACGTTTTTCGACATAGTATAGTATGTCGTTTTTGTGATATTTTGTGGCGTTGTATATTTTGATGTTTTTCGACATAGTATTGTATGTCGTTTTTGGGATATTTATCTCGGTTGTATATTTTGACGTTTTTGTGATATTTTTGGCCGTGGTATATCTTGACGTTTTTCGACATAGTATAGTATGTCGTTTTTGGGATATTTTTTGGCGTTGTATATTTTGACGTTTTTCGACATAGTATATTATGTCGTTTTTGTGATATTTATCAGCGTGGTATATTTAGACGTCTTTCGACATAGTATAGTATGTCGTTTTTGGGATATTTATCTGGGTTGTATATTTTGATGTTTTTGTGATATTTATTTCGGTTGTATATTTTGACGTTTTTGGGATATTTTTCAGCGCGGTATATTTTGACTTTCTTTGACATAGTATAGTATGTCGTTTTTGTGATATTTATCTCGGTTGTATATTTTGACGTTTTTCGACAGAGTATAGTATGTTGTTTTTGTGATATTTATCTCGGTTGTATATTTAGACGTTTTTGTGATATTTTTCGGCGTGGTATATTTTCACGTTTTTGGGATATTTTTTGGCGTTGTATATTTTGACGTTTTTCGACATAGTATAGTATGTTGTTTTTGTGATATTTATCTCGGTTGTATATTTTGAAGTTTTTGTGATATTTTTGGGCGTGGTACATTTTGACGTTTTCCGACATAGTATAGTATGTTGTTTTTGTGATATTTATCTCGGTTGTATATTTTGACGTTTTTGTGATATTTTTGGGCGTTGTATATTTTGACGTTTTTCGACATAGTATAGTATGTCGTTTTTGTGATATTTATTTCAGTTGTATATTTTGACGTTTTTGTGATATTTTTGGGCGTGGTATATTTTGACGTTTTTCAACATAGAATAGTATGTTGTTTTTGTGATATTTTTCTCGGTTGTATATTTAGACGTTTTTGTGATATTTTTGGGCGTTGTATATTTTGACGTTTTTCGACATAGTATAGTATGTCGTTTTTGTGATATTTATCTCGGTTGTATATTTAGACGTTTTTGGGATATTTTTGGGCGTTGTATATTTTGACGTTTTTCGACATAGTATAGTATGTTGTTTTTGTGATATTTTTGGGCGTTGTATATTTTGACGTTTTTCGACATAGTATAGTATGTCGTTTTTGTGATATTTATCTCGGTTGAATATTTTGACGTTTTTGTGATATCTTCTGGCGTTGTATATTTTGACGTTTTTCAACATAGTATAGTATGTTGTTTTTGTGATATTTATCTCGGTTGTATATTTTGACGTTCTTGTGATATTTATTTCGGTTTTATATTTTGACGTTTTTCGACATAGTATATAGTATGTCGTTTTTGGGACATTTTTCGGCGTTGTATATTTTGACATTTTTCGACATAGTATAGTATGTCGTTTTTGTGATATTTATCTCGCTTGTATATTTTGACGTTTTTGTGATATTTTTGGGCGTGGTATATTTTGACGTTTTTCGACATAGTATGTCGTTTTTGGGATATTTATCTCGGTTGTATATTTAGACGTTTTTGGGATATTTTTCAGCGCGGTATATTTTGACTTTCTTTGACATAGTATAGTATGTCTTTTTTGTGATATTTATCTCGGTTGTATATTTTGACGTTTTTGGGATTTTTTTCAGCATGGTATATTTTGACGTTTTTCGACATAGTATAGTATGTCGTTTTTGTGATATTTATCTCGGTTGTATATTTTGACGTTTTTCGACAGAGTATAGTATGTTGTTTTTGTGATATTTATCTCGGTTGTATATTTAGACGTTTTTGTGATATTTTTCGGCGTGGTATATTTTCACGTTTTTGGGATATTTTTTGGCGTTGTATATTTTGACGTTTTTCGACATAGTATAGTATGTTGTTTTTGTGATATTTTTGGGCGTGGTACATTTTGACGTTTTTCGACATAGTATAGTATGTTGTTTTTGTGATATTTATCTCGGTTGTACATTTTGACGTTTTTGTGATATTTATCTCAGTTGTATATTTTGACGTTTTTGTGATATTTTTGGGCGTTGTATATTTTGACGTTTTTCGACATAGTATAGTATGTCGTTTTTGTGATATTTATCTCGGTTGTATATTTAGACGTTTTTGTGATATTTTTCGGCGTGGTATATTTTGACGTTTTTCAACATAGTATAGTATGTCGTTTTTGTGATATTTTTTGGCGTTGTATATTTTGACGTTTTTCGACATAGTATAGTATGTCGTTTTTGTGATATTTATCTCGGTTGTATATTTTGACGTTTTTCGACAAAGTATAGTATGTCGTTTTTGTGATATTTATCTCGGTTGTATATTTTGACGCTTTTGTGATATTCTTGGGCGTGGTATATTTTGACGTTTTTCAACATAGTATAGTATGTTGTTTTTGTGATATTTTTCTCGGTTGTATATTTAGACGTTTTTGTGATATTTTTGGGCGTTGTATATTTTGACGTTTTTCGACATAGTATAGTATGTCTTTTTTGTGATATTTATCTCGGTTGTATATTTTGACGTTTTTGGGATTTTTTTCAGCATGGTATATTTTGACGTTTTTCGACATAGTATAGTATGTCGTTTTTGTGATATTTATCTCGGTTGTATATTTTGACGTTTTTCGACAGAGTATAGTATGTTGTTTTTGTGATATTTATCTCGGTTGTATATTTAGACGTTTTTGTGATATTTTTCGGCGTGGTATATTTTCACGTTTTTGGGATATTTTTTGGCGTTGTATATTTTGACGTTTTTCGACATAGTATAGTATGTTGTTTTTGTGATATTTTTGGGCGTGGTACATTTTGACGTTTTTCGACATAGTATAGTATGTTGTTTTTGTGATATTTATCTCGGTTGTACATTTTGACGTTTTTGTGATATTTATCTCAGTTGTATATTTTGACGTTTTTGTGATATTTTTGGGCGTTGTATATTTTGACGTTTTTCGACATAGTATAGTATGTCGTTTTTGTGATATTTATCTCGGTTGTATATTTAGACGTTTTTGTGATATTTTTCGGCGTGGTATATTTTGACGTTTTTCAACATAGTATAGTATGTCGTTTTTGTGATATTTTTTGGCGTTGTATATTTTGACGTTTTTCGACATAGTATAGTATGTCGTTTTTGTGATATTTATCTCGGTTGTATATTTTGACGTTTTTGTGATATTTTTGGGCGTGGTACATTTTGACGTTTTTCGACATAGTATAGTATGTCGTTTTTGTGATATTTTGTGGCGTTGTATATTTTGATGTTTTTCGACATAGTATAGTATGTCGTTTTTGTGATATTTATCTCGTTTGTATATTTTGACGTTTTTGTGATATTTTTGGGCGTGGTACATTTTGACGTTTTTCGACATAGTATAGTATGTCGTTTTTGTGATATTTTGTGGCGTTGTATATTTTGATGTTTTTCGACATAGTATTGTATGTCGTTTTTGGGATATTTATCTCGGTTGTATATTTTGACGTTTTTGTGATATTTTTGGCCGTGGTATATCTTGACGTTTTTCGACATAGTATAGTATGTCGTTTTTGGGATATTTTTTGGCGTTGTATATTTTGACGTTTTTCGACATAGTATATTATGTCGTTTTTGTGATATTTATCAGCGTGGTATATTTAGACGTCTTTCGACATAGTATAGTATGTCGTTTTTGGGATATTTATCTGGGTTGTATATTTTGATGTTTTTGTGATATTTATTTCGGTTGTATATTTTGACGTTTTTGGGATATTTTTCAGCGCGGTATATTTTGACTTTCTTTGACATAGTATAGTATGTCGTTTTTGTGATATTTATCTCGGTTGTATATTTTGACGTTTTTCGACAGAGTATAGT
Organism: Zeus faber; assembly: GCF_960531495.2. Lineage (NCBI taxonomy): Eukaryota > Metazoa > Chordata > Actinopteri > Zeiformes > Zeidae > Zeus > Zeus faber. The sequence goes on along the minus strand of NC_137209.1, from coordinate 21,068,363 downwards.
ATGTTGTTTTTGTGATATTTATCTCGGTTGTATATTTAGACGTTTTTGTGATATTTTTCGGCGTGGTATATTTTCACGTTTTTGGGATATTTTTTGGCGTTGTATATTTTGACGTTTTTCGACATAGTATAGTATGTTGTTTTTGTGATATTTATCTCGGTTGTATATTTTGAAGTTTTTGTGATATTTTTGGGCGTGGTACATTTTGACGTTTTCCGACATAGTATAGTATGTTGTTTTTGTGATATTTATCTCGGTTGTATATTTTGACGTTTTTGTGATATTTTTGGGCGTTGTATATTTTGACGTTTTTCGACATAGTATAGTATGTCGTTTTTGTGATATTTATTTCAGTTGTATATTTTGACGTTTTTGTGATATTTTTGGGCGTGGTATATTTTGACGTTTTTCAACATAGAATAGTATGTTGTTTTTGTGATATTTTTCTCGGTTGTATATTTAGACGTTTTTGTGATATTTTTGGGCGTTGTATATTTTGACGTTTTTCGACATAGTATAGTATGTCGTTTTTGTGATATTTATCTCGGTTGTATATTTAGACGTTTTTGGGATATTTTTGGGCGTTGTATATTTTGACGTTTTTCGACATAGTATAGTATGTTGTTTTTGTGATATTTTTGGGCGTTGTATATTTTGACGTTTTTCGACATAGTATAGTATGTCGTTTTTGTGATATTTATCTCGGTTGAATATTTTGACGTTTTTGTGATATCTTCTGGCGTTGTATATTTTGACGTTTTTCAACATAGTATAGTATGTTGTTTTTGTGATATTTATCTCGGTTGTATATTTTGACGTTCTTGTGATATTTATTTCGGTTTTATATTTTGACGTTTTTCGACATAGTATATAGTATGTCGTTTTTGGGACATTTTTCGGCGTTGTATATTTTGACATTTTTCGACATAGTATAGTATGTCGTTTTTGTGATATTTATCTCGCTTGTATATTTTGACGTTTTTGTGATATTTTTGGGCGTGGTATATTTTGACGTTTTTCGACATAGTATGTCGTTTTTGGGATATTTATCTCGGTTGTATATTTAGACGTTTTTGGGATATTTTTCAGCGCGGTATATTTTGACTTTCTTTGACATAGTATAGTATGTCTTTTTTGTGATATTTATCTCGGTTGTATATTTTGACGTTTTTGGGATTTTTTTCAGCATGGTATATTTTGACGTTTTTCGACATAGTATAGTATGTCGTTTTTGTGATATTTATCTCGGTTGTATATTTTGACGTTTTTCGACAGAGTATAGTATGTTGTTTTTGTGATATTTATCTCGGTTGTATATTTAGACGTTTTTGTGATATTTTTCGGCGTGGTATATTTTCACGTTTTTGGGATATTTTTTGGCGTTGTATATTTTGACGTTTTTCGACATAGTATAGTATGTTGTTTTTGTGATATTTTTGGGCGTGGTACATTTTGACGTTTTTCGACATAGTATAGTATGTTGTTTTTGTGATATTTATCTCGGTTGTACATTTTGACGTTTTTGTGATATTTATCTCAGTTGTATATTTTGACGTTTTTGTGATATTTTTGGGCGTGGTATATTTTGACGTTTTTCAACATAGTATAGTATGTCGTTTTTGTGATATTTTTTGGCGTTGTATATTTTGACGTTTTTCGACATAGTATAGTATGTCGTTTTTGTGATATTTATCTCGGTTGTATATTTTGACGTTTTTGTGATATTTTTGGGCGTGGTACATTTTGACGTTTTTCGACATAGTATAGTATGTCGTTTTTGTGATATTTTGTGGCGTTGTATATTTTGATGTTTTTCGACATAGTATTGTATGTCGTTTTTGGGATATTTATCTCGGTTGTATATTTTGACGTTTTTGTGATATTTTTGGCCGTGGTATATCTTGACGTTTTTCGACATAGTATAGTATGTCGTTTTTGGGATATTTATCTGGGTTGTATATTTTGATGTTTTTGTGATATTTATTTCGGTTGTATATTTTGACGTTTTTCGACATAGTATAGTATGTCGTTTTTGTGATATTTATCTCGGTTGTATATTTTGACGTTTTTGGGATATTTTTCAGCGTGGTATATTTGGACGTTTTTCGAAAGAGTATAGTATGTCGTTTTTGTGTATTTATCTGGGTTGTATATTTTGACGTTTTTGGGGTATTTTTCAGCGTCGTATATTTTGACGTTTTTCGACAGTATAGTATGTCGTTTTTGTGATATTTATCTCGGTTGTATATTTTGACGTTTTTGTGATATTTTTGGGCGTGGTATATTTTGACGTTTTTCAACATAGTATAGTATGTTGTTTTTGTGATATTTTTCAGCGTGGTACATTTTGACGTTTTTCAACATAGTATAGTATGTTGTTTTTGTGATATTTATCTCGGTTGTATATTTTGACGTTTTTGGGGTATTTTTCAGCGTGGTATATTTTGACGTTTTTCGACATAGTATAGTGTGTCGTTTTTGTGATATTTATCTCGGTTGTATATTTTGACGTTTTTGTGATATTTTTGGGCGTGGTACATTTTGACGTTTTTCGACATAGTATAGTATGTGGTTTTTGGGATATTTTTCGGAGTGGTATATTTAGACATTTTTCGACATAGTATAGTATGTCGTTTTTGTGATATTTATCTGGGTTGTATATTTTGACGTTTTTGTGATATTTTTGGGCGTTGTATATTTTGATGTTTTTCGACATAGTATAGTATGTCGCTTTTGGGATATTTATCTGGGTTGTATATTTTGACGTTTTTGGGATATTTCTTGGCGTTGTATATTTTGACGTTTTTCGACATCGTATAGTATGTTGTTTTTGGGATATTTATCTTGGTTGTATATTTTTGCGTTTTTGTGATATTTTTCAGCGTGGTATATTTTGACGTTTTTCGACATAGTATAGTATGTTGTTTTTGGGATATTTATCTTGGTTGTATATTTTGACGTTTTTAGACATAGTATAGTATGTAGTTTTTGTAATTTTTATCTGGGTTGTATATTTTGATGTTTTTGTGATATTTTTGGGCGTGGTATATTTTGACGTTTTTGGGATATTTTTCAGTGTGGTATATTTAGACATTTTTCGACATAGTATAGTATGTCGTTTTTGTGATATTTATCTGGGTTGTATATTTTGACGTTTTTGGGGTATTTTTCAGTGTGGTATATTTAGACATTTTTCGACATAGTGTAGTATGTCGTTTTTGGGATATTTATCTGGGTTGTATATTTTGGCGTTTTTGGGATATTTCTTGGCGTTGTATATTTCGACGTTTTTCAACATAGTATAGTATGTTGTTTTTGTGATATTTATTTCGGTTGTATATTTCGACGTTTTTGGGATATTTTTCAGCGTGGTATATTTTGACGTTTTTCGACATAGTATAGTATGTCGTTTTTGTGATATTTATCTCGGTTGTATTTTTTGACGTTTTTGTGATATTTTTCAGCGTGGTATATTTTGACGTTTTTCGACATAGTATAGTATGTCGTTTTTGTGATATTTATCTGGGTTGTATATTTTGACGTTTTTGTGATATTTTTCAGCGTGGTATATTTTGACGTTTTTCGACATAGTATAGTATGTCCTTTTTGGGATATTTATCTCGGTTGTATATTTTGACTTTTTTGTGATATTTTTGGGCGTGGTATATTTTGGGATATTTATCTGGGTTGTACATTTTGACGTTTTTCGACATAGTATAGTATGTCGTTTTTGTGATATTTATCTCGGTTGTATATTTTGACGTATTTGTGATATTTTTGGGCGTGGTATATTTTGACGTTATTCGACATAGTATAGCATGTCGTTTTTGGGATATTTATCTGGGTTGTACATTTTGACGTTTTTCTACATAGAATTGTATGTCGTTTTTGTGATATTTATCTCGGTTGTATATTTTGACGTTTTAGTTATATTTTTGGGCGTGGTATATTTTGACGTTTTTCGACATAGTAAAGTATGTCGTTTTTAGGATATTTATCTGGGTTGTATATTTTGATGTTTTTCGACATAGTATAATATGTCTTTTTGTGATATTTATCTTGGTCGTATATTTTGACGTTTTTCGACATAGTATAGTATGTCCTTTTTGTGATATTTATTTCGGTTGTATATTTTGACGTTTTTGGGATATTTTTCAGCGTGGTATATTTTGACGTTTTTCGACATAGTATGTCGTTTTTGGGATATTTATCTTGGTTGTATATTTTGACGTTATTCGACATAGTATAGTATGTCGTTTTTGGGATATTTATCTGGGTTGTATATTTTGACTTTTTTGTGATATTTTTGGGCGTGGTATAATTTGACGTTTTTCGACATAGTATAGTATGTCGTTTTTGGGATATTTATTTCGGTTGTATATTTTGACGTTTTTCCACATAGTATGTAGTTTATGTAATTTTTATCTGGGTTGTATATTTTGACGTTTTTCGACATAGTATAGTATGTCGTTTTTGGGATATTTATCTCGGTTGTATATTTTGACGTTTTTCCACATAGTATGTAGTTTTTGTAATTTTTATCTGGGTTGTATATTTTGACGTTTTTCGACATAGTATAGTATGTCGTTTTTGTGATATTTTTCTCGGTTGTATATTTTGACGTATTTGTGATATTTTTGGGCGTGGTATATTTTGACGTTATTCGACATAGTATAGTATGTAGTTTTTGTGATATTCTTGGGCGTGGTATATTTTGACGTTTTTCGACATAGTATAGTATGTCGTTTTCGTGATATTTATCTGGGTTGTATATTTTGACGTTTTTGGGGTATTTTTCAGCGTGGTATATTTTGACGTTTTTCGACATAGTATAGTATGTAGTTTTCGTGATATTTATCTGGGTTGTATATTTTGACGTTTTTGGGGTATTTTTCAGCGTGGTATATTTTGACGTTTTTCGACATAGGATAGTATGTAGTTTTTGTGATATTTTTGGGCGTGGTATATTTTGACGTTTTTCGACATAGTATATAGTATGTCGATTTTGGGATACTTTTTGGCGTTGTATATTTTGACGTTTTTCGGATATTTTTTGGCATTGTATATTTTGACATTTTTTGACATAGTATAGTATGTCGTTTTTGTGATATTTATCTGGGTTGTATATTCTGACGTTTTTTGGGGTATTTTTGGGCGTTGTATATTTTGACGTTTTTCTACATAGTATAGTGTGTCGTTTTTGGGATATTTATCTCGGTTGTATATTTTGACTTTTTTGTGATATTTTTGGGCGTGGTATATTTTGACGTTTTTCAACATAGTATAGTATGTCGTTTTTGGGATACTTTTTGGCGTTGTATATTTTGACGTTTTTGACATAGTATAGTATGTCGTCTTTGTGATATTTTGTGGCGTTGTATATTTTGACGTTTTTCGACATAGTATAGTATGGCGTTTTTGGGATATTTATCTCGGTTGTATATTTTGACTTTTTTGGGATATTTTTCAGCGTGGTATATTTTGACGTTTTTCGACATAGTATAGTATGTCGTTTTTGGGACATTTTTCGGCGTTGTATATTTTGACGTTTTTGTGATATTTTTGGGCGTTGTATATTTTGACGTTTTTCGACATAGTATAGTATGTCCTTTTTGGGATATTTATCTGGGTTGTATATTTTGACGTTTTTGGGATTTTTTTTGGCGTTGTATATTTTGATGTTTTACGACATAGTATTGTATGTCGTTTTTGGGATATTTATCTCGGTTGTATATTTTGACGTTTTTGTGATACTTTTGGGCGTGGTATATTTTGACGTTTTTCGACATAGTATAGTATGTAGTTTGTGGGACATTTTTCGGCGTTGTATATTTTGACGTTTTTGGGGTATTTTTCAGCGTGGTATATTTTGACGTTATTCGACATAGTATAGTATGTCGTTTTGGGATATTTATCTCGGTTGTATATTTTGACGTTTTTCGACAAAGTATAGTATGTCGTTTTTGTGATATTTATCTCGGTTGTATATTTTGACGCTTTTGTGATATTTTTGGGCGTGGTATATTTTGACGATTTTTCAACATAGTATATAGTATGTCGATTTTGGGATACTTTTTGGCGTTGTATATTTTGACGTTTTTCGGATATTTTTTGGCGTTGTATATTTTGACATTTTTTGACATAGTATAGTATGTCGTTTTTGTGATATTTATCTGGGTTGTATATTCTGACGTTTTTTGGGGTATTTTTCAGCGTGGTATATTTTGACGTTTTTCGCCATAGTAAAGTATGTCGTTTTTAGGATATTTATCTGGGTTGTATATTTTGACGTTTTAGTTATATTTTTGGGCGTGGTATATTTTGACGTTTTTCGACATAGTAAAGTATGTCGTTTTTAGGATATTTATCTGGGTTGTATATTTTGATGTTTTTCGACATAGTATAATATGTCTTTTTGTGATATTTATCTTGGTCGTATATTTTGACGTTTTTTGACATAGTATAGTATGTCCTTTTTGTGATATTTATTTCGGTTGTATATTTTGACGTTTTTGGGATATTTTTCAGCGTGGTATATTTTGACGTTTTTCGACATAGTATGTCGTTTTTGGGATATTTATCTTGGTTGTATATTTTGACGTTTTTCGACATAGTATAGTATGTCGTTTTTGGGATATTTATCTGGGTTGTATATTTTGACTTTTTTGTGATATTTTTGGGCGTGGTATAATTTGACGTTTTTCGACATAGTCTAGTACGTCGTTTTTGGGATATTTATTTCGGTTGTATATTTTGACGTTTTTCCACATAGTATGTCGTTTTTGTAATTTTTATCTGGGTTGTATATTTTGACGTTTTTCGACATAGTATAGTATGTCGTTTTTGGGATATTTATCTCGGTTGTATATTTTGACGTTTTTCCACATAGTATGTAGTTTTTGTAATTTTTATCTGGGTTGTATATTTTGACGTTTTTCGACATAGTATAGTATGTCGTTTTTGTGATATTTTTCTCGGTTGTATATTTTGACGTATTTGTGATATTTTTGGGCGTGGTATATTTTGACGTTATTCGACATAGTATAGTATGTCGTTTTTGTGATATTCTTGGGCGTGGTATATTTTGACGTTTTTCGACATAGTATAGTATGTCGTTTTCGTGATATTTATCTGGGTGGTATATTTTGACATTTTTGGGGTATTTTTCAGCGTGGTATATTTTGACGTTTTTCGACATAGGATAGTATGTAGTTTTTGTGATATTTTTGGGCGTGGTATATTTTGACGTTTTTCGACATAGTATAGTATGTCGTTTTTGGGACATTTATCTGGGTTGTATATTTTGACGTTTTTTGACATAGTATAGTATGTCGTTTTTGTGATATTTATCTCGGTTGTATATTTTGACGTATTTGTGATATTTTTGGGCGTGGTATATTTTGACGTTATTCGACATAGTATAGTATGTAGTTTTTGTGATATTTTTGGGCGTGGTATATTTTGACGTTTTTCGACATAGTATAGTATGTCGTTTTCGTGATATTTATCTGGGTTGTATATTTTGACGTTTTTGGGGTATTTTTCGACGTTATTCAACATAGTATAGTATGTAGTTTTTGTGATATTTTTGGGCGTGGTATATTTTGACGTTTTTCGACATAGTATAGTATGTCGTTTTTGGGATATTTTTGGGCGTTGTATATTTTGACGTTTTTCTACATAGTATAGTATGTCGTTTTTGGGATATTTATCTCGGTTGTATATTTTGACTTTTTTGTGATATTTTTGGGCGTTGTATATTTTGACGTTTTTGACATAGTATAGTATGTCTTCTTTGTGATATTTTGTGGCGTTGTATATTTTGACGTTTTTCGACATAGTATAGTATGGCGTTTTTGGGATATTTTTCAGCGTGGTATATTTTGACGTTTTTCGACATAGTATAGTATGTCGTTTTTGGGACATTTTTCGGCGTTGTATATTTTGACATTTTTGTGATATTTTTGGGCGTTGTATATTTTGACGTTTTTCGACATAGTATAGTATGTCCTTTTTGGGATATTTATCTGGGTTGTATATTTTGACGTTTTTGGGATTTTTTTTGGCGTTGTATATTTTGATGTTTTACGACATAGTATTGTATGTCGTTTTTGGGATATTTATCTCGGTTGTATATTTTGACGTTTTTGTGATACTTTTGGGCGTGGTATATTTTGACGTTTTTCGACATAGTATAGTATGTAGTCTGTGGGACATTTTTCGGCGTTGTATATTTTGACGTTTTTCGGATATTTTCTGGCGTGGTATATTTTGACGTTATTCGACATAGTATAGTATGTCGTTTTGGGATATTTATCTCGGTTGTATATTTTGACGTTTTTCGACAAAGTATAGTATGTCGTTTTTGTGACATTTATCTCGGTTGTATATTTTGACGCTTTTGTGATATTTTTGGGCGTGGTATATTTTGACGATTTTTCAACATAGTATATAGTATGTCGATTTTGGGATACTTTTTGGCGTTGTATATTTTGACGTTTTTCGGATATTTTTTGGCATTGTATATTTTGACATTTTTTGACATAGTATAGTATGTCGTTTTTGTGATATTTATCTGGGTTGTATATTCTGACGTTTTTTGGGGTATTTTTCAGCGTGGTATATTTTGACGTTTTTCGACATAGTATAGTATGTCGTTTTTGTGATATTTATCTCGCTTGTATATTTTGACGTTTTTGGGATATTTTTTGGCGTTGTATATTTTGACGTTTTTCGACATAGTATAGTATGTTGTTTTTGTGATATTTATCTCGGTTGTATATTTTGACATTTTTGTGATATTTTTCGGCGTGGTATATTTTGACGTTTTTCGACATAGTATAGTATGTCGTTTTTGGGATATTTTTTGGCGTTGTATATTTTGATGTTTTTCGACATAGTATAGTATGTCGTTTTTGTGATATTTATCTCGGTTGTATATTTGGACGTTTTTGTGATATTTTTGGGCGTGGTATATTTTGACGTTTTTCAACATAGTATAGTATGTCGTTTTTGGGATATTTATCTCGGTTGTATATTTTGACGTTTTTGGGATATTTTTGGGCGTGGTATATTTTGACATTTTTCAACATAGTATAGTATGTTGTTTTTGTGATATTTATCTGGGTTGTATATTTTGACGTTTTTGTGATATTTTTCAGCGTGGTATATTTTGACGTTTTTCGACATAGTATAGTATGTCGTTTTTGGGAAATTTTTCTGCGTTGTATATTTTGTCGTTTTTGGGATATTTTTGGGCGTGGTACATTTTGACGTTTTTCGACACAGTATAGTATGTTGTTTTTGTGATATTTATCTCGGTTGTATATTTTGACGTTTTTGTGATATTTTTGGGCGTGGTACATACTATACTTGTGATATTTTTCGGCGTGGTATATTTTGACGTTTTTCGACATAGTATTGTATGTCGTTTTTGGGATATTTTTTGGCGTTGTATATTTTGACGTTTTTCGACATAGTATAGAATGTTGTTTTTGTCTGGGTTGTATATTTTGACGTTTTTGGGATATTTTTGGGCGTTGTATAATTGACGTTTTTCAACATAGTATAGTATGTCGTTTTCGTGATATTTATCTGGGTTGTATATTTTGACGTTTTTGGGGTATTTTTCAGCGTGGTATATTTTGACGTTATTCAACATAGTATAGTATGTAGTTTTTGTGATATTTTTGGGCGTGGTATATTTTGACGTTTTTCGACATAGTATAGTATGTCGTTTTTGGGATATTTATCTGGGTTGTATATTTTGACGTTTTTCGACATAGGATAGTATGTAGTTTTTGTGATATTTTTGGGCGTGGTATATTTTGACGTTTTTCGACATAGTATAGTATGTCGTTTTTGGGACATTTATCTGGGTTGAATATTTTGACGTTTTTGTGATATTTATCTCGGTTGAATATTTTGACGTTTTTGTGATATCTTCTGGCGTTGTATATTTTGACGTCTTTCAACATAGTATAGTATGTTGTTTTTGTGATATTTATCTCTGTTGTATATTTTGACGTTCTTGTGATATTTATTTCGGTTGTATATTTTGACGTTTTTCGACATAGTATATAGTATGTCGTTTTTGGGACATTTTTCGGCGTTGTATATTTTGACATTTTTCGACATAGTATGTCGTTTTTGTGATATTTATCTCGGTTGTATATTTTGACGTTATTGTGATATTTTTGGGCGTGGTATATTTTGACGTTTTTCGACATAGTATGTCGTTTTTGGGATATTTATCTCGGTTGTATATTTAGACGTTTTTGGGATATTTTTCAGCGCGGTATATTTTGACTTTCTTTGACATAGTATAGTATGTCTTTTTTGTGATATTTATCTCGGTTGTATATTTTGACGTTTTTCGACATAGTATAGTATGTCGTTTTTGTGATATTTATCTCGGTTGTATATTTTGACGTTTTTCGACAGAGTATAGTATGTTGTTTTTGTGATATTTATCTCGGTTGTATATTTAGACGTTTTTGTGATATTTTCCGGCGTGGTATATTTTCACGTTTTTGGGATATTTTTTGGCGTTGTATATTTTGACGTTTTTCGACATAGTATAGTATGTTGTTTTTGTGATATTTATCTCGGTTGTATATTTTGAAGTTTTTGTGATATTTTTGGGCGTGGTACATTTTGACGTTTTCCGACATAGTATAGTATGTTGTTTTTGTGATATTTATCTCGGTTGTATATTTTGACGTTTTTGTGATATTTTTGGGCGTTGTATATTTTGACGTTTTTCGACATAGTATAGTATGTCGTTTTTGTGATATTTATCTCAGTTGTATATTTTGACGTTTTTGTGATATTTTTGGGCGTGGTATATTTTGACGTTTTTCAACATAGTATAGTATGTTGTTTTTGTGATATTTTTGGGCGTTGTATATTTTGACGTTTTTCGACATAGTATAGTATGTCGTTTTTGTGATATTTATCTCGGTTGTATATTTAGACGTTTTTGTGATATTTTTCGGCGTGGTACATTTTGACGTTTTTCAACATAGTATAGTATGTCGTTTTTGTGATATTTTTTGGCGTTGTATATTTTGACGTTTTTCGACATAGTATAGTATGTCGTTTTTGTGATATTTATCTCGGTTGTATATTTTGACGTTTTTGTGATATTTTTGGGCGTGGTACATTTTGACGTTTTTCGACATAGTATAGTATGTCGTTTTTGTGATATTTTGTGGCGTTGTATATTTTGATGTTTTTCGGATATTTATCTCGGTTGTATATTTTGACGTCTTTGGGATGTTTTTCGGCGTTGTATATTTTGACTTTTTTCGACATAGTATGTCGTTTTTGTGATATTTATCAACGGTTGTATAATTTGACGTTTTTGTGATATTTTTGGCCGTGGTATATCTTGACGTTTTTCGACATAGTATAGTATGTCGTTTTTGTGATATTTATCAGCGTGGTATATTTAGACGTCTTTCGACATAGTATAGTATGTCGTTTTTGGGATATTTATCTGGGTTGTATATTTTGATGTTTTTGTGATATTTATTTCGGTTGTATATTTTGACGTTTTTCGACATAGTATAGTTTGTCGTTTTTGTGATATTTATCTGGGTTGTATATTTTGACGTTTTTGTGATATTTTTCAGCGTGGTATATTTTGACGTTTTTAAACATAGTATAGTATGTCGTTTTTGGGATATTTATCTGGGTTGTATATTTTGACGTTTTTGGGATATTTCTTGGCGTTGTATATTTTGACGTTTTTCGACATCGTATAGTATGTTGTTTTTGTGATATTTATCTCGGTTGTATATTTTGACGTTTTTGGGATATTTTTGGACGTGGTATATTTTGACGTTTTTCCACATAGTATAGTATGTCGTTTTTGGGATATTTATCTCGGTTGTATATTTAGACGTTTTTGTGATATTTTTCGACGTGGTATATTTTGACGTTTTTCGACATAGTATTGTATGTCGTTTTTGGGATATTTTTTGGCGTTGTATATTTTGACGTTTTTCGACATAGTATTGTATGTCGTTTTTGGGATATTTTTTGGCGTTGTATATTTTGACGTTTTTCGACATAGCATAGTATGTCGTTTTTGGGATATTTATCTCGGTTGTATATTTAGACGTTTTTCGACATAGTATAGAATGTTGTTTTTGTGATATTTATCTCGGTTGTATATTTTGACGTTTTTGTGATATTTTTCAGCGTTGTATATTTTGATGTTTTTCGACATAGTATAGTATGTCGTTTTTGTGATATTTATCTCGGTTGTATATTTTGACGTTTTTCGACATAGTATAGTATGTTGTTTTTGTGATATTTTTGGGCGTTGTATATTTTGACGTTTTTCGACATAGTATAGTATGTCGTTTTCGGGATATTTATCTGGGTTGTATATTTTGACGTTTTTCGACATAGGATAGTATGTAGTTTTTGTGATATTTTTGGGCGTGGTATATTTTGACGTTTTTCGACATAGTATAGTATGTCGTTTTTGGGACATTTATCTGGGTTGTATATTTTGACGTTTTTCGACATAGGATAGTATGTCATTTTTGGGATATTTTTTGGCGTTGTGTATTTTTACGTTGGTTGATACAGTATAGTATATTCAGACGTTTTGCCACATAGTGTAGTCTGCCTGTTCTTTTGTCCTTAGGCACAGAATATTTTGAAGTTTCTCTACATGGTACAGTGTGTAGTTTGTGGGAACCTCTCGTCGTAACATACCTTGACAGTTTTCCACACAGTATAGTACGTCGTTGTTGGACGCTTGGCCACAGTATAGTCTGAAGTATTTAGACAAAGACAACAAAACTATGTAGTATAGAAAAATACGTCACACTATACTACGTCGAAGAAGCTCAAAATAAACCACACTAGTACTTCTTAGACAGTAGATCTCGAGCTATTTAGACTTTTGTTCCTACCAAGTAGTACATTTTGAGCGTTGTTGACTTTAAGCTCCTCCAATGTACTACACTTTGACACCGCTCGACGTAGCAGCAAAAAATATGGCGCCAGTCGTCGTCAACGCTTTATCGCCCAGCACCAATTCCCAATGTCGCTGGAGGGAATTATATTCCATCGGACGTTACGACTGGAGAGACCTAAACGTGTTGGACGGTGTCGACGAGCGCGCGCCGTCAATATCGAGGTACGGAGGCCTCTGCCGGGCACAGTCTCAGGGCGTGTAGGACACAACCCCCGGCGTGCCGAGCGCGAGAACCTGTCGCTGCGTTCGGCGTGTTTATCAAGGAGTCCCCACCCCCCCCCCCCCCCCGAGATCGCCGAAATCAGCACAAACCCAAAAACAAACCGCTTCCGTTTGTTCAACTCCCGATCAAGGCGTTTGACTCGCCTCTCCTATAGATCTTTATCAGAATCTAAAAGTCACCCAGCGACGGAAATCCAATTAAGTGCCGTGGCGCGCGGGGGGGACGAGAACGCCGCCGCCTTCAAGTCGACCCGGGAGGCAGCAAAAAGTGAGACAATGGTGCATAACACTGACATTTTTTAATAGAATTCATTTATAACAAATGGAACTTGTGTCAGCAAAGAACCGATTTTCATACAGACTTCTTTCCCCACCAATGTAACCTAAGTAAGAAAATAAAAATCACTCCTTTCATTCGGAAAAAAAAAAACCCCAGTTACGCTCACAACTAATCAGAGGTAATCGTATGATTTTCTTTTTAACAAGCTGTTTTTTTTTATTTTCTTTAGTTTTTTTTGGAGGTTTTTTTTTTTCCTTTTTTTTTTTTAGCCATTTCATTGTTTCGTTTTCAGTCTAGGCATCCAGACGAGAGAGAGAGCGGAGAACACAACGTCTATTTCCGTAATGACACGCCAAGCTTGAATGGCAAAGCCACGAGTACAGATGGTCGGGGGGGGGGGGGGGTGAGGGCGGGTCGGGGGGGATGCTTTTTTTTTTTTTTTTTAATCCGGGAGTCCGATACTTTTGTTTTTTTTCCCTGTGTTATTTACATACACACAACGTGAACGTTTAAGGAGATTCTTACAGATAGGTTCAAGTAGTATATTATTGGGTTTAGAATCAATAGGGCAGTGCATAGTACAAAGATAGAGAAAGTGCAAATCTCCCCACTAGGCCGGCGTCGGCGAGTTTTGCAACGTGACCATGCTGATGGAAAAGAATAAAACGGGTTAAGTCGACGGACAACGCAGAGCGTCCAACCGAATGCGTTACACAGCGTTGGCCCCCGCGACGACAAATAATAGCACTTTTAGAACATCAACGTGGAGACAAGGAATGGATAAAAAAACCAAGTCAAAAAGACGCCCGAGCGGAAAGAAAGCACCTGGAATGCACATCCACCGAGCCTTCCGGGAGGGGACGGAGAAGCAGAACCTTCCAAACCGTAGTGGTGAAATGGGAAAAAAAAATAAAACAAAATCACCCACGACGACCGCGCCGGGGAAAGAGTGAACGTCTGTAGCTACACTCGTCAGGTGGAACCGGGTTCGCTGCCTCGTAGCCTCTGCTCAAAAAGGTTTCCCCTCTTTTTTTCTGTTATAACGACTGTCCAGGCGCTGGGGTCCGGGACGTTCTACGTAGTTTATTTGCCGAAATATGACCAGTGTTGTTATTTTTGCATATAAAACCTCGTCACGTGACAAATTAATATAAAGGTAAATAAACTACGCGGCCCGTATGCATACTAGATTAATGAGAGGACACGGTACATTGATAGGCTACGCTAAATGAGATAGTCGTCCAAAAATAACAAACAGGCATAAGTATAAGGCACTCTAAATGCAAAAAGCAAAAAAAGAAAAAACGTAGAAGTTCCGCGAGGGACCGACGCCCGTGTCCCGAACCCAACAAACCGTCCACAAATGAAAACTTTTTTCTACAATTCCAACTATTTATTGCACAAGAAAAGATGCACTGAATCAGAATACCACGTTGTTATTTAATCCTACTGATGTGCATTCCAGTGAAAAACATCTTCTTTTCCCGTAGTAGACAAATCTCACTGTGGACGTTTTTCCAATATAATCCATATTTAATATATAGTTCTAATATTATGTGTATTTATCTATATAGACAACCCACAGCCTCCGTCTGACCGCCGTCCCAACATGGAAGAACTAAGATAATTGGTAGCAGCGACTTTATACTTTGCTCATCCCTGTTGATTCCACAAAAGCCCAAACTTGATCTCATGGGACAGTTCAGTTTTCGTGTGTGACCGCGTCGACGAAACTCTGGACGTAAATGAGGAGAATTAGAGCGAGTAACATCGGAACAGATCTACAGCGTTAAAAAAATAAAATCAAATAAAACCAGCGCACGTTAGCGGTTTAATTAAGTACTAAAGAACAAAAAGTTTCGTGTTGTATACTTTAATCTTTACCCTCTTGTGAAATTCAGATGATGGACATTGCGACGGGGGAAAAAAAAAAAACATCTTTTTTTTTTGTGTATTCATTGTTACTGCACGTTGTCGAGTCCGCTGTGAGCGCGTTGCTGTCTTCACAACGCGCATCGTGGCCGTCTGCTTTTTGTCTCCGACGCAGGGAGTCCCCGGTGCCAGAGACCTGTCCGTGCCGGTTCGATTCAGTGTTTGTATCGTCCCCCGGCGTTCGGATCCTTGAAGCGGTCGGCGGAGGAAAGAAAAAAAAACGAAAATCCGTACGACGCTCCAAACAGTCTGGATTCCCTTGTCGCCGGGCGGACGCCCTCGGTCCTCCGGGAATCGTCGTTGTTGTTTTTGGGTTTTTTATTTTTTTTCTTCTGACATGTTGCACATCCAACACTTAAATGAGTTGTTAGCTAGGAGTTAAGAAGTACTTTTCTCAAGCAGGAATTTATGGCTCAGTAGAGAGAGACTCGCCGGGGGTGGGGGGGTTGTTGTTTTTTTTTTTGGGGGGGGGGGGCGGCTCCTTCTACGTTGCATAGTGGTCGAAGCTCCCCAGGTACTCCAGCCCCGCCCTGTAGCAGAACTGGTACTGATCCTGAGGAAAGGGGGTGACAGGGCGTTACTCAAACACTCGTACACAGTAGTCAATATCTGAAGTACTCGCTAGTTCGTTGGCCGCGGCACGTTTGAATACACACCTCCGTCTGCACCATGGCCGGTCTCTGCGTCCGGAGCATTTTCACCGTCTGGAAGATGTCCACCACGCCCTCGTACCGCATCCGCTCCAGGACGATGCTGAGGGTGATGAAGACTCCGGTTCTGCCGACGCCCGCGCTGTGGGGGCGACAGCAGAGGGGTGTGAACGTGCCGCCGCCACGGGCTCCCCCACCCACCCACCCCCGGCAGGGAGGGCCGGACGCACCGAGTCCGGCGGCTCTTACCTACAGTGCACCGAGATGGGCCCATCTTGGCCGAACTGCTCTTTTGTTTTATGGACCTGGCCGATGAAGTCGATGAAGCCCTCTCCCGACTTGGGCACCCCTTGCTCCGGCCAGTCGGTGAACTGGAACTGCCGCACCGTCCGCGACTGTCCGTCCTGAGGGAGAGTATTTAGTTTTTGTTTTTACGAGCCTCAGCTTTATGCAATCAAGCGGAACTGGCGGCTCACCCTGGCGTCCGTCACTTTAAATTCTCTCAAGATGTACTGGGGCATGTTGTACTCGGCCATGGGGTCCACGACAAAGTACTGGTACCTGGCCGACCTCTCCGCCGGCCAGTACTGGTGGCATTTTTCCTGCGAAGAGCAAAAAGCTGATGTTAGAGCATTCAGCGGACGCAGCCGTCAGGAGGAGCCTGGGATCGAACCAGCGACCTTTACATCACTAGACCACCAGCTCTACCCGCCCGCAGACGTACCCGGCCCATCTCCCGCAGCTTGGTCAGCATGACCACGATGGTGGAGTTGTGCTCCCATAGCATCCTCCAGAAGTCCTCTGTGGTCTCCGCCAGCGGCCCCTGCGTGGCGATGTAGGCCTTCTGCTGCCTGCGGGCGGAGGGACAGTCGCCCGATGAGAGACGGCGATAAGGCGAGCGCCGGGTTTGAAGGGGGGGGGGGGGGGGGGGACCGCGGCAAGGTCGGAGCGGCCGTTATCTGCTCGCTGACTCGGCTCGGCCTCAGAATACGGTTTCCAGTACCCGGAAACATTAGTCTCAAATACTTTCCTATTTTCTTTACGGCGCGTACGCTGAGGTTCAACTTTTTTGGACGCGCTCTCCCAAAAGGGCGGCTGTTTACTGCTCGCGCTTCACTTCGTGCGGGGAGGCTGGATAAAGATCTCGTGTCTTACTGGGTTTAGTTTTGCTGACTGTGCACCCTCGCCCCAACAAGTTACTCCTCAACAGATATTAAACAACAACTGAAGTGAACTTGAAAACCGGCACCAGAAGCACATTTCTACGCCTTGCCCCAGTTATTCTATGGAAATTAACCGAGGAGCGGAATCCCCGAGTCTGGTATTTAGCTCTACCACAAGGGGGGGTCAAAGGTCACGGCGGCGTTCCCCCCCCCCCCCCGCTCACCTGTATCCGTCTATGAAGCTGGCGTTGACGTAGTCGGAGCCCTCCACCCCTCGGATGGGCTGCAGCGCCACCCGCGTGGACTCGTAGGGCATGATGTTGACGAGGCGGTTCTTGAACTTGTTGCAGGGGAGGTTGGCGCTGATGAACCTGGACGTGTGGGCCTTGGTGTTGGCCAAGCGCTGCGGGGCCAGAGGGAGAGCGGGTTGAGGGTCAGGGGGAGCAAGGTTCTGTGCACTTGACATTAAACGGCGCATGTTTCCCCCCCCCCCCCCCGAGTAACCGTAGAGCGCCACCGATCAATCGCTTTTTATTTGTCAAATGCGAACGTTTTGTCCAGACTGCGTTGATACTTTAAATGATCAACACATTTAAGTAGTATTTATTATTCGGTATGTCTGTAGCTCGAAAAGCATTTTTGTTTGAAGGGATTTTCTTGAAATGTCGGTGTAACGCATATTAATTCTTAAGTATCATAATGACTTCTAACTCTGTTGTATGACAATCGCCCAAGCGAGGCTGTTTGGTGCGTTGGGGTCGGTTCGGGGGGAGGCTCCCGCCAGTGGAGTGGGGGCCCGGGGGCAGAAGGGCCTCCGTCCCGTGTGGAGGAACTGGCATAAAGGAGGAAACCACAGGCCCCGCGCTGTCTCGGGGGCCTAACGGGGACCGGAGCGCGCGTTAGAGGCCGATCAGTGATACTGAGGGACCTTTTTAGTGGCGGGGAATTCCTATGAAACAATACCTAACCACCCCGTAAAGTTTAATGCTATGGATGAGGAAGGGAACACTCGGCTGCGGAGGTTCACATGCTGTCAGAAGAAATGTGGCTTTCATAAAGTACCACACTTGAGTTTGTCCCTTTTTTTTTTATGATCACTCATTATTTTGCCTCTTGGGCGGTTATGGAGTATGGTACAACTGAACACATTTTAAACAATTTACGGTTTGCTGACAAAATCTCTGTCTCCGTGCCCACTGCGGCACCATTAGCGGAGACGTAACGGCGGCCTGCCGACCTTGAACTCCAGCTCCATGCCGGTGACGTTCTCTCCGCCCTCGATCTGCGTCAGCTTCTGGATGTAGGCGTACAGGTTCCTGGCCGGCACCTCGGTCGTGCCGCAGTTGACGGCCTCCTGCAGCGCATCGTGGATGAAGACGTACTGGTCCTCCGTCTGCACCATGTAGTTGCGCTGGGCGCGCATCAGCGTCACGTGGCCGTAGATGTCCACCGTCTTCTCGTGCTTGATGCGCTCCAGCATGGCGTCGATGACGATGAAGCAGCCCGTGCGACCCACGCCGGCGCTGCGGGCGGACAGGGAGAGACAGGTGTCAAAACGTCTGTTTGCCACGGAAACGATGAAAGTAATAACCTGTTTGTGTAGAGCACCCTTCATACACAACATGCAATAGTAACATCAATAACAGTTTTATATAGTGACCTATGTAATATAATACATATGTACATTGATTAACACTGGTATAAACTAGTTAGCATAGTAACAATTAATTGTCACCCTGTGCATAGTATTGCATTTGTAAATCTTAAATTTCTATTTTTTTTTCCATTCTCCATTTGTCCGGACTGTTAAGTTTATTTTTTAATGTGTACGGTCCGTCGTTAAAAGCACCAAACCTCATCAAGTATGTAATTGTACCTGGCAAATTAAACTGATTCTGATATTACACTTTAATACTCATTCCTCAGAACAGTTTATCACCGTTTCAGTGCAGCCAAGGGCTTTCTCACAATAGATTCATTTAGGCCCCTTCTCCTCAAATTCCTCTCGTGGACTGTAGTATAATGGTTTAACAGATTTTGGAAATATGTCGAATCAGAAGTTGCCAACCAAAGAACCCAACGGCACCGGTTTCTGGCCTGATTCCCCCCCCCTGCCGACGATCGTGAGCCCAGATTTTTATTTATTTTTTTGATGGTTCAAGGTTCTCGCGCCAGATCGCGCTGCGGTGCGAAGTCCGTCCTGGCCGCACCCAAATCACGGGTATCAAACACGATCGGAATTAGGGTCCCTCCCCCGATATACCGGGGGAGGGACCCTGAAAGACCGAGAGCCGACTGAAACGGAACGGCAGCCCAGCCCGCGTTCACCCATCGTTGTCCCCCCCCCCCCTTTTGGATTTTCTCTAAAAATAAAAAGCAAAAAAAAATTGAATCGCGCCGGCCGCCATGTTTGTTTACTCTACAGTCGGGTTTTGAGAGTCAGGACTCTGGTGGTTGGGGAACGGGATCTGTGGGTGTGCCGTTTCGGGCAGATTGTTGCTCTGCGCGCACGATGTGTCATAATGTGTGGGGTCTCTCGCATTTTCAACATCTGTAAAGATTTGAAAGATCTTGCCGTGCGGGCCAGGCCTCAGACTAATATCAAGGTCCGCGGCTCTGAATGCCTCCATTGTTCTCCAGCTCCGTAATGACCTCCACAGCTGCCGGCTGTGTCCGTGAATCAGGACGGCACCGAGCACGCGGAGGATCGTCCCCCCGGCGGAGGTGGCCGCTCGGCTGCCGGGGCGATCAAATGTGAGGCGCCGCCCCCTCACCTGCGCCCTCCAGCTTCTCACGGCTAATCGCCGGAGAGGCGTGGACGCACACAGGCACTCGCTGAATGCGTGGGGGAACTTCTGAGAAGAGCAGCCGACTTCGATCAATGCAATTCGATTAGTGCAGTGGCGTCTGAACGGCAGAGGAGCTTTCGAGGAGGCTCTGAGGGACGGGCGGATTCATTTAAACCAGCGCTGGCACTATTTCACATTAACACGTGTACAGGGGAGGGGGATAAAACAACTTGAAATGGTGGCAGCGGGTGCTTCGCCGTTTCATTTCGACCTCTCCCGGCAAATCAGATGAGGTTTGTGCTAAAAAGGCTAAATATAGCCGGAGCCGGGCGGCTGACAACCCGGGACGGGCTCTCTCTCCCTGTCAAAATACACGTGTTTATGAAGGCGAGCCCCGACACGCAGTGTTCTTCTGGTTTATTTACTGTCAAGCCACACAGCGGTGTTAAATCCCGTTCGCCAACTCTCCTCCCTCCTCTGTTGCCGGCGGAGCATTGACAAGACAAGTCCTCGCGCTCAGTGCTCTAAAGTAAATAGGTTATTCAATCCATTAAGCCGACATGCCTACGAGGTGTGAGCCTCCACCCCCTGCCCCGCTGCTGCTGATGGAGCGTTTGTTTTTCCATTTGTTCTCGGGGAGAGAAGAAGAAGAAGAAGAAGAAGAAGCAAAGAAAGTGGTCGGAAAGGAAAACTCGAGAGGGAGTAAAGTTGGTCCCCCTGGGCCACGTCTGCCTAATGTGCCGTGCCGCAGTGCAACCGCGCTGCGAATGGAATAAAGATACGTGCGGGAGTCATTGGCTTCGACAAACGATCTCATGATTACTTCCACCGTTCCTGACGTCGACAAGGCGTCTTTTTCGCCGCTCCGGGGGAGGGGGTCGAAACACGCAGTTTGGCTGCCGCGGCAAGCGCATGCAAAGACGCGGCCAAGGCACGCGGGACGGCTGTAGCCTGGCTGTAAATCACCACATCGCCTGAGAAAGAAACGGGTCCCGGGGATGTTTGGGGGGATGAATCACTTCCAGGTCTGGGAAAACACCCTGGCCCTCGGGGGGAGCGGTGAAACCGGGGACGTGTCTCCCGAGAGCCCAGATGTTTCCGATCTGGAAGGGAAGCGTTGACCTGCGACTTGAGCAGGTGACGGAGGAGAAGGCGGCCGTCTTGGTATCGGCGCGTTTTGGCAGCGGCGGAGGAAGCCGGCAGAGCGACTCCCCGCGCTAATGACCTGACACGGGCGCCGGGGCCGGCATGTCCGCAGACACGAGTGTCAGACCTAACGCGCTTTTGGGAGCTCGGCAAAAAAAAATAAAGCAGAAATTGCAGCTGCGCCGGGTCCCGGAGAGCGAGACGCGGCGGTAAAAACAATTTCCAAGCGCGTTGTTACGGAATCTCTGGCTGTCGACGACGCTCTCAAGTTCACTGTTGACTGTATCGCCACCAAAACCTCCAAAACGTGTTAAATACACAGTTAATTATAGCTGCTGACAGGGGAACGATGCACATATGAAGAGCTCGATGGAGGAGGGATTTGTGTTCTTAAGAATCTGAAGATTTGTCATGGGGAAAATGGTGAGACACCGAGTCATTGACTAGAGCATCACATCTGGGGACTGGAGACGATATCTCTGTCATCACCAAAAAGGGTCCAATTCTGACATCTGACCTCCTCGCAGCCTCCTTCAGCGTCCCAACGCCCGGAGACGATCATGACTCTACTATCATCGTTATCAGCGATCTCAGCACTGTTGACTTAGAGGCAAAACCCCGCGTGACGGCCAAAACAACCGACTTGTGTCCGGTGTGCCGCCACGGCGTCGGTACCGGGAAAAACGTTCCCCTTGCTGAGCGGGAGGCCGCCGACCCCGGCCGCATTCAATCATCTCCTCCTGACCTCCTCCGTCCGTGACCGGCCGACCCGGGGGGCTTTCCCGCGGGGGCCGACTCTCACAGTGAGGGGGAAGCCCTCCCTCTGGCGAGGTGGCGAATAATTCGACCGCCTGCCCAAGCGACGGTGGAAGGTTTGGTGTTTTCCAGCACGTCTTCTGAAACACCGGGTGCCAGGTTCGTGCAAGCCCGTTTATAGAGAAGAGTCTTCCCTTGACCCTCGAAGAAAATTCATCATTTCCCCCCGTGCAGAGCTAGAAAAACCAGCGCCTTTGAAGCACAGATAGAATCTATGCATTCGAAGAGATAGGCCGGCTCGGCCTCCATGCGTCACTTGGAGGAAAGAAATCAAATTCTGGAAGAGGCGAAAAATAAGGGCTTCAGGACTTTTGCTTCCACCGCAAGCGTCCTCGCCGTGTGACACCAGCAAAGGAAAATAATAAAATAACCAGGATAGTGCGAGGGAGCGCAGTGCACTTAGCGTGACAGACGTGTCACAAGCGCTGCGCTCGGTGAAACGGCTCCAAATTGGCGGCGCCGCGTGACAACAAAGCAACTTGAATCGATAGCACTCCGGCGCGCAGACAACTTTTGTTTGACGGCGGCAAATTAATTCAGCTCCCCCGACTGCGGCCGCCGCCGCAGACGGGATGATTGCGCCGGCTACGGTGGGTTACCAGGCCGATGGCGACTCGCGGCGCTTTGAGGCGAGAGGCGAGCGCCGCCGACTGTTCTACTGCCTTTACCCTGTGCTCATGTGATGATCACTTTTTTGGGTCCTTTTGTTCTGATTTAGAGATTGTTTTACGCCAAACAAACAGCAATGTGTTAATAGCTTATAAATATAGATTCTCAATTTTAAATCCCGTTCTTCCAAGATCACACTTGTATATTCTGTATATTTTGATATTTTACTTTTTTTTTTTCTTACTTTTTTTAATGCAAGTTGTCTGTAGAAACGCGCCAATAATCACTATTATAATATATCTATTATATTGTACACGTAAATGCACCTGGTGGAATAAATTTGTTCTGATTGGGATTCTGAACATCAACATTATTATTAAACAAACTTTCCTTCAGGTTTCTCGGCAGTTAAAAAACAAAATAAAACTTTGAAAATTGCCACCATGTATCTATGAGTGTATTTTTGGCGCGGTCGACTCAGAGTTGCGCTCGTAGATGTGGCGGCGCCTCTGTTCGGATTTGGAGCCCCATCTGATAGGGGGGCGCCAGAGGAATTAAAAACCCCCGTCTTCAGGCCAGAGTGACATTAATTCCCCACATTCTGCCTCGTCCCAAAAAGTTGGGATTTTCAATTTAAACTGATTCGGCAGCTCGCTCTAATTAACTCCAGCATGTGGTCATACTAATTCTGTGGTAATCCACCCCTCCACCCCCACATCCCCTTTTTTTTAAAATTTTTTTGTCACTTCCTGACACTAGTTTTGTATCTGTGTGGGGGTTCATTTTGGTGCGTGTGCCTCTTCATATCTGGTTGATAGCAAGCGTCCGATGGCTTCCTCGCTTCAGAGGAGCCGGCCGGCAGCCTGTAGCCCGCCGCCTTTGTGCTGCCCTTCTGGGACTCGGGACGTTTTGTGAGTGAAGCAGCGGCCTCTTTGTTTCCGACGCACTAACCCCCGGGGGGATAAGGACTCGCGGGCGGCTGATGTGAGACATGTTGCTGTGTGTGTTTGCTGAGGGCAGTGAGGCTGGTAATCCCTGCGCTTTGTGGCTGCCAACTCCCTCCTGTTTGAAGCGGCGTTCATGACAGCTCGCTGGCGGACTCCCCCGCGTCATTACATGCATTAATAATAAAATATTATATAATAAAAGTACATTATATATTTTTATTATTCCACGTCTTAAATATATTGAAGGGAATATATTGCTTAAGTGCGAGTCTATCTGTTGATATGGAGGTGTATTGAGTTAGTAATTGTATTGTTTATTATTTACAGCCATTTTTTTAATTTTTATTCCTTTATTATTTATAATTGCCTATTTTGGGATGTGGGTTGCTGTGACACTGCAATTTCCCTCTGGGAATGAATGAAGTGTCTTAAAGAACCAATAAAGTATATATATTTTTTCCAGCTCTATGAAATCGTTATATTGTGCATATATATACACACAGTACATACAATATAGTGTATGGGTTGTAGTTGGTTTTACCTCCATTCCCACTTTAGTCCTTCAGCCTTCATACAGTATTTATCCACGTCATCTCCTCTACCTTGAAACTCTTCCTGAGGTTTGCATCATTTTCACGTGCATTTATTCCTACACCTTACTCTCAAGTCTCCTTCTCTGGCTTGGCGTTGGGCATATTTAAGAGGCGGTCATATTTTTTCAAGGTACAGAACGCATCCACCGTACCCGTAGGGGGATAAATCCTTGTCGTCCTACCTGCAGTGCACCACCATGGGCCCGGCGTCTGGAGGGTTGCAGGCCTTCACCCGTCGGAGGAAGGCCAAGAAGGGGGTCGGGTGCTCGGGCACGCCGTGGTCGGGCCAGGCCGTGAACTGGAACTGCCTCACCTCCCTCTTCTCGCTGGAGCCGTTCTGCAGGTGGGCCGGGCAGAAAGAGGCGTGTCATCTCCGGGACCCGCCGCACCCGCGACAGAAGGAGCGGTCGGAAGGAAGGAGGACGGTCGACTTACTTTATAAAGTGCAAACGTCCGTACGCAGTACGTGGCGAGCTCCACCGTGTCCAGCAGCGTGACCTGGATGAGGCCGTAGGTCTCCGTGCCTCTCGTCGGCCAGTACTGGTCGCATTTCACCTGCCGTTGGGAAACGGCAGAAAGGAAAAAGTTCAATACCGGGGCATCAGAAATTCTATTCTCCCCTCGCGTCGGGTTATTTCTTCTTATGAACCGTTCACTCTTTCTTTGTCACAAGTAACTTAATCCGCTTCTGCTGATGAGGTGTTATTTCACAATCAAGGAAATGGTCTATGATATTTTGGAAGGAGATAGCGGCGCAATTTATTGGCCTGACAATCTCTATAATTACAATCGTAATCACACTTTTCCAATCATATTACAGGCTCGGGGGTTATTATGGTTTATACAGTTTGGTTGCCCAGTCAACGGCCAATAAAACATTGTTCCATTACGGCATCACTGTCCGACTGCCAAAGGGGAAGGCGCTGCTAATGCGGAGGGAGGAGAGCGGCAGGCTCCTATGCAGATGGTTTACAGTACTTCAGGAAGGCCGCGGGCTGGAGAGAGAAATGAACGTATCGTCACTTCGGAAACCCCAAATTCAGGTTCACGCCCGCTGCAATCTTTGGCAGGAGACCGAGCCAGGCTTTGGAAAGTATGCTTCGGCGGCTGGAGTGAAATCCCCACCCGGACGGAGGAAGGGAGGAGCGCGCCCGACCTCGCACGCACGCAAACGAGAGGTTTGTCGATCAATTGCGACGACACCATCACACCTCTAGATGGAACAATCGTTTTCAAAACGACAACCAAGAAACCCATAAAAATACATCAACTTCGATCCCAAAACCCCGAATCCCGTGGGGGGGGGGGATGCATCGACTCTATTCTCTCTCGTTAGAAGCTTCCTCTTTTTCCATTGACTTCCACCCAGTGGGAGGTTCAGCTCAGTTGACCGTTAGCCGAACCTCAGTTTAAGGCGTCGGCTTCAACAACCTGCCGCGGCTGACGCTTGATCAGAACTCTACGGGCCGGCGAGCTACGGTCACTCGCAGGCTCACGGTGTGTTCAACACCATCCTCACGCCTGAACGTCAGTCGACGCAGTGATCCTCTTGCACCGCGGATCGTCCGGACAGGGCTCACTCGGAGAACGAGAGCGCGAGGCGGTCGGGCTGAGCGTGCGTCGGCTCGCCCATCCCCTCCAGAGTCGCGACGGTCGCCGGCGGGACCGACGGCACAGCTCACGAAAACAGATGTCGGAGTCGAGCCCGCGATGTGCAAATCCCACAAAGGCAGCTTGAGCGTGTCCCAGGCAATGATATGAGTTATCGATACTCGACGAGAGCCGTTAGCGGCGACAAAAGCACATTAGGCGTCTGAATGGCAAACAACAACAACACTGCGCGGGGGCGGCGGGCGGGCCGTCTGAGCGAGCTGCTTGTGTGCGCCCGCCGAGCAATAAACCACCTCTGTGCTACGCAGCTATGGTTATAATATTTCTATTCTGCGACAGCGAGGGGCAAAGTCACGCCGTGAATCATTGACTGTTTACCTCGGCGGGCCGATCACCTTTCTACCTCCAAAAATAAACGCCAGCGGAGACTTTGTTCACGCGTTTTGTCATCGCCGAGGAGATTGAGCGACGACTGCCGCCTGGATGGGATCGAGGTCGCCGGCGCCATGTGTCAAGATGGGCACGTCAGGGAGGCGGTGCATGTGTGCTTCTGCACCACGTCAACATTAACGCAGAGGGTCAATGAGCTCCGTCTTTAATGCTCCGTCAACACCGGGTCTGGAGTCACGTGCAGCCATGTTGCATTCAAGTCGGAACTCGGGGGGGAAAAATGCGGCGAAACAACCATTTCAATTGACTTTCCTGGTCTGAAATTGTCAAAGCTGACGGTAAATGGGTCGCATGGGTTTTTGTTGGAAAACACATCGAACTTTGAGCTAAACTGTGCCGTAGCTTGTGGTGTTGCGTTAACACACATTGTGTAGATCCTACAACGTACAAACCAACCATGTTTTCCCAAACAGAGGCAATGGAACACACACAACTCGGAATTGCTAACGACTGACTTCCAGTTAAGTCCAGTGTCTATAAAAAAAAAAAAAAAAAAAAGCCTGCCAAACATGTGATTAATCTCACATTTAACGCATGTTCAAATTTCATGAAAGTCGTGCGTGACGATTCAGAACCGCACAGAATCCTATATTCCCCAAAATCCCGGTTGAATAGTGTAAAGGAAATAAAAAAAGAAAAAAAGAAAAATCAATTGAGCCTTCTCGGCTGACGCTCTGGCAGGGACCCTCGTTTGATATAAGAGCTCTGAACGCCGGCGTGTCCGGCTCTCGTATGATAAGTTAAAGATGAAGTACCTGCGGACCGCCAGAGGGGTCAACAGATACAAAAGGCAGCCCGACGTTCGCTGGATCACCTTCCTCCTCCACGTATGTGCATGGCTGAATAAACACAGCCTCGGGCCTTCAGGTCGGCCTCGCCGGGTGATCTTGTTTTTGTTTTTTTTTTTGGCTGTCTTTCATTATCAAACCCATAGCGGCGGCCAAGAGTCGGGACGGGACGAGTTGCTCAGCAAGAGCAGCGAAGTTAATGTTATCAAAAGATATCAATCAATCAAGCGGCAACAACGGAAATCCTGAGGAGGAACAGGTTTGTTATCGAATGTTGGAAAGGCAGCGTTCCATGGCCTACTTCCAGCCAAATTTACTTGACATGTGGAGCCCGATTGATCGGCCTTCAACTATTTTTACGGTGAAAGCTTCAAAGCGGTGTTCACCAAGACTTAGAGCCAATCTCCCATGCAAGGTAAGCCTGGATATCCAGACACTGAGCATCGATTCTGTACTTCTGGTGAGGATTTTCGTCCTTTTCCGTCGACTTCCACCGGCTCATAACGTGGATGCGTTCGCGTCCCTCACCCTGGACCTCTCCTCCAGCTTGGTCATCATGACGACGTTGCCGCTCCTCTGCTCCCAGATCATCCTCCAGAAGTCGCCGAAGGTCTCGGGCAGGGCGCCCTGCGTGGCGATGTAGGCGTTCTGCTTCCTGTAGCCGTCGATGTAGTTGCTGTTGATGTAGTCGCTGCCCGGGATGCCTGCGGAGAGAACGACAACAAAAAAATAAAAAATAAAGTAATCTAAGCGGGATGACAGGGACGGTCGAGGTAAAGCCGGCCCCGTCATAAAATAAATCTAAAGCGGGAGGGGGATTGATTGGAGCGCGGGCGGCCCGAGAAGACGCCGGAGTGAAGGGGCGGCGATGGGAAGATCCATACGGCAGTGATTAACCTTGGAGGTTTTAAACGCGCAGGGAAGCCGATAAGTGTTGTTCGAGCGCCGGCTTGTAAACGCCACGTAAATCGATGCGCTCCACGTCCACCGTCCGGGTTCGTGTCGGATCGGGCTTCACTTACGGTTCAGGCTGGATGGTGGGAGACGTGGTGGAGCAAAACGGGGCAGAGTGTTTTTTATTATTAGTTTTATTAGAAACTATTCTCACGTAGCAATTCAGGGTTTTCCAGGTTTTTTCATGACCCAGCGTTGACCAAATATATATTTTTTTCTTTTCTGATTGTTTTGTCAAATCTTTGGTTTATTTTTTTTTTTTGTGTATTCCCAATGTATACTATCTTCAAGTTATTTATTTTTGGTTTATTGTCCAGTATATTTCCATTTTTATTTTCTTTTTTTGTATTTCGTAGGTTTAGCGCATATATATATATATATATATATATATATATATATACAATGTTTAAATCAGTTTTTATTTTTATAAATATTTATTCTTATTCATTAAAAAATATTGACAATTTTATATGAGCTGCTTCAATGCAATTTCCCTCCAGTGATGAACAGCGTAACCTCTCCATCCATCCATCCATCCATCTAAATGGGATGTGAACGGTCATTAAGTCACATGAAGGAAACCAACAAAGGAAAAAAAAAAAAAACAACAAATACAAAAAAACAAACAAACAGTTTTCTCTGCCCTTCGACGCCACTTCCTCTCCTCCTCCTCCTCCTCCTCCTCCTTCCCTGCTGCCGGTGTGAAATGAGCAGTGCAGCAGCCTCCTTTTTTCTTTTTTTTTTTTCCAATCTGGAGGAGAGCGAGGCAGCTGACAGCTAGTCCATGCTGCAGGACTGGCAGTTTGGGAGCTCCACGCACACATGGTGCACCGAGATAAGTCTCATATGCATGGACGCCACGTCGCACACAATCCCCTCCCTCCGTCCGACTGCCAGGTAACTTATTTAGCCGGCGCGCGCGCAAAAAAAAAAAAAAAAAAAAAGAAAATGAACACATTTTAAAACCCACCCACATTATTATGATCCACCACCCCCCTCCCCAGTATACGTCTTTTTACCGCTAAATTCTGCGGTTCAGGCAGGCATTTCCATAATGGACAAGGTATAAATACAATTAAGCCCAGTAGCTTTTTAGATTGAAAGGAGAAACGGGAACAGGGAGTCAATATTGTGGCTTAATGAGAATGAGGCAAGTTGTTTTGTGCATACTGTATTTTGGTAAATGTGTTTTGCCGGCACACTGTCACTCAGGATTTGTATAAAACGCTGCTGCCATCTTTGTCCCCGTCAATAGACCTATTAAGCAAGAGGGGGAAAAAAATATATCGATATTTTTTTTTTAACTGAGAATTCAGCCCTCATACAAAAAGCATGAGGACTCATAAAGAAATAATATTTTGATCTTTGCGGTTTTTTTTGCCAGAAAATATGTTCTTGCAAGACCAGATGTCGGATTTGCTCTTGGGCTAAATCTCACAGGCGTGTGTTATTTAGCGTGTTATTCGTCAAAGCCGCCCGGAATCGCATTTTGACGACTGTCCGAGGAGCGGCGCGCGTGTTATTGCAACACGGTGCTTCTCTCCTGCAGCGCCTGCATTCCCGGGACGATCGCACAAACGACAGAACGGTGTTGTCGGTTCAGTCGAATCCGCACACGTTCGCGTCATTTGCCAGGGTCTGTTTTGCAGGGGACTTCCTCTGCAAATGCTTTCTTTAAATTAAATTATAAAGGGCTGTGGCGGGGGTCCCTGTTTATTCTGACTTCAGTGCGAGAAGACGTCATTTTTACCTCCTTTTTCCCCCGGCCACAGCCGTCTGAATTCCACCTCCCTCGTCCAGTGGTGATTTTGCTCCTGCGGAGGTTCACGTTCAGTACAGGACTCTTTGGAGCCAGGCGGTGAAGGGTGTTATGGGTAGAGCGTGCACACCTCGCAAACCTCAACAACGGGTCAAAGACGCCTTTGTAGGGGGGCGGGTCCCAAACGGGAGAGGAAACGCAGAGGATAGCAGTGCTACTCGCAAACGAGGTTCGAAAGCTGATCTCTGTTTCCACGTACACACGTCGGGGTTCTAAGTTGGGGATTCCTTCGATGTTTTGCGTACATTGTGGTTCACTGGGTGTGACACCGCCCCCTAGTGGACACGCAGCGTTAGCCAGAACCTGCACAAGCAGCCGCCGCCGTAAATCACATTTCTATAAGTTTAAGAGGTTATTTCTCACATACATAGGCATACGGTCATACATATATACAGTGAAATGTCATGACACACAGTGATTTTGCAAAATAAGCTCTATAAATACTAAATAAATAAATAATAATAATAATATAATGTGCGTAATCGACACGAGGCGGTCGCAAACGGCGGCGCCACAATCATGATTCTGGGTTCTATAATTATATTATATAATTAATTGTCTGTGTTGTATGAAATATACATTTAAATCCTCCAAATGAAACTTACCTCCAGTACTTACCTCACAGTTCGACTCATCATTTAAATTTGTCTGTTATTTTGGTTTTTAACTCTCATCTCATTCTGATTTTACTTTATATTCTTGACTTATGTTTGTCTTTTTTTTTTGGGGGGGGGGGGTTACTTTTTAACTCAATTTGTCTGTTGTTTTGACATATTGTGTTTTTACTTTATATTTATTACTTAAGTTTTGTTTTACATTTTTTATCCAATTGTTTCTGTAAAGCACATTGGAACATAACAAAAAAAGTGCTGTGTAAATAAAGACTTACTTACTAACTTACTCATCATTTGTGATCTTTAAGAATAGCTTTCCGATTGAAAACCATGTTTTGTGGATTTTCTTTTATTTTCCTTATTTTAAATATATAATTAATTATTATGATGTTCCATTATACAGGAATGAAATAATAATGTTAACATACAGTCTACAGAGGAAATTAAAAGTGTGGGCATTCCAAGTAAAAAGGCAAGTGATAATATATATTGAGTGGAAGCCGATCTGACCTCTGAACTGTAAAAGGAAATTCAAATAAAAAGCAATCTTGCTTTACATTTTTACTAAAGGTGTCATGTTTACCTCGATAGGGTTTAGGGGTGATGGGACTGTTTGCATTGCACTAGATACTGACCAAAGTGCAAAAACCACCAAATGGAAGTATTTACTGTTGCTAGGTGTGATGGGACGGTCAGGGACAAAACATAGCAGAGTAGGGGGGTCAGCACTGATATGGCAAAAAAAATACCCGATCACAATCCAGGATCTCATCACAATTCTTTTTCATGTGTTTTTTTTTTAAGACTATTTTGCAAGTTACTGAACAGTACAACCAAACAAAATTCCAGATTAAAAAAAAAATATATATAATATATATATAGCCCCCACAAGGTAACAAATCCTAAAAGAAAAAATACCAACAGACCATTGAGGCCAAAGTACCTCTTCGGTGAAAAAGGGAGAAGGGGGAGGCCTCGAGCTGCCAGCGGCGCCTTAAATATTTCCTGTCGCCGATCTGCCGGATCAGCGGCCTCCCCGTGTTCCGGCGCCTCCTGATTTACAAACCACGGACTCCCAGATATAACGATTTGGCTGAGAAAACCACTTTTGGATGCGTGTGCGAGCCATAGAACTGCAAATGGCAGAATGTGCACTGGAGCACCGTACCAACCATCCCTCTGAAGGCGGATATATCGTAGGGGACATTTTAATCGTTCACAATCCAATAATGTCATATCGCAGGCCCCTAGTCAACGGTCGGAGTGATTCTAATTATCCTAATTTAATGATCTGAAGCCACTTCCTGTGAACACGCTAACCCCCGTCCCCCCGGATCCCCACAGAGCGTTGTGAAAGAAGCCTCCCGACGAAATTTCCAGATGCCGACTCCCGAGCCGCTTTTTTTTTTCTTTTTTTCCCCCTCGCCCTAAAGGACTCCATCAAAGGAAACAAAAGCGGCAGCGCTCGCCAAAAGGCTTTGTTCACGCTTTGGAAGGAGGAGAGAACGAGGAGGACCCCCCCCCTCCCCACGCCCCTGCGGCTGAGGAGCGCTCACTTCCTGCCGCACAAAGAGGCAGGGGCGTGGGCGCGCAGACGAGCTCGCGTGCCCGGCTAATGGGCTCCTTGATGGGAGAGGGGACTTCAAGTATTTATGCAGCACTTTTTATTTGTTTGTCGCATTAGCGGCCATTTGCTAGCCGCAGTTTGTTTGTGTTCCCTTCGCCCGGTGGAAACGGCTAATTAATGGATCCACCGAGTGCATCTGCGCGCGACGAGCGCGCGGCCCCCCTTCGGAGCTAAAATCTGTGGCGTGCGCGCGGTACAGAACACCGAGGAAACGACCAAAACGACAACCACCTAATCAAATAAACACGAGGTCGGCACCGCCTTAATACCTTCTCTACATTGTTTTGTGGTTAGGGGTTAGGGTTAATTTGGACAAAAGAAGTTTGCCTCATACTGAGCTTCAACTACCTTCCCGCCCAGGCACCACGGGGGATAAGGTTTATCATAACAATGATAGCAATAACAGGTGTCAGAATGAACATGCGTTATGTCGCTGAAGTGCATGAACGTCGGCGTACCGTCGATGGCGGAGAGCAGGACTCTGGAGTGGTCGTACGCGATCACGTTGGCGTATCTGTTCTTTGGCTTGTTGACCTCCAGGTTGGAGTGCTCCCACGTGAACTGCTGCCCCGGGTCAATGGACTGAAAAAGAAAGAAAGAAAGAAAGAGGGAGGCGAGAAAGTGAGGCGCGGATAAAAGGCCGTATTACCGTCCAAAATGATGAAAGCCCCCGACAGCCGCTCATGGCAAAATATCTGATTTCCGGTTATGCAAACGTAATCAACGTTATATTTTGCGAGGGATTGCGGAGGATGCGTTTCACCGTCGGAGCTTAAATCGGATCTTTCTTTTTTTTTTCTTTTTCTTTTTTGCTTTAAACGCGTCCCGTCAGAAATCGGCGTTAAAGACTCGGGGCGGAATTATAGCTTTCTGCCTCGACACTTCCACGCCGGATGGCTGCAGGGGCTGTTTTGGCCCGAGCTGCAATCAAAGAATGTTCCAAGAGTGGCTGGTTTGGTTGAAATCAGTGACCCCAAGCTGCGTTCTCTGTCCAGACGCATGTACTTCACCATATCAGTGTGCATGCAATGGCTTTTTGTTTTTTTTCCTGCTTCACTTTTTACAAGGTTAGACGTGGCCTCTGAACTGTGTTTGGAAGAATGCGGTTATAATTAAGCTGATTTTCATTTCCTGCATTAAAGATATATAAGTGTTGCACGGCTACACATACCAGTACTAACACAATGCTACTTAAATTAATCCAGGATCCAGAAAGCCTTTCTGAGACGTTGCTTAATTTAAGATGAATCAGTTGTAGCCGAGGACGTCCTAGAATAAGGTGAAGGACCCGCTGGCTCCTTCTGTCCGGTCTTGGTGCTGGTCCACCTGGAGGCCACGCCCACTAATCCAAAGGTTTAAATTAAACCTTCAACTCAGACCCAGATCAGCTCTAATCTTCCTTCTAGAAATCAAATTGTTCAAACAAAGACAAAAAAAAAAAAATCCAGATTAAAATTGTGATTTAGTCCGACATCGGGCCTCATCTGTGTCCGCGGAACTGCCCCATAGGGTCCATACCCGGCACAGTTCACGGGGGGTGGTATTGTAACCATATCCTTTCATGACCAAATCCCGTTGAATTATTTGACGTTCATGGACAGGACCCGAGCAACGCGCGTGTCAATCGACAATCAATCCTTATAGTTATTTACTTTTGAGCAGGGTTTGAAAGCGTCCACTTTATCATAGATGGATTAACTATGAATCAAAATATCAAAAGTGCTCAGTTTGTATTTCAATACAATGAAAATGTAATTACTATGTTTCTTCTGTAATGGCTAACATTATATTTAATTATAAAAAAGGCCATTCCCTGAAAACAGAAAAGACCAACATCCTGTAATGGACCTGGCGAGGCATCGGTCCATGAATTATTTCCAATACACTGACTGAAAAGTGGGCCAAAAAGTTATGGGCATTCTGGTGCATTTGGAATAAAAGTATTAAAAATGCCAAGCTAGTGGTGGTTAGTTTAACGTACAGTGCATCCTCTTCCACTCATCATTTAAATGAACAGATCAGTTAAAAACATGCTCATCTGCAGGTTAAACCATCAGCACGTGATAGTTCTCATGATCAACTGGCCTCTTTTCATCGCTCCCTCAAAATGATTTTCCACCGGTTGAGCAGGAGTGCCATGTAAATTGGAATTCAATGCACTTAAGCTGCAATAATGGCCGGGCAGCCTGGCAAGCGGCCATATTGTGATCTTATGTATTTTTTAGCCCGTGGCATGACGCCGGGATAAGGGATTGGCAGAGAAAGGGCGATTGCCCTGCAATGCCCCTGAATGGAGCACAATCACTCAGAAAAAAAAAGAAAAGAAGGAAAACAGGAATATCAATACGCTGTGCCTACAGTCAAGCGGTGAGGCAGCGCTCCAACTTACGGCCGGGGAAAGAAAAAGTATGTTTTTCAACATGGTTTGGTCCAAAAACCCTGTTAGATCGAGCTGTTGATCAATAAAAACCCCATCGCTCCCATGATGCATGTGCTTTGACAGAGGCGGTGCCAATTTGCCCCAAAATGACTGGAAATCAGTCAAAGGTTACACCCGCTCCATGCGTCTAGTCGCAACTCGCCTCTGGAAAAATGTGTTTCTCTGGATTCTATCTTTCTCCCTTTCTAACTCGCTTTGTCTCTCATCTGGAATGACAGTTTTAAGGGGGCTTTTTTTTTTTTTGCGTCAAAGCCGTCGCCTAACGACTGATTGAAACGCTGGTGTGAAGGTTGGATTGAAGGTATTTGTTGATACCTAGGCAGAGGCCAGGTTTCCCCAAACGCCCTTCCCTCTCCGGTTGTTGTCAACACTCTGGGATTATGGAATGTTGCGTGTGCGTTATCCGTCTCCATCGCTCCGTTTCCACTTTTCTATCCAATTCCACTTTGCTCTGGCAAGCCTCTCGGCAGGGCGAGTTGTCTGAGAGGTTGGCTTGATTGAGTCCCTCTCACTTGAACCGTAGAATCTGACTCCGGCACCAAGTGAGCGTTTCACCGTTCGGACGCACGCCGCCGACGGACGGGATCGCTGAGTTTGCCTATTATTGGAATCTCCGTCCCACCAACTCCGGTCCAAACTGGAAATCCAGATGCCTGATGCCAGCGGCCCGCGGAGCTGCAGTGTGGTTGACTGGAGTATGTAATGAGGGTATTAGGTCGTCCAGGAAAATATTATGAAACGGCGCAGGAAAAGTGACGCAGATTTAATACGGCGGTTCGTGTTAACGTGTTTGGCAAAACCAACATGCTGACCTAGCTCGAATCCCGCCGAACCCGCCAACACGGAATGGAAAGGGGGATCTCTTCGGTCTCGGACACAAACCCCTCGTTTCCCCTCGTTCATTCAGATTTTACCGGACAACCCCCCCCCCCCGACCGCGTGGGTCACTGCGGCGGAAACGGCCGTCACCTCGTATTCCTGCGAGAACTTCAGGTTGTCGTTGGCCTTGAGGCGCTCCAGGTGGTCCGCCAGGTCCATGACGGGGATGGGAGGGTGGCTGGCCATGCCTGTCAATCACATCGACAACAGGACGGAAGAGACTCATTAGGGGCCGGGTGGGACGGGGGGCGGGACCCGCCAACGCTGCGTTATTAGAGAGGTGGCATGGGAGAGGCTAGTTTCGGCCGGTTTGGTCACTCAAAGCGGCAGAGCATGCTCGTGGGGGGAAAAAAAACAACAAAAAAAAAACAGAGAGAGGAGATGGACGCCAAAAAGGGCCAATGGGAAGGAAGTCATCGAGCACACGTCTCCCCTATTGTGAGAGAAGAATGTTATTCACACGAAAAAGCTGCGGTGGGGAGGTTAGCGTGACGCACCGTGACACACAAAAGACGCCGACCCACGCACACACACACGCAAAAAAAACAACAACAAAAAAAAAAAAAAACAACCAAAAAACGAAAACAGCAGCGAACAAAGCCGACGCCGGGCGTTCGGCGTCGGCTTTAGGTAAATGACGCAGCGTCAGGCCGTCATTTTCAAACCCCGCCTCCTGCGATGACGCGGCGTCGCCGCCGGAGAGATTAAAGCTGATGAGGGGCGGGCGGAGGGAGGGGGAAACAAAGCTCAGCAGGTAAAAAATAAACAAACAAACAAACAAAAAATACAAAATAAATATAAAAGCTAAGCGAAATTACAAAACAAAGTCATGTCAAATGTGTAAACAAGACCAACTAACTTGACAAATGGAGGCTACTGGGGTAACCGGGCACACCCACACCTGTGGAGGAAACG
This sequence comes from Zeus faber, assembly GCF_960531495.2. Taxonomy (NCBI): domain Eukaryota; kingdom Metazoa; phylum Chordata; class Actinopteri; order Zeiformes; family Zeidae; genus Zeus; species Zeus faber. The sequence continues at coordinate 21,032,122 of NC_137209.1, read as the reverse complement.
GTGGTGTAAATAAAAAGAGGTCGTAGGCAGCAATGTGATGGCTATATTATCCTTCTGAACACGGGGGGGGGGGGGTTGAGAGCTTGAGATGTGGCAGCAACTAGATCAGTAATGTACTACATTCTAAAAGGTGACGCCAGTTAGTCAAAGAAAAAACAAACAAACAAAAAAAACCCAAAACAACAACAACAACATCAACAAGACACAAATTAACATGCTGGAAGCTCGGCTGTCGTCATGCTGTTCTAACAGAAGAGTAGAAAACGCACACGATCAATCCAAAAACCAAACACACTGGAATAAAGCGCGGGGGGGGAGACTTGGGAGGGAGGTCGCAGCCTGGCGCAAGTTTGCCGCGACGTCGACGGGCGGGAGGTGGTCAGAGGGAGCCGAGGTGCCGGGGGGCGGGGCCGAGGTGCCGGGGCCGAGGCGCCGGGGGGCGGGGCCGGGGCGGAACGACGCCGCTGGAGTGGACGCTGGATCTACGACACGGGGGGGGGGGGGGGGTTGGACAGACAAAAGGCATTTTCCAACCCGCTCCCCTGGGAGCCGTGGGGGGATTTGCCGAGGGACGGGTGGAGGCGACAATTTGCGGCGCCGCTCTCCGATGTGGCTGCGCCGTCTCGGCCGGCGGCACAAGTGAGCGTTAGCTAATGGAAGAAGGGGGGCCAGCCATCTCTCTGCGAGAAGGACGCCTCTGCCGCGGCCCGCCACTCAAACTCCATTTCTGGCGTCGGAGACAGTAAAAGTACCGTTTACCACGCCGCGTCTGGCAAACACCAAGCGTCCAAAAGATGAAAACGTCCGATGGGCGGGGAGAGAGGAGCGTGAAAAAGGGGCGGCCTAATGGAGCGCCTCTCTCCGGGGCTTGAGAGGATGCCAAAGCGCGGCGGGCAAAAAATGTTTCGGGTCTTTTTTTTTTTTCCCCACCGGAGATGAGTGGGCCGAGAGCACCGGCTCTCAGAGGGGCTGTCGGGCTGCGGCCGTGATGACTTGAGGAGGTTTAAAGTGGAGCGAGAGGTGGTTGAGATCACTCACAATCCAAAAGGGAAGGGCCTCCTCCGCCACGCCGAAACAGCCGGTAATGGCCGTCACGTCATTGAAGGACTTTCATAAATATGCATGAGCTTTTTTATCTTTTTTTTTTCCTTCCTTTTCTCCTTTCACCCCCGAAAGACGGGCCCCGCAGGGATAATTCATCCTCTTTCCAAACTAACCCGCCTGACAGCCACGGCTTTGATATCACGACATCATCAGCGGGCCCTAAACCTCTGTCGCGAAGAGAGGTGCCAAAAGGTAGTCGGCCCGTCTGAAGGAGACGTGGAAGTGCACCGCCGCCCGGCAACAACACTAACGGACTGCGACTCCCCCTGGTGTGGAGATGCCGCGTGGAGCACGAGGCAAAGCGGGCCGACGTTCTCCGGCTTCCCGTCGCCTCCCTGCCCTCGGCGCCACCGCGCGGGGGAGCGCGGCCCCGGTTCGCGTAGTCAGCGCGACGGAGGGGATTGGCCTCGGCGACCCCCGCGGCGGACGAAGGGGGGATGACGAGGATGATGATGATGATGATGATGATGTGAGCCGCCGCGAAACTGTCGAGCTCGCGTTTCGGTCTCCGCTCGCTCCGCCACCGGCTCCCCTCCTGGGGGGAAATGTCACGTCTCACAAGCGCCTGTGCTCCCTCTGAGCCATCTGTCCGCGAGCCGCAAGAAGGAAACCCTACTTTACTGAGCGGGGGAGTATTTCACTGGCGGATTTATGACGGAGCTCTGCATTTTGGCAGGGTTTTCTTACCAGGTGTTTGGAAGTTGAGTCGTCGAAGCTCGACAGGGTCGGTCGGGTGGTGCAGGGGCATTTCCTTGCTGTTAGGGAGACTTCCTTTCCGAGCTTCGGATTCTGCCCTTTTCCTGGCGAGAGACGAGTATATTCGAATTGTTATTTATAACAAAAGACCCAGGCACCCGGGAGCTACGTAGGTTATGTTATGTTGTTGTCCACACAGGAGAGTTTGTTTCATTTTCAACCCCAACCCCCATTAAAGACAAAGATCTACTCTCGTTCTAATCTCCTCCGAATTAAAAACCTTGTCAAACGTTACGATATTATGTGTCACAATGAGTTTGATTTGCTGTTACGGAAAGCAAAGTTTGACAAACTACATTTTCTGACGCTAATTAGAATTTGGGCCTGGGTGGAGAAATAAACAGAACAAAAAAAACACCCAGGGTTTCATGAGTACGTCACACTCTGGGGCCACTACCCCTTGATTAAAATAGCCCCATCAAGATTTGACATTTCAACCATTCAAATGACAGTTATATTATTTTCTATGAACATGTGTTTAAGGCCAATCCCTACCTTTCCCCAGAAGCTGGCACTGAGACCCAATCTCATTTGGCTTTAAACTCATTACCCTCCAAGATCGTGGAAACAACTTGGCACTAATTGCGCAAAGTGATCGCCGACATTGCAGAAAACACGGCATGGCCGTATCGCTGCGCCGACGGCGCACGGACGTCTGGAGGGAGCAGGGCACCGACTTCAAACGGGCTCCCGTCTCGGGGAGTATGACAGCGATTCATCCCAGAAATGGGGTGAACCCTGGCTCAATATCGGGAGTGTCCAAGCCAATTATCACCGGCTCATTAGCGCCGTGTGACTAAAGAGAGATACCGCCGTCCTCGGTTGCGACTAAATCGCTGCTTGAGGTGCCGATGCGACCGTGGGATTTCACGAGTTTGCAAATACTGAGCTACTATATCTCTCTATCCCTATATACTATATCTCATTATGGGAACGTGAATTGTAATGTTTGTAAGATGTCTTGAAGGGTTGCAAGTTTGAATCTTACATATTACGAGATCAAACCTCATTTTAGTTCCACTTCTCAATTACTTTTACACAATGATCTAAACGTTCACTTTATGCTTAGTTGTTTTATTACCCAACTAATTTCAAGTTGTTGTCGTTTTAGTTCAATTTATAAACCAAAAAAAAAAAAGATTTAAAATGTAAGTGAAATCAAGACCAAGATAGCTCACTCCCTTTCTTCCTTCTTTTCTTCATTATGATTATTTATGAACCTGAGTGGGAGTGTTTCCTCGCCCGGGTCGAGGTCAAGGCGAGGGGACGCCTTGTGAAATGTGCAGCTTGCTAATCCCTTTGAGACTGGACTGTGATTCAGGGCTGTATAAATAAACTGGACTTGACCATTTTAATTGAAACATTTCCATTTCCCCCCCCCAAATTCTTTACGTTTATATAATACGCTTGTGTGACAGATGAATGGGTTAAGCACAAGCACTGGGGACACGGCACAGAGTGAAACATTATGTGGGGTATACGTTCCTTCAGAATATGCATTTCACGAAAAATATCCAATGAACGTCGTAACCAACCAAATATGTTTATGTTTAAATGTATTGCAAAGGTCACAGAATGTGGTGCAAAAGAAAATGATGTCTGACGACTGTGGTGTGGGGTTGGTGTGGTTTGGGCAGCCACACCTGACCTGGGTCTAGGTGACTGGGATCAGGGTGGCTGCATGCCTGCCGCTGGTTGGTTGGTCAAACGAGCGGCAGGTTGAAACCCCCATCCCCACACTCACTCGGGATAGGAGCCCCTGTCGTGACACATGTTCCATCTGCTCCTGGCCGACGCTCTACAATAAACTGGTGTTTACAAACCCGTCTTTCGTGTCTTCTGTTTGTGGTAGGACAAACTGCCACAGCGACCTACGACCTATTTCTATATAATAAATGTATTGGCTGATTGGCTAGTGGAGAGCGATGTAGTACGGAAGCCCTTAAGATAGATAGCAAGTTCGCGAACACATTACGCAAGCATTACAGTCATTAGCATGAGGGGTTAAAGATCCACATTATTTGATTCATACTCCACGTGTCCGTCTGTTTGAGGACAGGAGATGTTCAGTGGCGGGGTCTAATCCCACCACCGCCATTGTGTGAAGAAGTCGGGTTATTAGCCAAAGAAATTGATGAGAATCGACAACAACAGCCACAGTGTGAGCAACGGAAGCGATGGAAGGAATGCACGACATACACGACACATGCGAGGTTTAGGTGTTTTTGGGTTTTTTTACGGCTGAGGAGGGAATACATTGAAAAGGGAGGAGAGGCGGTAGTACTTTACACACGATCGGATGTAGACATATTTACGAGTAGGATTTGGATTATTTTATGGCACCCGGTCAATTTATTGTCCGGATGTAAATACAGTTTGTGACTGAGTGTAATAAACCCCGGATTAGATCTCGGCTCAACTCCTGTTTTGATTTTCCTCTTTTTACTCTTACCTGTCGGGTTTGCTGCTCCAATGGTAAGCAAGAAAAGAACACGTGACAAAATATTAGACGGCGGTAACTTGTTTGGTCCCGTCAGCACAATGAAGGACTCTCAAACTCCTATATTGCACCAGATGTCTGAGCAATAACTGGAAGACTGGAAATACGCTTCTTTATTTTTTTTGGACTTGAAAGACAAACAATAGATTAGTAGAAAGATCAGTAATACTCAATTTAAAGCAACGTGGAGGGTTTCCTAAAACCTTTGACTGTATCAGTCAAATGTTTTATTTTACTGAGTCCATAATATGGACTTATAATACATTTATAAAACACTACTGGTTTGAGCCGAGTGTTAGTATATTATACAAACACTCGGCTTTAACCAGTAATTGCGTTTGTGGGTGAAAGGGGCGGTTTCGCAGGCGGGGTTTTATCTAAATCAGGATCAGGATAACCCCAAATAAAATTATTTCAGAATTTAAAAATACATTTATGAGATGTTGCTTAATTTTAAATGAATTGTTCCGAGAATAAGGTGAGGAAGGACCCGTCGGCTCCTTCCGTCCGGTCTTGGTGCTGGTCAACCTGGAGGCCATGCCCACTAACCCAAAGGTTTAATTTAAACCTTCACTCCGACCCAGATCAGCTCTAATCTTCCTTCTGGAAATCAGATTGTTTAAAACAAGATAAGGGCAAGTCTGACTCTATTTCATACCGTGACTGAGAAAGGCCGTTCAGTCTTGATTAAAAGTAGGACGTACGAAAAAATAGACATTCTGATACAAAAAAAAAATAAAATCCATTTGTACAAAAACTTCTGACTAAAATATGAAAGAGGTACAAACGGCCCCTTTGCACAATGACGGTATTTAACTACGAATAGTTTACTTTATAACTGTCGTCTTACTTTAAACTCTGTCTGTGCTTGGTTTGAGGATTGATGCCCTTTGTTGGCGCCGGAGACGGAAGCGTTTCCACGTTTTCCACGGCTCCGTTTCAGTTTCCGTCGCATTCCAAGTCTCCGCGCAGAGTCCAAGGACACCATCGGGGTTTAAAGAGACTTTGAATACGGAATCATGCCTCCAGGTCTTACTTTGTGAAACACATTACACAGATAATATTGATGGATTTTTTTTTTCTCTCTTTATGCTATTACTGATTATACCTTACGCTGACTCTTCACTTATTAATCTCGCCTTTCCAAAATTACATTCTGCGGACTGCGGTTAGAAAAAAAACAAAAAAAAAAACCTCCACCTCAGCCTCAAGCCTAAGTGGAAACCACGACACGTCTTGAAAGTGTCAAACAAAATAAGAAAAAATTTAAATCTGTGTGTTGTGTTTGCGTTTCCTTGTATGCTTTTTTTGGGGGTTGTTTCCCCCGAGGCCGCCATGCGCGCGCACACACACACGCACGCACGCGCAGCAGGTACCCGCTGCCGTCACCCTCCCGCGCTTTGACTGATGAGTATTGACAAAGTAAGAGTACAAATACTCTGCTGACACAAGGACTCCAGATGAAGTAAAAGTACCACTTTGAGATTTGTACTTGAGTTAACATGTATAAGTACGTTCCCTTGAATATAATTAAAGCACGAAAAGTAAAAGTACTTCACATGACATAACAGAGCCCATCCAACTTCATCAAGAGCGACTGTCTTTTTTCTGCACATCCTGATTAAAATTTACCAAAGAAAATACTTACTGACAGATAGATTACTTAGTTACAATTACTAATATACTTTTGAGGAATGAATCTAAACCCTGATTAAAAAATAATAATAATAATTATTATTATATATATATAATAATTATTATATATATATATATATATATATATACACACAGACAGACACACACACATATATTTGAAAACATATACTCGAAAGGTGTACTTAGGTACAGAGACAGTACTCGTACCATATACTGTAAGTATGTATGTATCTATGCATATAATGTATGTATTAGGGGTGTCCCGATTCTCAAAATCCACGATTCATTTTTACTTTTGATTTTAAGGTCACAATTAAATTTGATTTTTGATTAAAACATATTGTATTTTTTTCAGCACTGAAGCCTTAATAAAAACCCCAAACAAACGTGTTTCTCAATAAGTAACTTTAGGTCCAGTGTTTGTGGAATCAATATAAACAAACTATTTCATAGATAAAATCAATTCTTGGGAGCAGTAAGAGTTGTCTCTCCTCCTCCGCCCTCCACGTTCTTCTCAAATTGGACTTTTTTTTAAATTAATCTCATGTCCTCGGCATCGTGTTGAGTTCATGGTTATCATCTTACAACGCCAACTGGACGCCTTCCTCAAACGAAGACAGCATCCAGCTGTGTCAACAAATGCCCTTGATGTTTTATGAAATCATTTCATTGGTCATAAAAAAAATACTGCAATGTAATAACTTGAGTCTTTTCTCTCACTTCTGGAGCGCGTCCCTTATCACAAGCTGCCGTCTCTGTTCTGCTCCCTCATGTGGACGTGTTGTAAAATATCTCATATTTGATTGGATGGGAGCACACTTTTTCTTTTAATTATTATAGCGGAATCGTGACACCCCTATGTATGTATGTGTGTGTATATACTGTTTATAAGTATGTACAGAATGTTGTATATAAGTATGTACACTATTTTGTATGTAAGTATGTGCAGTATTTTGTATGTAAGTATGTTCAGTATGTTGTATGTAAGTATGTACAGTATGTCATATAAGTATGTGCAGTATGTTGTATATAAGTATGCATGTAGGCTTTCGAGTCGGAGGTACAGCTGCTTTGACTGTAGTAGTAGAGTCTATTTTGAGTGTATTTGTATGTATATATTCATCATCTGGGCTGCAGTCAGATTGAGTAACGTGAATAATCTCCACTTTGCTTTGCACCAGACACCAGTTCTGCCTGCAAACGTCCCGAGGAGGTTGCCGCGGGTAACCGATGCCAGCGCCACCTCCTACACGTTCCCCCACGAATGGCGGCTGCTCTGTCGATTGGTTCTTAAGGTCCTGTGTCATATCCTCACCTTTTGTAGAGCAGGATGGCGATGACGATGCATATTATGAAGACCACAGCCAGCACGGGGCCCACCACCCAGATGAGGCCCTCCTCCTCATCCACGATGGGCTGAGGGTCCAGGTCGGCCGACACCACGGGGTCCGAATAAGGACTGGTGGCGTACATGGTCTGAGAAGGGAAGAAAGTTTGTTCTTTACTTATTTGGATACGAGATGAACATATGACATACAATATATACATATGACATACGAGATATATATATGACATACGAGATATACATATGACATAGGAGATATATATATGACATACGAGATGTACATATGACATACGAGATGTACATATGACATACGATATATACATATGACATATGAGATATATATATGACATGTGAGATGTACATATGACATACGATATATATATATATATATATTATTAATATATATATATATTATATTAACAATATTAACAATATTATATTATATAAACAATATTAATAATAATAATACTATTAACAATAGTATTATTATTATTAATAATAATAATAATAATAATAATAATATTGTTAATATTATTAATATTATTATTATTAGTAGTAATATTGTGTTGATGTAAGCTGCTGGGAAACATCCATCTGGTTAAGTATGTTATTTAAAAGGATTGTTATTTTCTATTTTTTCAACCCATGTCTCTAAAATGTATAAAAGGTGCAAAATCGTGGGATCCGTGCATTCCCCAATAAACATAACAGCAGTGAGTAGTGCTGAGATTTAGGGAGATTGTCGTCACGCTTGTGCATCAAACAGTGCACCAGCAAGACATGAATTACAATTACAAAAAGAAAACAACAAAAAAAAAAAAAAAAGATTTTTTTTTTACATTATAACGAGAATGAAAGAAAATATTGTTTGTATATATATATATATATATTTTTTTTTTTTTCTTTTCCATTCAAAATATTGTTACCATTATACATATAGAGGATAGGTATGTAGTGTACATACACGTATAATAAAAAACATTTGTTAATATATTTGTTAAGATTCAGGTTTCCCTATTAGCCTACAAACTTTTCCTGGCTGTACTCAACACGCCAGAAAGCACAACCTCCAATAAAAGAATAACAAATAAAATACTGTGATAGTAGTGAAAAAAAACAAAAAAAAAACATCCACTTCTCTGAGTTCTTGCTCCCATGCAATCCAAGATGGCTGCAGCCTCCATTATACATGAAAGTTTGATTGAGACATCTCCGAATCCACGGGGAAGGAAGGATGGAGACCGGAGGGCGGAGAGAAAAAGCCGAATCCGCGCCGCGCTCGGCAAAAATTGGAGATTTCCCCGCGTCCGCCACTATCGCCGCCGCCGCTTCACCTGCCCGGGCGGGGGAGCGGGCGAGCGCGTCCGCCGCTCAAGCTCCCCCCGGCTCGTCAAATCCATCATCTCACCGGCAGCTTAATCGGGATGCGCTGCCTCCCCCTCTCCTCCGCAGACTCTCTCCCCCTTTCTCTGGCTGCGGCGCCGCAGATAAGGCCGGGCCCGCGCGCCGGCCGCAATTAAAGCCGAGACGCTATTGAGGCGTTCCGCCGATCGTCTTCGGTTCTCCCGGGGGGGGGGGGGGGTTCCCCCTGCTTGCTGCCGCCGCCACCGCAGGGCCCGGGCTTTTCGGGGGGGGAGGCAGCGCAAGCTTCAGATTTTAAGAGACGACGCATCAAATGGACTCGGAGTGAGTAAAGCATCCGGCCAGGGGACATTAGGTGGATTTTTTTTTATTTTTTTGCTATTAAAATAGGATTTCCCAGCAAAGAGGATGTGGAATCAGTGACAAGGGAGCCGCCCGAGGCGAGCAGACTCGTGTTTAACGGTTACATTTTGAGAGAGAGAGAGAGAGAGAGAGAGAGAGAGAGAGAGAGAGAGGGGGGATGAATATAAGAGGGACTCACGTTCTCGGACATGTCGAGCATGGCGAGCACAAAGAAGATGTACTCCTGGCCGCTCTGCAGCCGCTTGTTCTCGAAGTCGCCGTAGATCTTGGCGTCTCCCAGCGTGAAGCCCGTGGGCAGGTCTTTGAAGTAGGCCGCGATGTAGGCTTTGGGCTCGGCCTGCCTCTGGAAGCGGAGGCCCCGGCTGGTTCGGTTAATCTCCTTCAGCAGCTGAAATTTAACGATGGGGGGACGGGGGACGCACATCAATATGGGTTGAGGTGGAACGCGGATAACACAAAGATGTCACAACAAAGATCCGAATCTCTGACATGAAGGCAGACTTTGCCACACACACACACACAAATATACACACACACACACACAAATATACACACACACACACACACACACACACACACACACACACACACACACACACACACACACATATATATATATATATACACACACAGATACACATAAATATATACATACATACATATATACACATACAAATATACAGTATATATATTTTTGTGATTATTACTGACGCTCCAGATCTTGACTGGAAAAATGGGTTGTTTGATCCGCTTTGAGAAAAGATGCTGTGATAGTAACACTGTGGTCACACTTACATGACTACAAATTTCAAGCTCATAATGAATCAGTGTAAAATCGATCGAAATCACGTAGCACGGTATTTTTTGGGCATGGTGTTGTCTGCAGATAGTTATTTGCCATTATTGCTATAGCACCTTGCAAAATATGACAATATCTTCACATTTTAAAATGGTTTTAACCATTGGATAGGTAACAGATAGTACGGTTTCCAACACACAGTATCGCGTGTGTTTTCACAAGCACAATTGACGCTATTATTCAGTTAAATCATCAGAAATAAATGTAGATGTATTACTTTTAAATGGTACCGCTAAATATGAGTCGTCATGGCAATTCATGAAAAAAAACACAAAAAATTCTAAACAGTTTCACTGAATTACATATATTATTTGTCTCCATGGTTTAAATTTAAGAAACACATACATCAACTTGAATTTAAAAAAAGTATTTCACTTCATATTTCAGCCTCAAGTCTGTGGAGATGTGTATGAGCGCAGGTGTCTGTGCGTGTGTGTACGTGTGCGTGTGTGTACTTGTGCGTGTGTGTGTGTGTGTGTGTGTGTGTGAGAGATTAGATCCCCATGTGTGTTCTGTTTTGGCTGCAGGGCTGTTGGTCCCGGCCGATAATGTCTTCAATCATCTCTGCTGTCAACAGCGCTAAATCTCGCTGCCCTTGGCAAAAGTTGTGAAAAGGTGAGCGCCAATATTGACAAACAAATAAATTCTGACGGAGGGGGAGACTTTTTGGGGGCGATGGCTCAAGGCCGGAGACACGGGGTGTAGCTAAGAGCCGTGAAGTCCATTGCCAGGTGAGGGCGTCGTTCCTGTTCGGCTTTATGACGCCACTTACTGTCATTTTATTTACTTTCTTTATTTGACGGGTACAGTGCACATTTAAAAAAATCTAATATGCCAGAATTGGCAAACTGGGAAAAATTTTCTTCCGTCGTCACAATTGTTGCAATGCACAACAAATTTGGATTTGGCACATGGACACCTATGATACCGCTCTGGCTTCTAAATCTGGATTACATTAATGCTTTCATGTTCATGTTTGCATATGGACATCTATGATACAATTTTGGATAATAATATAGATTATTCTCTGCACAGAAACATCTATAGTACCATTTTGGATTATACGTTTGTAGATCTGTATTATATTGACTATTACTGTTATCACATTTAGTACCATTACCCCGATCTTTACTGTTACGACTGCAATGGTAATTTTTTCCATTCATTTTGCATTTACTTAATTCTAGTGCTAGTCCCTGTTTTATTTATAACATTGTTTTATTTCTTATATGACTTGCTCTGTTTCTCTGCTTTAACACCAAAATTTCAAGTTATCTGATCTCAGTCCCTTTGCCAGATGTTTTACCGGCTCCCTAAAAAGGGTAAAAAGTTAGTTATTTCAAAGTTAATTCTGTTCTCAAGTGTCCCCTCCCCTCCCCGTTGTAATATTTTCAAACAAACTCCAAACGGCGTGGGGCACGGTAATCCATGACGGATTTCCGACTTGCACTCGGAGAGCATGTAGGCAGCGAAGGACCATTATCCTGTTTTGGGAAGCACGGTCCTCGCATCCGAACGTGTTTGAAAAAATAAACGAATAAAATAAGTCGACCAGCAGCCGGGCCCAGCGGCTCTAAAAGCTTTGATCCGCCTGCGCGTCCGGGCAACGGCTTCTGAGCGATCGAGGCCGCTTTAAAACAGGAAAAGTTGTCGAGGGCTTTGTACGCGGCGAGCTTTTCCTGGAACGCAAGGGGGGGGGGTGCGAGGTTATTAGCGCAGACGAGCGGAGTGGGAGGTGGAGGAGGCCGCGCGGCGGAGCACTTGACGGCTACTTCACGGCCCCATTTCCGCGCGCACGGCGCTCTCCGACGCCCGGGGAAAGGAGGAACTCGACTCTGCGGAGCTATTTGCGAAGACTTCCACCACTCCCAACCCTCCCCCCCACACTTCTTCTCTCCGGAAGTTGCACGAGTGGCGCACGGCACCTGTTTGGGGCCCGATGACCGAACACTCTGGGGAACGTGGCCCTTGTTCCCTCCCCAAATCGCGCCCCTTCGCAATGTGAGCCGTAATTACCGCCGACGCCGGCTTACCTCCTCCAGATTCATCTCGTCCGGGTTGTCCCAGGGCTTGAAGAACTTGCCGGTGCGCTGCTTCTTCAGCGGTACCACCACCACGTAGTATCCCCTGGGGTGAGAGATCGGAAGAATGGCCGTCAGTTTTTACGACACACAAAGGTTATAAACTATGGCTGTTACCGGCGCGTTTCAATGAAAACAGGCCACAACCGAAAATCAGAAAAGCACAGCGCTCTCCGGCCAGTTTGTCGGTCCACCAAAGACTGAATGAAAGGTTTGGGCGAGAGATGTTTAGGAGGAGTCGGATTCTGCCGTCGCAGGTGGCCGAGGCCCCCGCACCACCGGGACCGATTACAAACGGCGTAAAAGAGACGCCGAGTCCCAACCAATTCACACCCCTCCATCGAGGCGGCGGGAGGGATGACTACCTCTGCCCTGCCGGAGGTTTCCGGGGGCTTCCCAGTCAGGTTAGCCAGCGCTGGCCGGGAAGTCAGGGCGGCGGACTAATAGAAAAATAATGAGCTTAATCCCCGGCGAGATCAAAATCCCTAGACGGGCTTGAAGCTCTCGGTCGACCGTCGGCCGTGCTCCCAGGGCTAAGTCGGAGGACTGGAGCCCATTTGATAATGCTCATGAGGAGACGAGTCGGCTCAGAGGAGGGTGTGGGGATGGGGGTGGAGGTGATGATGGCGTACACTCAATGACATAACATCGTTGCTTGACGTGGAGATCTGACCTGACTTTCTCGGACGTCTGCACCGAGGGCAGCTGCACAATCACCATGCCGTCCGAGTTGGTCTTGCCGATCAGGTAGGGTTTGGTGCGCAGGATGTCCGGAGCGGTCATGGTGGAGACGCGGTGCTGGAGCCCCCCGGCGCTGTTCCCGCGGTTGGTCAGCAGGAAGGAGTACTGCGTCTCTGGCTGCAGGCCCGTGATCAGCTTCTGTGTGAGCTTCCCGTCCACCTCCACGCTCTGCCCGTCGTCGTAGAGAATCTGGGTAGGGGGGGGTGGGGTGGGGTCAGGGTATTTGAGGGTACACGCCTCCCACCACCCAGAGCAAGCGGCCGCCTTGGTGGAGCTCCAACGACAGCCTAGCCTAATTGGGCTATTCTGCCCATTTTCAAGAGGTTGGCGCAAAATGGGGGTAACTGACCCCTCGGGCGAAAATGACTTTTATATTTCATTGAAAGCCCTCGGTGAGCTCTACCAAGTGCTAATGGCAAAAGGTTGCCAGACTTTCATTTTTTTCAGAGGTTGGAAGGTTGAAAACATGAAGGTCTAAGAAAATGGTCAATTTTGTTTGGCCCAAAAAAGGCACAAGTCCTTTAAATGTATAAGCTACTTACAACTAGTTTCAATAAGCCAACAAACTGTGCCTTTATTTTTTAATAAAATAAATGTGTTGTTTTTTTTATTTGACTGTGCCCTCTAATACCCCCCACGGCTCCACGTTTGAGATCCATTACTATACTACTACTATAGCCCTTACTATGAGGATAATGGAGAGGTGCTCGCGCTTTGTAGATGACATTATGTAAATAAAGAGCTTCAAACAAAAAAATTGAAGCAATTATTTTACAGCTTTTTCCATGTATATTTATACTGCACTGTAAGCGCTTTCTACAGGAATACTTTAAAAACGTGCACCCTTTCCAAGAGGCAACGACTCACCGTGAAGGGCTGGGCGGCGTTGTAGTTGTCTGGGATTTCCCAGATGAGCAACACGGACGTCTTCATGGCAACTTTCACGTGAAAATTTTTTGCAAACACTGCTAAAAGAAAGGGGTACAAGAGATTTAGACAAAAAGTCGGACGCCCGGGCGACACGTCCCGGCGGCGGCGGTGGTCCCCACAGCCACGCTTACCTGTGGAGGCGTCCCCTCACGCACCGCCCGGCCGCAGACCCAAAGAGCTCCCAAGCTTACCTTCTCTCCATCAGAGCCTCTTTAAATTAATGGCCGACCTTTACTTGGCTGACAACACAACACGGGACACAGATACTTACGCCTTGCGTTTTGTTAAATTGTTTTTAGGTTAGCGTTTCTAATGGCGGGATAAATAGGCACTTTTATTTTTTTCGGCCGGTTGGTCCAATATTATTTTTTCCGCTTCTTGCAGAGATGGCTGCTCTTGCTGGGGATTAATGTATGGGGAGGAGCCAACTTTAACGGAGAGCGGAGTTAAAGGTTTTTTTGAGGATGGTCCTACCTTGATCCAGAGGCTGCGTTCTGAATTGCACACTGGGGCTATAGGGGCCGGAGCCCTTGCTGGTGAAGGCGCACATTTTGATATCATAAGTGGTGTCCGCCCGGAGGCCGTCCAGGACAACCGTGGACTCGGGGGCCGTGATGAAGAGCTCCGAGGGGCTGCGGGGGCTGTTTATGTCCTTGTACTGCAGCGCGTACTTCACAATATTCCCGTTGCGCTCAGCCAGCAGGAGGGCTTTCCAGCTAACCTGGATGGTGGTGGTGGTGGCCCCCTCTGCCGTAATGCTCTGAGGGTAGCCGCTCGGGACATCCTCGTTAGTGGTGACCTCTTTCACCGTTTCCTCCCCAAAGCCGACCTTGTTGCGAGCCGACAGGCGGAAGGTGTAGGACGCCCCCTTGTGGATCTCTTTGGTGGTGTAGTGGTTCTCGCGCTCCGGGAACTCGATGACCGTCAGGGGGTCCACATCTTTGCGGCCGAAACGGAGGCGATAGCCTTGGAGGGGGCCATGGGTCACCGCCGGGGGATGCCACTGGAGAAGGGCCGTGCCCATGTTGGTCGTACTGACCATGAGCCGGGGTTTATCGGGAACTGGGACAATGCCAACGGAGAAAGAAATTATTTCGATTAGGAATTCAAATGTTATAGACGGTGGGCTTTGCTTGTTTCCATGTGATCACAATTGCAATAGCCGGATCAACATTTCATTCAACGGTGAAATATATGGGTGTGTCTTTGAACCCTAAACTGATTATACACAGAAAAACGAAAATGGTGATCACCTTTTTTTTTTTTTCATGCGTTTACTGGATATTCCCATCGTATTTTCTCTTACTAAACCGTCAAAGATGTGCAGCATTAAACGCGATCCGTTAATTACATGATACAGACACAGTGATAAGTAATTCTGGGTTGCCATGTGGTTTGGCAGTGGCGGAGGTCTCTCGAATGATGAACAGCTCTTCTTAACATCTTTCTCCATTGTTTTCTTTTTCAAAGCCCGACACAAACTCAAACGGCGTAGCGATGGGCTGAACACCTCACAATAACCGCACCAGAGAAACGAGCAACATTCACACTCTGTGATCCGTCGAGGAGAGAGCACAAACGCATTCTCGGACGATAATGGAGTACATCGGTCGGGGGGCCACGGGACATCGCGGGGCACGGAGCGTTCTCTCACCGGCACCAGTGGTTGTGATGAGCTTGGGTTTGCTACGGGCTCCGTCGCCTTTGGTTGTGTAGGCTGCTACGGCAACCGAGTAGGTTGTTTCAGCCTGTAGCTCTGAGATGATCATTTCCTGTGGTAAAATAAAAACAACAACAAAAGCATCCTATTTTTTTTTTTTTTTTTGGACATTCACTCATCAACAGCAGCCTTTCATATATTATATGGTATGGGGGACATGACATCTATCAGTACAGCTCTGCAAACACAAAAATCACACAAATGGTGAAATAAACACCGGCAAGGTTACGATGGAGCTTTACATTCCAACAACTGGAAGTTGTGCGAATTTTACTATCAAAGTTGTTTCTTTCCAATTGCAAAGAAAAGCAATTCTAAAATGATGCAATTTCATGCTTAGGTTATTTTTATAGTCAACCAAACCAAAATGCGTTTCCGTATGGGAAAGAAAAACACCATGAGATTGAATTGTACGTGCAGCATCAGATACAGTTGCAGTATTATGCATTTAATACAACGTTTAGAAAGTGGCTGAAGGAGAACAGAAACATTTTTGTAATGGTTATTTACTCACATGTTCAGTTGAATCATCGTATTCCCACTTATTCCGAAATGTGGATATAGGAAGGAGAAGAAAAAAACCCAAGTGAGTACAGGCAGAGTAAAAGTACTTGTTCTGTTCGAACACACAAAAAAAATCGCCTTTTGTCCATTTTACTCAGATTGAGTAAAACAAAGTCACAGTTTTGTCTGAAGGTGGGTAACCATACAAGTGGGAGAATCCCCTTTAACTCTACCCTAGACCTGTACAATGTGTCTTATTATAAACAATAGTGGTAAAAGTCATAATAAAAAAGCAGCTCTGCAAGTTGAAAAGATAGTTTCAATAACGAGGAGTGCAACGATGATCGAGAAAGCTGGATTTTTTTTTTAGCAACAATGACAAAGCAGCTTTATTTTCTCCTCGCGGGGAAAAAAACAAATCTGCAGTGAATTGCGGCGTGGGCGTCGCACATCCCACAACCAGGTGAAGGTTGCAGACGCAGAGAGGGAGACAGACAGAGAGAGATAGTTTGTGGGTGCACATGTCTGAGGGATGAGGCGGGCGCGGCGGGAGGGGGTGCTGTACCTGGGCGTCATCGATCAGGATGTCCTTGATGCCTGGCTGTCCCATGGGCTCCCCATTAACCATCCTGACATAGTGCACCTGGTACCCCCGGATCTGACCGTGCTGCTTGGTGGGCATCGGCGAGCGCCAGATCACTTTAATTGACGACGAGTTGACAGCCTCCACCTCGACTTTACGAGGTGGCCCGCTGGGAACTGGAGGAACATCATGGGATAAGAGAAAAAAAACCTGTCAAAATCACAGCGAACCCCCCTTCACCTTTCTTTTATTTATTTTTTTTTTCTCTGGAGATTCCATGGAGGAAAAATATTTGCTTGGAAAAAAAACAAAAAACAAAAAACAAAAAAAAAAAAAAAAAAAAAGAGAAAAAAAAAAAAAAAACTACAAAAGTGCAGCACACTGCAACATCCACTGTTTTGACATCAATATTCCCACAATGGCAAGGAAAAAGAAAAGCGACGCCAAAAGCAGGTCTGCCATCTGGCGTAATATTGAGACATTAAAAATGGTTAGTGGATTTTTCAAAACATGGAATAAAAATGTGTTTTGTCAAAATAGAAAAATGGAGCCAAAGCGGGGCAAGAATTTTGGCTATGGAACAAGGGAACAATGAATTAAAAATGGTTGTATAAAATGGGGGGGGGGAGGGGAGTTCTCAATAAAGACCTTCATCAAAAAAAAAAAAAATGGCTTCCAACGTGTTCCCACTGTTCAGGCTTTTTCTGGCTCTTAAAAAAATAAAAATGTCGCCGTTTGGTCAAAAATTCCAAGATTCTAAAAGCAACAGTGTAGACTGGAAGTCGAGGCCTGCAGGTGTTTTTTTGGGGGGGGGTTTTGCACTGCTTTGTGGACATGGGATAAAAATAAAATAAAAATCAGCAAATTTGGCGAAAAAAAATTGCTCTCCAAAAACAAAAGACAAAGTCAAAAAGTCGGGCGAAAAAACATTGAAGCATTAGTGTTATTAAAAGCAGACGAAGGGGTTAGGAAGTAGAAGCGGCTGGAGAAGTGTGGCGACGCCATTAGTGTTTTGAGGGGACTGGGTTTAGTGAGGGAGGGGGGTTTTTTGGGGTTGGGCCCGCTTTGGCGGCCGGGCGGCGCTGGCTGGGCGGAACACATACCGTCCTCCTCCGTGCGTACCAGCTGCGGCGAGCTTTCGGGTCCCGCCCCCACGTCCGTGTGAGCTGCCACTGACACGCGGTATTCCGTCCATTTTTCCAGGTTTTCCAAAAGGTACTGGGAGCTCTCCGGGGGAATGTCATCGATTCGGTGTCGGGTGGCGGCCGCGGCGCCGTCTTCTCCCTTGGCGTTGGCGGCGGTGGCGTACTCCACCGTGTATTTGGTTATGATCCCGTTTTGCAAGTCCAGCGGTGGCGGGCCCCAGCTCACCAGGAGGCTGGTGGAGTTGGGGCTGCTGCAGCGCACGTCCTGTGGCGGGCCCGAGGGCTCTGATGGTCGAGGGTGTGGGTGGGGTGCGACCAAGGTTTTTTTTGTTTCGATTTTTTGGTTCCGGGGGGGGGGGGGGGCGCATTTGGCATCCAAGTCGGGTTTTAGTTGGAGTTTAATTGGACAATCACATTTTTTTTTTTTTTTTGATAATTGGGATGATGGTGGTGGTGGAGGATGACCGAACAGAAAAGGAAACAGAAAACAAAACAAAAATAACACAAAATGAGAAAAGGCACAAAACACGGGGTGTGGAAATCCAATGTACTCGAGGGTCAAATGGGAAATACTAAATTAAGATGAAAACAAATAAAATAAGAGGCGGAACAAACGCATCACGTGTGAATGTCTGATGGATGTGGTTGATGTGCGGACATACAGTTTCACAATATTCAACCTACCTTAGTCCAAACAAATAAAAAGGAAACATGTTCTATCATAACCTATCGGTACCAGTTATTTCAGCAGATCTCTACATATAGTCCTACATTTCCCAAATTAAATTGTTTTGGGTTGATTCCAAGTTAAATAAACCAATAATAGTAACACCACATTTTTTTTTTGCAAGCAGTTACCATCAATCCAAAAACATAAAGGTTGATGCTTCAACGTATTTAAAGGAGAAATGTTGTATTGGTCACCAACCTTTCCGAAGCCTGTTGGTTTGTGGTAAAAGCCTGACTGCACAACAGAGAACTTCCCAAGGAAACATGACTTAATTATTAGGTTCTAAAAATAAAAATAAAACGCTGGCATGCACATTTTCGTCTTTTTTTTTTTCCTCTTTCCATCATTTACCTCTGAACACACAGTGCATCAGGGGACGTTGGGACTTTTCCAACTTCCATACCTACCTTTCCCACTGCCCTTGACTCTCAGAGACCTCAGATCTATGCGTGGTTTAGCCAAGGCCGTACTGGAGTGGTTCACGTTGGAACACCTTTGTTTTTCCACGCCCCCCGCCCCAAAATAGTACTGTGCAACCCCCCCAAAACTATTCCCCCCCCCAAAAAATTATCAATTTCCTTGCGCTTGATAAACCTGAGGTCTGCAGGAAATCCCCTAACTTCAGCCCCAATGTTCACTTTGAGCTTTCTACGATGGTTTTGATCTGTGATCAGATTTGATGACTGAGTAGAAAATGGGAAAAAACAAACAAACAAACAAAAAAAAACCCTTCCATCCTCCCGAGTTATTTAATGTATTTATATTTTTTTGTAGCTGCATAGAAAGCTCAGTCTCGGGGTGCGTCTATTCGGCCGACCTGTGGTGTCACGGGACAAGGTTGTTAAGGAGGCACGAACTTGCCCTTCAGTTGAAATCAGAATCAACGTCAGTAATTTAAATATGTTGTTTTTTTCACAACAAAGAGGGTGGAGCGCGGAGGAGACGACACCACCCTGTCACCTGACGTCACAAGAAAGCCGAAACTCGGGTGTGCTCTGCCCATCAAACCCTTTCCCAACAGAACAGGGCGCGGCCACGTACACTACAAACAGACAACAGATCCATCCATTTAATAAACCAACTATTTTAATCCTGCTCAGTTTCAAATGCATTACCAGCTTTTTATTTATTTATTTATTTCGATTTTTTTTTTGGAACGTCGAGTGTTCTGAGCCAATGTATTGCAGAGCAATTTGTGACATAATGAATGCATTTGAAAATGGAGGACCTTAATATAATATTTTTTTTTGTTTTACGGAACACTTCTTCCCCCATATTAAAATGAAGTAAAATTAAAAAAATAAATTAAAAAAAAACAGATGAGGAAGAGGACCTACGTGTTTGTGGCGTGTCAGCAGCGATCTCATTGGTGTAAGCTCCAATGCCGTATTTACTACCGGCGGCTAACTGGAAAGTATAAGTAGTGAAGGGCTTCAGGTCCTTCAGCAGGTAGGTGGTGGTGGGCTCGAAGCTGACGCGTTTCTGTGGACAGAGATTAGAGCTCAGGTTTATTTTCCATACGAGGGGGCTCACAGGAGTCCACTGGAAAAGCAGCCCAAGAGACCGCACCTCCTCTTTGTCGTCCCTCTTCTTGTACAACAGCTCGTATCCTGTGATCTGGTTGTCCTGGCCGGTCTGCGCCGGGGCCACCCACGACAGCAGAATGCTGGTTTCGGACTTGGCTTCCCCTCGGAAGTCGGTCGGCTGAGAAGGAACTGGGGGTGGAGGCGGAATGCGGGGGGTGAGGCCGTTGCTTAGCGTGCTCCACCACCACCACCACACACAATGAAGTAATTACGTCCAGAGAGCTCTGGGTACGGCCGTCCATCAAGTATGTATCACTTTAACCGTCCTGTTATGCTCGACGGTCACAAACATCAAAACATGACAATTAACAAATAAATAAATACATATATATATATATACACACACACACACACACACACACACACACACACAGTATATATATCATCTTTACCAACAAATAACTTCAATTAATTTAGTGAAAGGTTGTTTTTTTCAACCCAGCATAAATCACGGTTCCCTTATGACAATTCACTCATTTATAATAAAAAAAAAAAAAAAAAAAAAAAAAAAAAAAAAAAAGTTGTTCAAAATCGTTACATTCTTGTTTTCATGTTTTTTGTTTTTAATCAGGGAACTGATTTCTTCCTTATGGTGGTGGGTGGTAAACACATGAGCAGAAAAAAATGTCTGTGCTAAAAACAATATTTTCCAAGATTTTTGTAAACAGTTTTACAGCTTTTAAAAGAGGGGCGATTTGGGCCTTTAACGGGCCCTCCAAAGCTGTTTGTGATTATTCCCATCGAGCAGAGTATTGGCTTTCCGGGTTAACACCGAGAAATTCAATTCAACCAAGTTTTGACCACCACAAAGGCCCAGGGAAAAGATAACAAGTTTGTTTGCAGCCGGAATGAACGACGAGAGCAATTTGATTTGACTTTGCCGAGACGCTCCCCTTTGAGGAACGGCTCGAGAGGATCGATCCGTCTTAATTGTGTCGTCTGAAAAACCGCGTTAAACCCTTTGCGGCGTTATCGGACCGCAACCGGCGGGGTCCTACCTCCCGTCTTGGCGATGATCTGGAGGTCCGGGGAGAGAGGTCCGTCGCCCACCGAGGTGTAGGCCAGCACCTTGATGTAGTAGGTCTTGTTGGGGATGAGGCCCTGGATGGTGAGGAAGTTGGAGCCCCGGACGATCTGCTTCTCCCACAAGTTGACGTGCTGGGCGGAGTCTATGGTGTAGTAGACCCTGTAGCCCATGATCTGCCCGTTGGCCTCCTCAGGCTCGTCCCAGTGGATGACCGCCGTGGTGGCGCTCAGCATGCGGCCCCGGACCTGCCTCGGGGCCGTGCTGGGCGCCTGCTCGGCCGTCTTGGCCTCGATGGCCTCGCTGGCCGGCCCGCGCCCGATGTTGTTGACGGCGACCACACGGAACTCGTAGTCCGAGTAGGGGCTGAGGCCGCCGACGCTGTAGCGCGTGGTGGCCACGCCGTCGATTTCCTTGTACGAGTCCTCCGAGTACTTTGACTTGTGCTGAATGATGTAGAAGGACACCGGCTCGGGATTGCCGGAGTCCCAGGTCAGGGTGATGCTGGTGGCCGTGCGTTCCGTCACCACGGGAACGCCGGGAGCCTTGGGCAATGCTGAGGTCAGAAAGGAAAAAATATATATGTATTCAGAGTAATAAGGGTGTCCAAACATGTTATAGACCAATGACAATACGGACCAGCTGCACTCAACTTTTATACTTTATAATAACTTTTATGAGGCAATCATCTCAATATTGCAAATGTCATAATATCTGATCCCACTGAAGCCCGGAGCATATTTCGACTGACAAACCTAGATTATTTGATCGTATTCTGTTTAACTGTGGCATGGCAACGCCTTAATCTTACGCGATCCGAAAGGTCTGCACCGCGGCGGTGTTCACGTGACAGACTCCCAGAGACATGATGGAACGCGGCGCACGCTGTCCCAAATAAATGAGCCGAGTCCAAAAAAATTTAAAATAGCCCCAAAAATGTCAAATGCAAGTCACCTCCTGACTTCCACTCCCATTGAGAATTAAGACTGAAGAAGGGGCCATTATGTAAACGGGGCCCGGTTGAAGGAACCTAAAATAACACGGTGTTGAGTTGGCGTGGGTGAATGGAACATAGGAATACAAACAGGACGTCTTCCTCCTTTATTTCTCATGAGAAAAGTAAAAGAGGCAGAAATATATCACTCGTCTCTCTCTCTCTCTCTCTCTCTCTCTCTCTCTCTCTCTCTCTCTCTCTCTCTCTCTCTCTCTCTCTCTCTCTCTCTCTCTCTCTCTCTCTCTCTCTCTCTCTCTCTCTCTCTCTCTCTCTCTCTCTCTCTCTCTCTCTCTCTCTCTCTCTCTCTCTCTCTCTCTCTGAAATGAGGAACTGAAGAGTGGCAGAATAAAGGGAGGGGCCCCGCCAGCACCTGGGCCACTCCCTCCTGGCTGGCGGCCGGCGGGGATACTAGTCATAATTCGGCGGCCATCTTGACTTGTAAGTCATTCACGAGGGGGCGTGGCATCCCTGTAACACTCTATTCCCAACACCCTCTTATTCCGCCGTGATGAATGCCTTTGGGGGGCTGACTGAACGGACCGCGTCGCCCGACGTTTCATCCGTTTTAATTTGAAACCGTAAAACACCACGGCCGTTTCATGACAACGGCGTTGTTCGCTAACGCCGTTGCGCCGCACGGGCGGATGGGCGTTTCGCGCGTGGGGGCGGTTATCCTGAAGTGGCTTCATCAAGCCGCGACACGGTATCAGGCCGGGCCCCCCGCAGGGCGCTCCATTAGGGCGAGCCGGAGAGCGCGCCCAGGGGAAGCACGGCGGCTTGGGAGACCCCCAGGAAGGAGAAAAACAACAAGGGCGCCGCTATCTATCCCGGAGATTTCCCAGTGTTTATCTGCTTAATAATTTAGCGGGTGGATTTATGGCTTTAATTCCGCCGTCCTCCGCCGGCGCGCGGGCAAAACATCTCGGCGGCGATAGATCGTCTTTATACGGCACCTGGAGCCACCGGCCGCTGTTATATTGAGACTGATACCACGAGGTTGCGTCTAGAGAGGTCTCGGTGTATATACGTCCGTCGCGTCGGGACACAAATCTGGGATATCGCTCTCCGGTCGCGTTGCCACGCCAACGTGATTACAACCGGATAACTAACGCGCCTCGGAGGGACAGCCGCCGATCCCCGTCGTGCTTTACAATGCAGCGACGCCAACCAGGCTGAGCTGCGGCTCGGGGACGGATAAGCGGCGCGGTATATTCTCCGTCTGGCAGCGTGCGTCGAGGTTCATTCCTTTCAAATGAGGGACGAGGGCTGGGTTTGGTTTAAAAAAATAAAAATAAAGACGATACCCGCACCAGTACCTTAAAGTGATACCAATACCTAGAGTACTTAATTCTTTACCTTTTTTTCTACTATACCCATCATGTGAATTGAGCTGCGTCAAATGCCACCACTCCTCCCCATCCAAATTATTTTCACACAAATACATTTTGGAAGTGAATTATCAAAATATTTATGAAAAAACTGTACAATGAAGTATTTGGACGGTGTCATTTTAAACAAATAGCCGGGGAAGACCTGTCCCCCTGTTCATATGGACACCTGACCCTTGTTTTAAGATGACTTGAGAAATTGTGAACCTGTCCTTGAACATACTGTTGTAGCTGCTCGAAAGACGCTTGCTGTGATTGGCTTGCTCGTAGCTGCCGCGGTGGTGGCCCAATCGCGTGTCGCATTAAATCGAAAAAGGTTTGCGGTGATGGACTGCGAGCAAAACCATAGAGACAGTCATTGTTTTGTACAGAAAGGATTGAATGCAGGTATCGTTTGACTGGAGAAGTTTCCATACTACCTGGTTTTGGGTTACTTCGATCCGTACGTTCAAGGTATTCAGGACCAATACCCAGCCCTAATGTGCACCGTATCATTTTCGCTATTCACGGGTTTTACACTTACTTACTAGTACTTGTTCTAACTTGATTGTTTTGTATTTTGTGCACACAAATGTTAAGTTCAAACACCTATCTTCAGCTATCTTCTGCCCATTTTTACAACAATGCAACATTTCCCTAAAAACTCTCCAAACTTACACATAAGAGGCCTCCGACAACAACTTCTGAAGATGAGAAAACATTTGTAATCTTTTTTTGGCCTGTACGGGGTTAAAATGTCATCTCTTGGCTCATCTGGATGATAGGACACATTTCCTCACATGCCTATGAATTTGTGCTGGTATAGTAAGTGCTGGTACTGTTGGTACTTAAAGTCTTTGTTGCGGGATTTTCCTGACCCAGGTCATCCTCTGAAAATATCTTACCGTGATGGTAGGAGAGGAATTACTGTAACTCCCCTTTATAAAATGTTTTACGTCATTTAAAACTCCATTGAAAGAAATAGTTTAGATAATTGATGGGTACATAATAATAATAATAATTTTATATATATATATATATATATATATATATATATATTGGAAATAAAAACATATACTTTACTTTCATTCCAAAATAATTGTAAAAACAAACAAAAACATATATATATTTTTAAATCAATGCATTCACTCGCACTAACCACTCCCTTGTTAATTCTCCCTCAGTGGCGTTTTTTTATGTTACTTATTCAAAACTACTTAGAAAGAATCTAAATAAATATATGAATAATAATTGCAAAATATAAAAAATATTACATCAACTTTTCATTATGAACATTAATTAAATTATGAAACACATTTGAATATGAATATTATTTGAATATTCTGACATATACAATTAATGTAAAATAATAATAATAAACATGACAATACTTGAACCAACGCATTTACACCCAAATACGACTCGTCCTCACCTTTCACGGTGATCTGAGCGATGGCCTCTATCACGCCCAGCGTGGACATGGCCACGCAGGTGTAGTTGGCCGACTGGCGCACGTCGGTGAGCTCCAGCACGTTGCGGCCGATGGGCATGTCGTCCTCGGGGGTCAGGTCCTCCGCGCCGAGCATCCACTTGACGTAGGGCATGGGCGAACCCACCGCCACACACGTGATGTTGACACTGCCGCCCGGCATGATCTCGTTGTCCGTGGGAGGGATGGAGAACCTCGGGGGCACCCGGCGCACTGTGGGGGACAGGGGGATGGGGTCAGAAAAACTGGGAAAAAAAACACGGAAATGGAAAAACAGGGCTTCGCTATGGGGCTGAAAAAAAACAACCAAAAAACAGGCTTAGGTTGATTCTTGGACTTCTTGCAAATATAACCAAAAAAATATATATATATATATACATACATTTATATTTTTATGTACTGTTTATCTAAAGCTAACGATATTCGTATTCAGACCCAGTCAATACTTGCATACTTACTGCCACACAGCCCTTGCATATTGTGTATTTTATCTTATCTTATCATAGATGACAATTTGTTTATTAGAATTTCAAATTACTTCAAATTTATTGCGTTTTATTTATTTTTTTTGTTAGACTGTTAGGCTTTCCCTTTCTACACTACTGCCTGTTTGCACTACAATACACCAACTATACCTAACAAGACAAATTCATTGTACATATAAATCCACCTGCCCACAATAAACAAATTCTGATCAAATTAAAGTAATTCAATGTTCAGTGTCGGGATTCTATCAAAACCTTTTTTTTTTTTTTTTATGGTGGGGGGACATTATGATTGTCGGATGATAACACAATTAAGCGAAAAAGGCATTCACACACACTTTGGTGCAAAGGCCTTCAGCTTACAGATTTACGGGAACAATGAAATCGAGCACCATGCAGAAAAGACAAAATACCATACCACAATACATGGAAATACAGCAGGTGCAGCAGGGTAGAGTTGTGTGGAAGCACACAACTATTATTTATGCCGCGTACCTCCGTTCGATGTGAACAAAATGTGCTCCCTGACATTATCACATCGTACATACACATAATTACTGGAAAACAAAGAGCTTTTTTTTTTTTGGTGCTAATGAGACCAAACCAAAAGTGGGTAACACATTCCAAATGAATCATTAAAAATGTAAAAAAAAAAAAAAATAATAATAATAATAATAAATTTGTTTAAAAAAGCGTTGCATGTTGACTGCGTAACACCCACAGTGCACATGGAGAGGTTCAAGGCCTGTCCGAGGGTTGCCAGGTTGGCCCCCATGCACTGCAGAATTCAGCCGGGGTTTGGGGATTCGTTAGGGGAAGTGATCGGGGAGCGGAGGAAGCGCCGGTGGGGGTGGAAATGAACCGTGACAACGGAAGAGGTGTTTGAAAGGAAGGGTTGGAGACGTTGGGTGCGCAGAGACACGGACACCGCGGGCGACTTCAAGACGGATATCCCGTAAAAAGGCGGAGAAGTCAAAATGCAAGGGGTCGGATCGGAGGTCCGGCAACGCGCTGTGGCACGGTGGGGAAAAAAGGGCCCAATGGCTCCTTTAAAAAACATCCTCTCAAGCTGGACAGGAGAGGAGGTTTGGAAGACGGAATGCCTCACTCCGTGGTTGCACGGGGTTGTAAAAGGCCGGTAGAGGGGGATCCAAAACTGAATTAAAAAGCATGAGGTCAGGTGTTTACAGATTAAAATTAACACCATGTGGTTCATCTGTACGCGTGCCAGTGCCGCGGGCGGCTTCGCAGGCGGGGTATAATCCAAATCAGGACTAAGATAATACTACTTAAAGTAATCAGGATTTCAAAAAAGCCTTTCTAAGACGCCGCTTAATTTTAGATGAATTAGTTGTCGACTAGGACGTCCTAGAATAAGGTAAAGTTGGACAAGTCGGCTCCTTCCGTCTGGTCCACCTGGAGGCCACGCCCACTAATCCAAAGGTTTAAATTAAACCTTCAACTCGGACCCAGATCAGCTCTAATCTCCCTTCTGGAAATCAAAAGGCCATTTCAGTCAAGGTTAAAAGTGTGATTTAGTCGGAGACTAGACGTAATCTGTGTCTGTGAAATCGCTCCCTGTGTCCTGTACTGGATGTCCAGGGTGCTTTATTTGGCTGCAATTTCCAGCCTCGGTTGGTACCGCTTGGCTAAAATTACGCGTTATACATTGAATATTAAGAATACTAATACCTCAAATTACTGTATACTGGTGTGATAAGGGGTTAACCCTCTTTTTTAAAGTTATACAAAGCAATGCTGGGTATTTAGACTAGGGGCTTAAAACACAAACACCCCCCCCCCCCCCCGCGTATTTACATTTTTAGTGTTCCTTCCCCTAAACTAACATTCCTAAACCAGTTAGGTTTTTGTTCCTTGTAAAAAAATGTTTGTTTACGTTTTTCAGAGTGTTTTTGCATATTATTATTGTTATTATTATTATTTGAAGGTTTATTGTATTTTACCAATTTCAGATTTTTTTAGTTCATCTTAGGTTTCTTACCACATTTATTGAGACATTTTTCAGTTTATTGAATATATTGCCAATTATTAGAACTTTTTTGATTTGACAAATTGATATATTGTTTGAATGTTGAGGTTTATTGCATATAGTCATTGTTTCTGTTTTTATTCCTATTACTTTATTATTATTTAATATTGATTTGAGCTTCTGTAACGCTGAAATTTCCCTCCGGGGATAAATTAAGTGCCGTGTCTATCTTTCCCTTTCGATTGGGACAACGTAATTGGATAGTATGTCATCGTGTTTGCCGATTTCGCATCCGACATAACCGCCGCGTGCCCGAAGACGCCGGCCGCCATTTTGTGAAACTCCCGCCGAGCAGGTTGCGGGGGGTGAGAGGAGTCCTCATTAAATACTCCCTCACACTCGATATTTAATTACTAACCCAACCGAGTGGTGTTCCCCGCAGATCAAATGTTATCCGTCCCATTTGGATATAATTACATTTGTCGAGTATACAGATAATGATCCCAACACATCATTCTTCTGCGGCGTCTGGGGTCGAATCATCCTCTTCAGAGGGAAATGGTCTTTTTTTTTTTTTTTTTTTTTTACTGCTCCGCAATTACCTTCAGTACCAATTAAAATGAGTTGCGCGTGATGTTTTTATCCAATTTTTTTTTTTTCATTTTCTTAATGTTGAGTTATGCGGCGCGAGGAGACTCATCATTTAAAGCCGCCATTAAGAGATACATTCACAAATCATTCTGGAGGAGCCAGGCGTCTCAGTCAGAAGTACATACATCTGTTAAGTCCTCCAGTCCCACATCCTCTCTCGCCTGACGCTCCTCAAGTTGTTGATCATTTCACTTTTACCTTTATCTACGTCTTCATGTCTCTCTGCTACCAGTCCAACTGCGGTTCTAGTTGGGTTTGAGGCCTCGTCACCCGCGCGGGTGAGGGTTCTAGTGCCTAAACCCGTTTGATTTGCGCCTTCATTTCTTTTTCTATTTGAAGATTTTTATTTATTTTTTGCTTTCTATCTAACTAAGTGATAATGTAACAGCCAGCAAGTCATTATTGCAAAAATAGCCCCCGACAGAGTAATCAGGGTGGTGCATCACTCTGAAGAGTGCTATTTTGGGACAATGTCTGACTGACTGCACATAATGTGATCTTGCCTATTATTACACCACTACCTGATAAATGAAATAATACATTGAGACCAGGACAGTATGACCAGTTTAAGAGCGTCCGCAAAGAACACTCGTCCACAGTAAAGCTAGCACCGTGGCTGCCTGTGCCAACGGTCATTATTCAGAGAAGAAACCGAGCACTGAGCACCCCTTTTCAGCTTTGGGTTGGTCAGAGTAGTCAAGGGCGGACGGGGACGGTGAGGGGGTTTTGGGTGAGGGGACTGCACAGGAAATGAAAGGCAAGCATTAGCAGGGGGCCATGCAAACCCCTTCCCTCCCACATCCCCCCATCTCCAAGACGCAGACGCCCTCAGATATCATGCAGCGCTTTGGCGACGGCTCAGGCACTTTGGGACGAGGGCGTTCCATGGGCCACAGGGGGTGGACACGGACACGGAATGTGCACCGGGAATATGTGGCTTTCGACAACAATGACAACATCAACAGTGGTGGATATTAGAAAAAAAAAGAAAAAGAAAAACAATGGTATATATACATATATAAAACATAACAATGCAGCGATTTCATCGACATTGTTGACGAAGTGATGTTTTTTTTTTTTCGTGGAGAACAACATGGCTGTACGGGTTAGAAAGTTAAAACACACCAACCTTCTCGCAGCTCTGCGGGACGTTTGGTTTTTGATGCAGAACCAAATCAAACGAGGAAAAGGGAGAAAAAACAAGGGAATCACAGAGAGTAAAAAAGGCCACATTTCGAGGCGCTCAGACACTACTTTGTAAACAAGCCGAAGGACCTCCTGCCCCTCGGAAAGAAAAGTTATTTTCCCCCACTCGGGAAAGCAAAAAAATTAATAAAAATGGCCATCTCCGTCAACGTTTTTTAATCCATGACAACGTTCACTGTTCAAATGATCAATTCCGTCCAAGTCACGCGGTTTGTATATGTTCCTCTAAGTGTAGAATACAATTAACCTTTAATGTTCCATTGTTTGGTTTGATGCTAAGAATAGGACTTCACAGGCAAAGTTATAATTACGTTTAGTACGGCATGTACCATAGATTAGAATGACATGAATTTTAATTACCAATTAAAAATACTAACCAAAGGACTGAACAGAAGTCAGATGGGGAGAAAAAAATGACATAAATTCCGTTCAGTATTTATTCATAGACATAATATCACAATTGACCTATACTGTAATACAACTGTGAGTTGTAACCACGTAACCGTAGTCGCTATGTAACTCACTTAATGTTTGAATTAATTAAAGCTTTTATTTTGAAAAAACACCTTTATCGGTTATTCAGGTTTGATTGCCTTATCCCTTTTCCAGCCGAAAAATGTATTTCTATATATGAAAACACTAATTAAAAGGAGCTTCTTTTTTCTGGGCTGAAATGGGATTTTAGAAATAAGGTAGGGCCAATTTTACAAAGAGTCTTTCTAGTATTCGAGGAGAAAAAAAGGGCAGGAAATAAAGGATCCACTCGCATATCGGAAGAGAGGAAAATGGGAAGAAAATGTGGAAAAAAAAACAAAAAATCTATTTGGGACGGGGCGTCGACCTCTCTCTTCCTCTTTGGCAGTCAGGAGTGAGAAGAAGCAATTAGTAGGAAAACACAGCAAGCGGTCCAGTCGTCAGATCATTCGGAAGAGGAGACTAAACCACTTAACATCACACATAGGTTTGAATCAATGCGGGTAAAGTCGAGTGCAGAAAAAAACAAAAACAAAGAAAACCCAAACCAAAAGCCAAAAAACATACTTACCCCAAATTCACCTCGATGGGACAGAAGCACGCAAAACAACAATTTTTCCGCTCGTTTCCTCAACTAGCGTCATTTGTGCAGATCGAGTCACGTTTTTCTTGTCGCGTTTGTTTTTTTGGGGTTTTTTTCCCTCCAAAAAACAAAAGGATATTACCGACACCGGCTGTAAATCGCTGCCTCCTACCTCTGACGTATAGATTGGCGGGAGCGGAATAGCGCGTTCCATCATTGTTGGTGGCCACGCACTCGTACTTCCCCTGGTCGGACTCCTCGCTCTGCTCGATCTGGAGGGCGCCTGGTTGAGAAGAACAGGTGGGGTGGGGTGGGGGGTTGAGGCGATCGGTTAAAATCCGCCGACGGTTGAGTCAAGTTTGCAAACAGAAAATAAAAACAAAAAGGATAAGGCGTAATAAAAGCATCTGCTTGAGCTCAAACGGGCGACACTGGATCGTTTCCTTGCTTTAACTCTTGCTCATTTAAAAATCCAGGTCCCGTGTCGCCGTATCGTTCCATGTTTCGGGCGTTCACATAACGGCAATGATCGATTACTTTGTAGGACGCCGAGTGAATTTGCTGCAGCTTTACCTACAGTTAACCTACAGTTACAGCAGCCTGAAGGATCTGTACCTCAGTCCAAATGGAAGCAGCTTCAGCTGCTGCAAATCATGCTTATGGAAATTTAAGAGTGGTTCCTGGTCACAGGCTTCAAGCAATTATAATAATAATAATAATAATAATATATAAAGATTAAAAAAATAATAATAATGACATTGTCTAAGAGATACGTGTGATTTTTTTTTTTGGTCTATTATTAAAATTTACCTTGTTGATGACTTCAGGAGTGGAAAAATAAAACAAGCTAAATAGCAATTGCGGGGTTCTAAGAAGGCACTCATCTCAATGCCGCTTCATATGTACAAAATAGTCATGATTTCACTTTGAGGAACAGGGGCAAGCCCTGCGTTGTACAACATATCACTGGACTTGTCAATATGGGGATGGGTGATACTGCTTCAAGGAAGCATGGATCAAACAAAAGAGGTTTACAGTATAAGAAAGCAGCATAACAAGGGAGGACAATTGAAAGAAAGAAGAAATTTAGGTATGAAATTTGAGCATATTCAATCACAGATAAGGGATAATAATCGCCGAGGAATAATTTGGAACTTCATCTCGGTGAAGTGACTGTCAAAAAAAATGCAGCACATAGAAAAAAACGTGGAAAAATGCTGCTGTGCATCGAAAAAAATTGATCGTTTGAGGTACTGTGTGAAGCGAAACCAATATATAACCCTCTGTGACAAAATGTTTTGACATGCAATTCTTCCTGCATAGCAAGAAATGTATGTCGGCACAACTTACAACCTTCTGACAACCCTTAGCTGAAAAATAAAATGCAATTGTATTAGAAGACAAAATTCAAAATATCGGCCTGAGCCCACAAGAAGTCAAACCAACCACTGCTTTAGCTTGTGAAAAGCCACAAAAGACACCCATAAAAATCCACCAATGGGATCAGCAGTGTGGTGTCACATGACCCGGGGGGAAAAATGGCTTTTATTGCATCAACAATTGTCAGCACTACACGTCACAAAGGCAAAAATGAGCCAATCGGGTCCTCGCCAGACTCTTACTGTTTGCCTTCCCCCAAACCCTGAAGAAAAAAAGTCAAAAAAGTAAAAGTCTCCAAACCCAAGAAAATTAAGAAAAATAGGGTGAAAGAGAAAAAAAAGCACCGTAGAAACTTTATCAAAAAAGTAGTTGTTTGGGCTTTTTTGTAGAAGGTACAGGAGAGGAAAGCAAATAGAAGAAATGGGAAAAAAATATATATATATAGCTTGCAAAGATAGAAAGAATTCTTTGGGAGGAAAAACGGCAATGTTGTTCTTCAGCATGCCTGCATGATCCCACAGCGTCTGCGCATGGTTTTGTTTTTGTTGTTTTGGGGGTGTGTTTTTTTTTTTTTTTTTGTTTAGTGCTGAACAAGAACAGCTAAGGGAGGAAAAAAATGCTTGGTTGTTTTAGTTGGACAAAAAGAGGGACACATGATTCGCTATGGCCAAAAAGAAAACAAAATGAACAGGAAAAAAATAGTTTGAAAAAAATTAATTGTCATTGGATATGCTTATTGGAGCCGGGGCAAGCATATCACAACTGGGTTGAAGAGGCTCGCGAAAAAACCAGAATACGAAAGAGAGGAAAATGAGGCATAGACGTAAAAAACGATGGAGTAGGGATTTTGGTCAAAACAAATAGGACAAATAAGGAGGAGGATTCTGTATGGAATGTTTTTTTTTTTTGGGGGGGGGGGGGGGGGGGGTTGGGGGGGCGTGGGTAAGAAACGGGACAAAAATGGATGGCGATTCGAGTGAATGGATGGATGGGTTGACAGCAAGAATGAATTTGTTTTATTTTCATTCTGTGAACGTCAGTTCAGCACTCTTACCTCTTATTGGTGTACCACCTGGGTGGATAATATGAATGCAAATAAGATTAGAAAGAAGAAGCATTAGTACGAGAAGATAAGAGGCTGGGGGGCTTTGGAGGAAGAATCAAATTAGATTGAACAGGGCACGTAAATAAAGGTACTGGAGGAGCGAGAGAGAGGGAGAGAGGGGGAGAGAGAGAGAGAGAGAGAGAGAGAGAGAGAGAGAGAGAGAGAGAGGAGAACTTTTGTTTTCTGTACTCTACTGGTTAAAAAAAAAGAAAGAAAAAAAAGACAGGATTCATCATAGGAAAGTCATACGTCAGGTAGAAGAACTTGTACACTCAAGTGCCACAGGGGAGGTGCCATTTTGGAAGTGGAGGTGGCTTCTGCGGAGCGTCGAATGAGGGGCGAGGCTCTCCGTACGAGAGCCCCCCCGGGGAGAGGAGAAGTGGAACCCCCCCCACCTCCCTCCCTCCCCCCCTCCCCCGATTTTTTTTCTTTTTTCTGTCTTTCTGGTTTTGAGAGAAGCCGGACACCTCCCTGGATATGCATATCCGCCTCCCATACTTAAAACAGTGGCGGCGTTAAGAAGAGTGTGTGAGTAAGAAGTGAGTAACGGTGGGTCAGTGAGTGAGTAACAAACACGTGGAAGAAACAAAGTCTGGACATTTTCAGGTCAGTGTGGGAACGTCTAGGAAGGTTAGGTCAAAATAGAAAATATCATATCATATACTAGGAGCCGCTGTGGGGAGGTGTGTGTGTGTGTGTGTGTGTGTGTGTGTGTGTGTGTGTGTCCCGGACAAGTACCTCAGTTACTTCAACTGTTAGTAAAATGCATGCCATGCATTTTAATAGTTGTTGAAAACATGAGAAATTAGTGGGGGAGGTGATGTGTGCTTTAGAACTAAGCACTTACCAAAGGATTCTGTAAATTTAAAAATACGGAGAGAAGAAAGACAGCATAAGTACGTGGTAATAGTTCTTTAGGTTTTGGTTAACAAGCGTTAGTTTTTACGTTAGTCCTTTTATCTTTTTGTTAAAGCTTTATTAACGTCTAGGCGAACACGCTGAAGACCCACATTTAAGAGAAATACGGAGTTAATTTCTACACAGTTCTGTTGAAAACAAGGGGGGGGGGGGGGGGGAAGTGAGGTTAACAGGATGGTTTAACAAAAGGACAGCTGTGAAATCCGGGAAGACAGGCGGTCAAACACACAAGAGTTTGGTTTTACCCAATGTCCGCGGCCGGCTATCTCAAGCCGCAGCGCACGTCATTTTGGTCCAAAACAGGATCATATTTGTATAATTTTGCTTCGGAGGTGGTGCAGTCAAACCTTCGGGCTTAAGGCAGTTGGGAATTTTAGGGGTTCGGTCAAAGGAAAACCAGGAGCAGGAGGGGTTTTTACACAAAGAAACTAAAATGACTCGAGCGTTTAGCGAAAAAGCTCTTCAGAAAAGAGACTTTAGAATGGAAGTTATTCTACTGCAGATCCCCAAATCACGTTTAAAAAAGGTGACTGTGGCAGCAGCTCTAAGGATCCATCTTTTGATTCAAAAAACCCTTAAATTAAAAAAAAAATGTGTTTACAGTTTTGAACAGATTCCTATTTAATGTTCTTTTTTCCCCCAACTGTTTAGTCTTTTTGCAAGTACTGAATGAATTAAACCAAAAAGAGGGAAAAAAAAAAGTGAAGAGAATGGAACCGACGGGCAAATTAGCTGCGCAGAGGCAGTGTAACCAACGTAAGCACAAACAAAAGAAAACAAAATTAAAAACCCCTTTCGAAAAGAAAACGCCATAGCAGTGAGCAATGAAAGGGACTAAACGGGGACAAAAGCCGACACGCAGGGGGTGGGGGGGGGACAAATCCGACGGGGCCAGCACAACACCGGAAGACAAGGGAGGACCGACAACACACACCGGGTCACACAGAGAGTTTGAGTAGAATAGTAGAGACAATGCCATTACCTACAAAGAAAAAAGAAGCCAAACAAGACGTTAAAGTAACGACAAGAAGAAGAGGAGGAGAAGGGCGTAGGGGACTACGAGAGGGCGTAGAAGGTAAAAAACAACATCGACATCAACGACCAAAATGAAAACACCCCGTTCTGCCGGGTCGGCGTGGCGGCGGAGACGACCTACCTGATCTGAGCTGCTTAATGCGTCCGTTGTTGTTGGTGGTGTTGACGGGCAGGAAGTCCTTGAACCAGGAGATGTCGGGGTCGGGGTTGCCGCTGGCGGCACAGAGCATGGTGGCGGTGCGAGTTCGCTCCACCACCTTCAACTGGGGGCCCATGTCTATGGTGGGGAAACCAGGGGGCAGCTGGTCCTCTGCAAGCAAGTGCGGAATAAGCACGTCAAAAAAAAATCACAACATAAACAAAAATAGGAATCACAGGCTCTCGCAGCAGATTGGAGACTGAGGGTATAAGTAGAAGACGGCAGCGAAGACGAACAATAATACAGGCTTCAAAGTATTGACATTAGAGCCGCCCCCGAGGATAGGGAGAGGACTTTTTCTTCCATTTAACATGGCGGCGCAATAACGTCCTGTTAGACAAGCGCATGAAAGACGAAAAGAGACGGAAATGAACACAGGGAAACTGTCTCTCAGCCCTCAGACGTACGTATATAGGATTAGACTACTTTAAGTAATACCTATCCAGCTTTCTGCGACGCTCCCAAGAATTATGGAAACTATCTAGCGTCCATTAAAAAATATGAAGCTGCAATTGCTATATATATATATATATATATTTTTTTTTTTTACAATTTGACACGTTTTGAAACTTTCAAAAGCCGAACCAGTTGAAATGGAGATATAATACCGAACATAGAACATTCAAGTCAACAGCAATTTGCGACACAGCAAATAAGATACTGAATGTACGATTTTCAACCCTCATACCAAGATGTGGCCCGTGGACCTTGGTCCATCTTGAAATGACTGAAATCAACAGATGAGTGAATATGGCGTGATGTAAACTCATCACGGCTGAAGAGACCAACGAGCTGTTTGGCATGTCCATTATAAATGATGAACACTCACATGTCATCCAAAGAAAATAGGAGCCAAAGCGGAGAGAAAACCGGACAGAACGTCTATCCGTTTTCGGTCACGGCCGTCCTCCACTGCTGATAGTTTTCCAGACGTTAACGGTTTGTTCAGGACTAATAGACTCTGACCTTAGCGCTGACATCATGTGCCGTTGAGAGACTTTGTCAGCAACAGATTGGACTGAATCGAGGCCGAAGGACGTTTGATTTTGGAAACTTTAATTTTCCTCCAAGGTTGCTATTTTAACAAATGTTGAAAAGAGATGTTTGAGGTCAGCCTGTCACCACATGAGGGTCCGCCGAAGCGGTATCACCGGGGGTCAATTTTAGGATTGTTTATATTTGGCCCCCGTGCCTGGAAAGGGAACCAGTGAGGTATTTCCATTTTGAATATTATTTTTTCGGCAGTGATGATTTTAGATCGAGCCATTTTGGGAGAAAATTGAGGTCCTTCTCCGTGTTTTCACAGCTCCATTCCTGGCTATGTAACAGTTTTTAACAAATTGTAAAAAATCCATCTTGATGACGGCCGGTCGGTTTGCAATGTTGCATGAAGTGCCGTGTTGACGCAGTGTCAATGATTTCATGAGATCACTGAAGGCTTGTCTCACAAAGTGTATATAATTTACGGTAGGAGAAGACGTCTTCAGAGGGTATGAACTCGCAAAATGTCTCAATCTTTCTGATATCACCCGAGTGCCGAGCGACTAAAAAGATGCTGAATTCCAATGGGATTTGTACGCACCTTTAGCTTCCCCTCTCCTTGCTGTGATGTGGCTGAACACCACCTTGCCTGACTGTCATAAACACCTTTTTTTTTTCTTTCTCCTTTTGGAGTCAATTTCTTCATGAAATTTTCATGAGCGCGCATCATTTTGGAAACAGCTCTGAGATGCCATAGCCTCCACAATGCCAAACGACAAACGTGGCCGCCTTCCAACAATGCTTTTGGGTGTCTGGCAAGGACGGATACCTCAGCGGATGGAACCTCTGGAATCTCCTCAGAATTAAGACCGTATTAAGAACAACTGACTTCAGTTTGAACTGGGAAAACTTTGCACTGCAACTTCAGTGTCCCCGGCTGAACCGACGGCTCTTGAGGGTGTGATAGCATTCGCATCTTAACATGTTTGGACCGTTTTTGAAATGCCAGGATTATTTTAGCCTGAGCCAATCAGTCAAGTAAATTCTAATTCTGAAAGATGGATCCTCATTATGTTTATTAGTCATTATATTAAGGGGTTAAAATGGGATTTGGGAGGTGGGTGGAACCTAATTTAAATGTAAAGCTGGTTGATTCAAGCCAGATGATCATCTCTCGTTAGTCCAAGTTTAACATGATTCTCTGTTGTGGAAAAAAAATTAAAAAAGATCCCATGAGGTATCCGCGGAATGAAAACGTTTACAAAAGGGAAGGGACGCTAATCGGGCTAAAATATAAAAGTCAGGTAGGGAGACACGGTGGAACCAGCGAGGGATGGGGAAGGGATTTGTCCCTAATAAAAGCTTTACAGTGAAGTACCATGAAGGAATACTTTAATGAGAGGAAATGGGCCTCCAAACGTGTTAACTGAAATGGAGAAATGGAGGGGGGGGGGCGGTGGAGGGAGGAGGAGAGGAATTAATTGTGCAAAGTAGCTCCCTTCCAAGCTCTCTTTGGCGGACTCAAGGTCGAACATGAAATTAGTCAATTCCATCATGAGTCAGAAATGTACCTCATCAAACACAATAGCCGGAAGCGCGCCTCGGAGCGCGCGCGCGCACATTCCAAACATAATGATGTGCTCCGGCTGCCCATGCCGCATTAAAAAAAACAAAACAAGCCAGAATAATGAAATAAACATATTGTGTGTGGAGGGGGGGGGGGGACAAAACGCTCTGGAGACCATAATTCAGCTTTCTTTTGAAATGTCTAATCTTTCTCCTGACAGGGTGCGCGTGTTTGCTGTGGCTGCCTATGCCGGATTGTTCGGTCTTGTGTACGCCAGTATACTCGCCAACCAGAACTTTTGGGACAAACAACGATTTTTGGAAACAAAGAAAAAAAAAAACAACAACCCCCCCCGCAGTATTGTGAATTTGGGTTCCACGGTGTCGCGGAGGGCCCCGGCTCAAACCGGCCCTCCCCATCGGCGTGAACGCACTCTGCACCGAGGGAGCGCACCGTTGGCAGTCGGGGGCGTCTTCGGCGACGGTTCCTTCGGGTTGGGCTTATCCTCCCGTCTACGCATTAGCGCGCAGCTGCTATTGAAATGCGGCGTCATTCACCAAAACCCGCCAATTATCCCATAAGCAAGGTCACATGGACTCCCAACACATTCAGAACAGCGAGGTGTTTACCTTGTCGAACGAGTGGAATACCTTATGTGTTCCGTTGAGGCTGGAGTCCCAGCGGCGGCTCCTGGCAGGTCAGTGCATTTACAAATAAATGGTTTGGTACAAAAGGTTCCTGGCCTTTTGAACACATTCACGCCCCGGCCCAAAATGTAATTTACAGCCCTTTTGTCCACTTGCCATAAAGCCACGACATCAGCGACGTTACACCTGCGGATATTTCTAGCTGCCGACACCCCACCCCCCGAAAGAGAAAACTGCTGAAGAGACACAAAGCCACGAGAACCAGCCGGAAAAAAAACAAACAAACCCACGGTCACCTTCTGAATCGCCTTCAACTTCAACTACATTTGTTCACTTATAGTTGATTCTTTGTGGCCGAGGGAACGAGATCCAGTTGAACGAGTGGCTATCCGATTTTAAACCCTGCCAGGGTTGTTGTACAATTTGGGATCTCTGGTTTGTTGAGAAAGTGTGACGAGGGACCAGTCAACTGAAAAAACCAAACGGGCCCGCAAAAACTCATGCTGTGTCGGTACTTTCTTCCGGTTTTTCGACATGTGATTATATAAATGATTGGCCAATCAGCCACTGATTACTGTTCTAGAAACTTCAGGCGGCATCCAGAGAGGACGGGGAATTTTAAAAAGCTTGGGGTACAGTCAAGTACCCCGTGCTTACAGGCTAAAAAGCCTCTAAGCGTCTGAACAGCCTGTTTACGGCTGATTTGAGGCTGCAGAGCTGCGTCGACGCGCGGCGCATTGGATTCACGGGGCAGCGACGGCTGGAATGCAAAAGGGAAAATGGAAAAGGTGAGCATTGATAAAATTACTATTATCTCTCCTTACCTCTTATTACGGCTCATTGAAAACTTCCATCCCAAGGACATGACAGAGACAAGGGCAGCGCCTGCTTGACAGAGCCATACTGTATATTCAACAATGGATCTACACACTAAATGAGATGGAAGGGAGAGAAATGCTGATGTCACCTTCCACAGAAGTGCTGAGCACCGGTGCTTGATATAAAAGGACTCCCAATGACAATTTGCACACATTAACCACTGCCAGGCTATCAGGACTTATGAGAACGCCGTGCCAAGAATGGGAGGAATATAAAGAGGACATTGGCTCAAATAGCCCCTCGGTGAGCAGATTTTGCTTAAGACACAGGACCGCCACCACCACGGGACACGAGCTCGGCCCATTAGGAGATTATCTCTATTGATTCCATAAGTCATCTGCGTGCGGAGCCAAAAAAACGCTCTAGTGGAGTATGAATATGACAGCTATTTTTCGGTGCCTCGTAAAACTCCTCACACGACGCAATCTCAAGACACGTGTGCCCCGTTTGTTCCCCGAACAATAGTGCACACATCACACTGTCTAATTGACTAAAAATCCTATATAAAGAAAACATTAAGGGAGAAAAACAAAACAAAACATTGATTTGGGGGGAAATATCAGGTTTTGTAACAGATTTTTCCTCTGTTTCCTCTCTTCCAGTTGCGTTATAGCGTCAACAACGCGCTGACTCAGACAAAACAAATGGGTCCTCCCGCCGCCGCCGAGGGTTTTTCCTTCGGTGGACGTCGCCACGGGACGGAATGCCATGTATTTTTGTTGGACACATTTGGGCGGGCGCAATCTCCTCAAAGAGCCCGTCACAGGTCACTCGCCGTGGTGCCGTGCTGGAGAAAAGAGCAGCCCCGGCGCATTGTTGTTCGGGAATCCCTCCTCGACAATGCGGGATTATCGGACCGCTGGGATGTCGGGCTTGGGGGTATCTTCAACGGAGACAAATATCTAAAATCTCCTTTGCTCTGCCCTCAAAAGTGATTTCATGGCATAACCGACTTAGAAATCCGATTATTTGCAATCCCTCAGATATATATATATATATATATATATATAAATATATATATATATTTTCTTGTGGACCAAAAACCGGGGGCATCAGACATTGACCCACGGAGTGTGACAGCAATAACTACTTATTCTTTTCCGCCGTTCAACTTAAGCCCTAACACTCTATAGCATGTCATTTGCTGTAGGCGGGCCGCGATCCGATCTCACCGCCCTCACAAGATCCAAAAGAAGAGCGGGAGGAGCAGGGCGGCTGAATTCAGCCCGGGTCAGGGTGTTAATCGCGTTGATCACACACCGGGTTTTGCCGATAAGGCCAATCAGTGGGACCGGGGCCCCCGCACAGGAGTGTTGATCGGTACATACATTGACCTCGAAGAAGACAAAAAACGCTTTTGTTGGGTGACCTACATGGGGCGTACGCCGCAAAGGCAGCAAGGGGGCCTTGACCTCCCGGGTAAAATAAACTTAGATGGCGGCACGAGAGGAATGCTCTCCACCATCGGATGAATAACCCAAGGACGACTCTCCAAGGGCAGAGCGAGGGATGGAATCTGAGACGTAGAGGAAAGCCTGGAAATGGAGGAGGAGGAGGAGCGGTATGCATCAAAGTACAATGGATAATGGTTGCCACGACCGGTTTGCAACGTTTGCAAGCGAGCAAATTTAAAATAACGTTGCAATATCTGAATCATTTTGGGTTGTGTTCAGAGCCATTTTAATGAAGGAAAAAAAAAAAAAGTCAGTGTTTAAAGTCAGTGTTTAAAAAGTCACAAAACTGTTCACATTGACTTTTGTAAATTAGTCTTCAACTTTGGTTTCTTACGGAGCTTTGAGACTTATCTTTTATTTGTTGAAAGGCACAATCAGGGTTTGTTCCGAGGTGAAAAACGCTCTTTAAGGATCGAGCGCGAAACCTGGCCAGGAACGGCTGTTCAGCGCTGACCTGAATCCTTTTACACAAAGTGTTCCTCTCCGCTCAGCTAATGTATTCAGCTGGGTTGGTCCCCCCCCGTTTTTTCTTTGGCACAGGCGAGGGAACTGTTAATTATGCTTTTGTTTTTGCACAAACAAAATTACTCAACCAATTTTAAGAGCTCTTGATTAACAAAGGTGGGCAGAAATTCCTCTTTCAACCAGTTCTATGATGGCATCTGCTCCCGATTTACTCGCTCCCTTTCCTCCTCTCCCGCTCCCTGGCTCACATTCTGCTTATTCTCTTCAATGTTCAATTTAGCAATATTGTTGCTTCCCTCCAGTTAAAAGTTCCACATCAGAATATTGTAAAAAGCAATTTTTATTGCTTTGTTTTTGATCGAGAGCGGCATCTTTGACACGATTTAAATCAAAAGGTGGACTTGTTCTGCTATTAGCAGTATTATAATAATTAGAAATATTATTATTATGATAATTTTTTTATTGTTATAACGATAATAAATATATATAAAGTGTAAATAAAGTAACTGCCTAACGGACTGGAGCTGCTCACATGTTGGTGAGTTTTTGCTTTCTATTATCTATTTAGTGTTAATGGAATCACAAAGCGTCACACAAATAAGCTGTTGTGTGTGTGTGTGTGTGTGTGTGTGTGTGTGTGTGTGTGTGTGTGTGTGTGTGTGTGTGTGTCTGTGCGTGCCTCTGTGCGCGCGCCCGTGAGAACGGGATCAGGATTGAGGCCGCAGAGCTCTCGAACATAAATGTTTGCCGCCTGGCTGGGAGCGGACTTTCCGGCTGCTCCGACTGACTTGCCTTCAACGGCAGCGCTGCGTGTAAGCGCGCACATTAACACACATTGAAAAGCAGCAATGCAATGCCGATCACCGAGCACCTCCATATAGCTGTCGTTCCCGCTTGACTATTATCGTCCAATGTCAATAGTCAACACCGAACCAACCTGGCCGATCAATGGATTTTTACAATGTACATTTGAGTCAATGTTGCTTGGGTATCAACGTTATACCTAACACGGTAGCATCAAGAAACTCCATTAATCTTTGGCATTTTGGATTATTATTGGACTATGTGATGGCATTAACAATGATATATTGGCGTACTTTGCCACTAAATAATGCCATAGTCCTACATTTTTGGACATTAAAGGAGAAGTTTGCCGTTTTTCCATCATAGGTCTGACTAAAATGTCAGTCGCCGTCATTTATAGCTGTTCATAACGCCACGGAGCACTTCGCTCTTGAGGAAACTGTTCACCGTGTTTAAATGCCGTCGAATGGGGCAAACATCATGGTCGTCGTGAATCAAAACCGATTTCTGCCAAGTTAAAGGAGGATTTGAACATAACTTGGCTTGAGCGTGTGGGTGCAATATCACCCTTGTTTAAATGTATATGATCAATGAATTTGTATCATGAATCATAATCATTGAGGAACTCATTTCTGAAACCGTAAACTTAAACTACTGATGAATTCAAGTTTGCAAATGTATTCTATATATTCACCCAGAGATAAGGATTCCACCCACCAGAGTTAAATACGTTCTGGTTTGGTTAAGCTTATTCGTATGTCCCAGACGTATAATGCACATCAATAATGTATTACTCTGTATGTGCCAGAGTTTGCTAAAATCTGGCTCATGCCTCCTATTTGCTGTGATAAGAGTTTAAAGAGGGACAGAGCCTCGGAAACAGAGTGGCATTAAGTCAACTGTGTCTCACACGGTTTACGTTCCCCCTCAAACCACGAGCATAGGACAAAGGAGCTCCCTCTGCTCGGGGGGCGAGGACGATGTCTCAGACTAGATCATTTCGTCGGCCAAATTTGCGTTTCGCATGTCTGCCGAGCACAGCAGGCTCAGACAGCATGAAAAAAAAAAAACATCAAAATGACATACTAGCATGCTAGTTGGCACACCAAGTTTAGTATGTCCAAACGGCGTCGTTTGATCAAACAGCGTGTGTGTGTGTGTGTGTGTGTGTGCATTTCCGAAAACGCCCTTTACAGTGCGTTTGAATAATATCCGAAAAACTTAGTCGGAGGAAAGTACCATCAGAACATACAGGCACAGCAGAGCGCGCTCAAACGGCATGCAAAGATATTATTTCCGCAAATCCAAGTACGCTGAATCAGTATACCCCGAGAAAAGGATGAAAGGGTTTCCTGCGCACGGGGGGAGAGGTGAATGTGGGGAGAGGTGGAGGAGGAGGAGGAGGAGGGGTGGATGAGCAGGTGCTGGCTGGATGGATGATGGAGGGGAGATAGAGCGGGGGGAGGTGAGGGAGCAGAGGGGCTCTCTTAACCTTAGCTCCGTGGCGCTCCGTCTCCGTGAAATATCGCGCCCTCCGCCTCCTCGCACCCGTCCCCTTTCCTCCCCATAAATCCCTCCTTTTCGCGAGCGTAATTAATTGAACTCCGCTTATTTGCCATTAACAACCAATGACTAATGCCTGAGATTATGAGAAAACCATTGTGGGCTCGATCAATTAATCACTCGGCGCTTTTATTTTTTTGATCCCCCCCCCCCCCCCCCCCCACACCCAGCCCCCTTCACAGTTGAACGCCCCCCCGCCATCGCTCATTTGGGATGACATTGACATTTTTAGAAACCTTGCGTCGTTATACCCACTGTAACGTGAGACTCGCAGGAGAAAAATGAATCCGTCGAATGATGATGTGCATACAGTAATAAGAACGTTAATTCAAATAACGCTTTGAGTCCATGCGCTTTTGTCTCTTGTGTTCACCAAATGCACTCGGCCAAATGGAGGACACATCATAAAATGCAGGATAAAAACATATTGTGTTGCTTAATGTACCCACTGTGAGGCTTTCACTTTGACCCAGGGGATGCCCAAAGGAGCGCTACCGGGATGACTTGTTTTTGGAGGCCAACCGGGAAGTAAGCATCGCCCAAATTTTTTCCACCGCAATTTGGATTAGCGCATGAAATGAGCTCCGCGGCGAAAACCAGTTGACGACGCTCGCGCGTTTTGTTCAGTGGGGTGATCTCCACCAACCAACTCCACTTTTGAAGATTCCTGAAGCGTGAATGCATTCGGCAGGAAGGAGAGGAGCGAGCGTCAGCCTGAAGACAAACCGACTTCAGCGTCAGCGCCGGGCTCCCGCCCTCGCAGCTTGATGTCGCACGCTCGCCTCTTCCACGCAAGGCCGGAAAGCTTGAGCGAGGACAGTTTGCACGAGCGCGCGCGCGTATAAACGCAACTGGAGGCCGTGAAGACGGACCGGCGAGCGGGCCGCTCTCCCCTTCCGGCTCCGTGAGGTATATTGGCCCCCGGCAGCCTCCGTAGTCTCCTTTAGACACCCTGCTGAGCCGACGCGTAAAAGCTTCAAAACTCACGAGTGCGGGAATTTAATTGACATATTTGCTGACAAATTTGCCGTCGTGATCACCGACAAGCTCGCTTTAACCCGCAGCCATGAGCTCAGGCACCGAACCAAAAAAACAAAAATAAACCTTGACTTTGGGACGAGGGAACCGGACGTGTG
This sequence comes from Zeus faber, assembly GCF_960531495.2. Classification (NCBI taxonomy): domain Eukaryota; kingdom Metazoa; phylum Chordata; class Actinopteri; order Zeiformes; family Zeidae; genus Zeus; species Zeus faber. The sequence goes on along the minus strand of NC_137209.1, from coordinate 20,987,761 downwards.
GAAATGCCGACTCGTTCACCGGCGTCAGGACTCATCCCTGCAGCGCCGGATGCCGGTCCTCCGACTCAGAATCTCCTGGCTTTCCGCCGAGCCGTAATCACAACGATCATTTAAAGAATTCCACTCCCGCGACCCCCAAAGCCCCGCGGAGCTGAACACACGTCGGCCGGAAAGCGAACGCGTGAAGCACCTCGGACCGAGGTTCCAAACGGGACGATGTGGACTGGGCGGAGCCTCAGACCTTGGGGACGTGCAGCCCGCAGAGGGGACGGGGACTCAGGGTAAAAAGTACCTCCATGTGACTTCAGGCGCCGGGGGGGCCGGATTGGATCAGCCCAGCGGGGGGCACGCAACGGAGGTGAACGCCGCCGGTGAGAAGAAGAAGAAGAAGAAGAGGAAGAAGGAGAAGAAAAATAAAAAGAAGAAGAAGAGCCAAAACAAGGGAGGGAGAGCGAGCGCACGAAAGGTGGATCCCCCGCCCGAGGGGCCGGCTCTAAAACGGATGGGTAAAGGGGGAGATGAAAGGGGGGGAGATGAGGCAGGAAGGGCGGACAGAGAGAGAGAGAGAGAGGGGGGCTCTGTCTGTGCAGGCCTGACTGGGCAAGTCGCGAGGCAGGCGGCGAGGCAGGCACAAAGCTCCATCCACGCTCAGCTACACCACCTCCCGCCCCCCGCTGGCGCTCGGCAGCTCAGCAAGATGTGCTGCATCTGCGCTGGAATCGCCTCGGGGGACGGAAGAGAGAAGAGCACCGCCTCCACAATGACACGCTAGCATACTATTAAGTACGGCAAATTAGTATTTGGTATGTTGACAAAACCGTAGCATACTCGAAAAGTATGCGCACATAGTATCGAGATGACACAGAAGCGTACCACGCCGTCCAGACACCATAACACGCTCCAACAGTATGTGAAAAGTACCAGGATCAGATACGGCCATTCTTAGGGCCCAACCAAAATCACGGCCGTGGCAATGGCATCACGGACCAGGAAATCTGCCTCCTGCAGAATTGACAATTTGACCCCCCCCCCCCAAAAAAAACAAAAAACAAACAAAAAAAACAACAAACAAACAGAAAACAATGCAGCAGCAGCAGCAGCAGGAAGTCCTGAAGAAAAACTACGAGTGACAACCACGCGGCGCGACGCGTGAGCGACGGGAGCGGTTCGGCCTCGATCATCGCCGTGAAATGTCGTGTTTTTCTTTTTAAATCCACGAAATCTGTTTTTCCTGAGAATCTAGGTCCATGAAATTGAGCAGGATTTATGATGCGTTCGGTCGGGGCCCTCGTCATACTACTTAGAAAGGCCAAATTACCGCCGTGGTACAACCAAATAGTGCGCAAAAAGTACCAGGATGAAATACTAGAACTACATGCTGGCATGTGTGTCCCACAATGCATTACGATGCCGGAACACTTACTATGGAGTGTCGTCATGACAACGTGCTGGGAGTTAGTGCAGCGGTGACGTGACAAAGCAGCTGACGTCATCGCTCTTCTTACTCACATACTAAAATACTAAAATGTACAATTTGGTACTTTTCAGTACATTTCTCAATCTCTCCCGCCATATTTTAATTTATACCAATCATCACGGCCTTTCCGTCGTATCTCGGTAAAACCACCTTTTGGTAAATTGTTCTCATCTGCCGTGTTCATTGGTTTTTTTTTATCGGGGATTATTTAAAAGACAGTTAGCGTTACGACGCTTGCTCAATTCGCGTCTTTCCCTTTTCTTTTTTTCTTTTGGTCTACTCCCCTCCCGTCTTCCGTCCCTCTCCCTTTATCTGTAGGATTTCACTTTGCATATTCCATTTGCTGGTTGTTACCTTGAGCGATGATTCCATTTACTTCGAAAACCGGTGGCCCATTTATTTAGTGAGCTCGAAAGAGAAGAGGGGAAAAAAAAAAAAAAAGCAATGGGAAAAAAAAAAAAATCTTTTGTCATTTTATCAGCCCCCAGCATTTCTTTTTTTTTCCCACCCTGTTATTATTAGAAATATTCAAAGGGATACGTGGACGGGGAGAAAAAGCCACTCGGACAGAGTTTCGGGCTATTTGCCGAACACAAAGCTGAGATAAACCGTCTTTTCTCTTACACCGACTTTCCTTCTGGAGGTTACGTTTGGTACAGTCCATCAACGTGTTACTCTGCTGCGTGAAAGACGTGTCAATAAAGTTTGTGGGAGAGGACATGCAACAAAAAAAGCAAAAAAAAACAAAACAAAACAAAGAAAAACAAAGCAGCATTCTCGGCCCCCGCACCGGCCTCTCAGCCGTGTGCGTGATTGAAACCATTCTGTCTTGGGAAGGAATGAACTCGTGCAAAGTTTTTTTTTTTTTTTTTTTTTTCATTCTCAACAAATATTAAAATAACCCGAAGAGTTGTGCAAGCATCAGACGGGCGGACAATGACACAGACATTTAAATAAAAGGAATGTAAAACGGCTTTAACGAACGTCAGGCGCATAATATAGTTAGTGCGATTAATATGTGATGGTTGGAGCACGTCGGGGGGGGGGGGGGGGGGGTGGAGGTGGAGTCAGAGCGGGAACCGGCGGGAGTCCAGGGGCGCGTCGGAGATCAGGTAAGGCTTCCCGACGAGACGGGAACACGGACAGAAGGCCGAACTGCAAGACACTGAGCTGCTTCATTAACCTTCATGTACCGTGCGTGCGGAGGCAGGCGGGTCGGCCGGTTTTGGTCAAACGGGCGTCGCTAATATCTGCGGCTTAGCGCGCCGCCTTTTGTGTTTCGTGACTTTCCGTGCATTTGATTTAACAAGGATCTGTGTTGCGCGGCTATTAGTGTAAAAGCAGTACCAACTATATCACCTGTGATGGACAGAGAGATAGATGCCTTTGGTGATTAAATTAATATTTGGGGATATTGAAGGGGTTCCCTTGACGCAATTGGCATATTTTTGCAGGGCTACTAGTGTAATTACGGTACTATAGATATCACACGTGTCATATCTATAGTACCGTAATTACACTAGTAGCAGATAGAAAGTTGGACGGATAAAGAAATCAAACTGGATTCTATGAGTCCGCCACACATCATTACCCCGAAAGATCGTTTTCATAATTTACAATTTTCCTGAAATTGTTGCTAAAACTTTGTGGAAATCTAAATCCCAATGAAACCACAGCCGGTGCTGCTGTAAGACACGGCATGAAAGTCACGCCTGAAAACAAGCGCTTTTAGCATTTCCCACAGCAGCAGCGTGTATTTTTAATAGGTCATCGTGGCTTCAGTTGACTCGGACCACTACATCCGCCATAAATGTCAGACGGAAAAAAAAAAAAACTTTGCACGAGTTCATTCCTTCCCAAGACAGAATGGTTTCAATAATGCACGTGGCTGAGAGGCCGGTGCGGGGCCCGGTGCCGGGGAGATCTACTCCTTTCCTCCGACACCCGGCGGAGGAGACGTCCCCGGCTCCCGAATACGGACTCTTAATGGAAGCGGGACTCTTGTCGGGTCCGGGTCTTTCGATTCGACCCGACAGCCCCCGCTCCCCAAAAAGCGGCCGCGGGAGCGGGCGGGGACGTCCCGACGGGGGGCGGGCGGGGACGTCCCGACGGGGGGCGGGCGGATATGGGGATTTCTGATGAATACCCGCATGGCTCTGCCCTTCCCTGCCCTCGGGTGGCCGTGAAGCGTTTAATGAGGCATTGTAGATGGGCGTTGCTAAATGGCACGTGATAGTGTATAGATAACTCATTAAGCTTGGATTGCCAACAAAAGTCAAGCCTCGGCGTATCCCCCCTTTCCCCCCCTCACCGCTGGAAGATGTTTGGGTTTTAACTAGCGCCCGAGGAGCTTCTCCAGAGCGCCGTGACACACATTACGGGCGACCCTGAAGCAGGTGATTCATCTGGTAGGAAAAGCAAAGATCAAAGCAAACCAGCGTCGGCGCAGCGCGGAATCACCGGCTCGTCGGAACAACCCCGTCAGGGGACGCCGCGCTCTGAGGAATCACCGCACGACAAAAATAGGATAAAATCCAAAACAAAAAGGGAAACCCCTTTTAAACCCGACGAAGACACGCGGCATCACCGAGTTTGTCGATGAATGGAAGAGACTTGCTCCAGAGCGATTTATTTTTGTTATTTTAATTTTAAAAATCAAAAAATAAAAATTATAAAATAACAATTTAATATTTTTGAAAATGTTAATTCATATTATTCTGTTCATTCACTGCATTACGTTTTAGGAATCAGTTTCAGTTAGTTGCTCGGTAGGAATTAGGTTAGCTATTATGTTCGGTTTAGTAACTATTGTGCATAAGACATTTCACTGCGTATATGTATGAACGTATGTATGCGACAAATAAACCTGTTGAATCCTGAATCAAAGCAGAGAATTGGGGCTGCACCCCGACTAAAGATGTTCCTAGTCGACTATTAATCGTCAGTTCAAGCCCATCAGTCGACTAATCGTTGCACGTTCAAGATATGAATTTAATTATTAAAATGTTTTTTGGGGCATCAGAAAATGGTTTGAGTTCCAGGGCTGAGAAAAAATGTTCTAACTAACATTGTTAAGACTGTGCTACATTACAGATAAATACACAACATAATAACCAGCCCTTAAAATATACATTTAATTTACATTGTCTGTTAGTTACAGCGGTTAAACGTTGCACATATGATACTTAAAAGGCCCTATTTTTATTTTATTAATGTACATATTTAAATGACATTGACATAATTTGCACTGAAATGCAGCGTAGGGAGCATTGTTTTCCCGTCGGCTTCCCTCGTACTCGCTGCACCTTCCCTGTCCCCGCCCCCCAGGGCTCGGGCGCACTATTAATCCGGAACTTCCGTTTAAACGTCGGGAAAATTAGTCGCGAAGAACATCCCTGTTCTGAACGTGTCGGAGCAACCAGCGAGGAGACTGAACATTTATTTTTGTGAGGTTTGTTTGAAGGTAAAAGCCCTCTAGCGCTTCATACACGGGTCCAGACATATACTGTAGGTTCTTAAGGTTCGTTTTGACGAGGCGCAGCTCCTGAACGCATTTTTTTTCTTTTTTTCCCTGCAACCAACAGATTAATGAAGAACCTGGTCGACTGAGACTCTTCTCGTCGAATGAGTTCGGTCGACTATTTGGGGGCAGCCCTACGGAGAGCAGATATGTATTACGAAAGACATCTGTTTAAAGCAGTAATCCATAAGATCCCCTATTTGAAATAGATTGATGTGGCGTTATATAAGAAAATATCATATAAAAGAAAAAGTGAAAATTTGTGTCATGCATGTATTCCTCTACAGGCTGTTTGCATTGTTGGTGGTGGGGTCCGCCTTTCCCGGCAGCGAAATCAATCGGTCAGTGGGAGGAAAATTTTGGAGAAAAGAAAGTGATTGCGCTTTGGAGAATAGGGATAAACAATTAGAAACCGTAACCGTTGTTTCGTTGTCTTTGCTCTTCTCACAAAATCCGTCGATTTTAACCTGTTAAAGTAATTTCTCCCAACACTACCTTCTCATGTTTTTTGAGGCTAAGTTAAAAAGATGGTTAAAAAGTAAAAAAAAAAAAAAAAAAAAAGTACAAATCAATGTTCACATAACTAAGCAGCAAATTTCACCAGGGGGGGAGGTAAAAAAAAAAAAAAAACAACAAAAACATAACTACCAATTTAATTGTTTTCCCACAAATCCATGATGATTAATATAGTGAGCTGTTATTCCAGTGCCAGGGAAGCAGCTCCACAGCACGTTATCCATCATGTCGGGAGCTTAATCCCGCTCCTTTTGTAGCGCGGGCAGATGTTTCCTCACTCGCTATCGGAGCGTGGAGACGCATATTCATCTTGTTAGCGGCGCATTTCTTTTGTCTTAAACGGCACCGCACAAACACCGATTCACTCCCACGATTAATTAGCCGCCGCCGATTACTTATTTACATTATTTCCACCTGCTTCACGGCAGAAAGATCGGCTTCTTCTCCGAGGGCGGATCATTCAATCTGCCTTTTTGTTTCGAATGACCCCAACAAATAACTTGTTTTCCCGTTCCGTGTTCTCTGCATTTATTCGATGGCGAAGTTCTAGAATGAGGGGAAGGAAACTGTTGCGTCAACTTGTGCTGGTTTTCCCTCAGTCATAAATTAGTTCATAATTAATAATTACTATTATTATTAATTATTCTGGAGACATACCGCAGGTGTAATGATTGCGGGAACTCTGTAATCAAGTGAAATAGTGACTAAATTATTTACTTAGGCACAGGGCTTTATTTTATGCCGGATCCTTGTCGGAACATGATCCGGGCCATCCGAGATTAGGACCGCTACCGATTTGATTGGATCCCGCATCCACCCCAACGACTCGCCGGATCAGGAGCCTCTCTGTGTTCCGGCACCGCCTGATTTATACAAATTAAGCACTGCTTATGTGAATAACAGTATGCACGTTGAAGCGGAGGCAGAACTTCCAGGTCCAGAAAGAAGAAATCCTCCCCAGTATTTACAGTCAACCGTTCAGGGTTCCTGCAAAATCAGCTGGTTTGGTTCATGGCTGGAGCAAAAACACGGCGCGGCATTTACTTTGTGAACCCGGAACTACCACCTTTGTGCATTGTGCAAGTACCAAACTGGAAAAAAAACAAAAAAACGATTAACTTTTAATTCATATCACCTTGACTCTAAAAAGTCAGTATGTTTCCCTCGTTTATCCTATTTATACATATGGATCAATGACACGGCGCTCTGTTTTGTGCACAAGTCAATTATCATTTAAATAAACAACATATGAAGACACATGTAAAATAGAAGAATCTCTATAAAGTCCACTCAATCGGAAAACATTTAACATTTTTGAAAAAAAGTTCATTCATTTTGTGAGTTTTGTGGCTTATAATTCTAAAAATGTCGGGAGGTGCTGCCCTGATTTCGATTGGAAAAGGCAGACGAGCCTTCATTTATACTTGACATTTTTAACAAATTATGTCAGAAATCGACTAAAAATAAATCATTCAACTCAATAGACATATGTAAATAAACAAAATACTTTTTCCTTACTAAATAAAAAATTATAAATACATTATCTCCACTCCCATTCATTAAAATGGTCTTGTACCATAGATGTATTTATCTACTCAAAGTAGATAAATAATTTGTGTACCACTTCTGGGCATAAATAGAACTCTATGCAGAAAACCAAAAAAGGATCGTACTTGGGTCCGGTTAGCGCATGCACACACAATCTCTCACACACACACACACACACACACACACACACACACACACACACACACACACACACCCCGTGAACTTGAGCGCAGCAGTTTTGCCGCGGCCACTTCCCCTTCTCGTTGCCGTGGCATGGCTGACTGGCTGACGCTGCGCTTTTTCCCTTTCATTTATTTATTTTGCAGGCTATTAGGAGTATGTCAGACAAGGTTTTGATTATCTGTCATTGGGCACTTGTTTAAAGGAAAGAAGGAAAAAAGGGAAAAAGGCACAGAGGAATGGGTCCAAACGCACACATACGCACACCTCCAGCACGGCCACCGCCGACTCCATGTAGCTTCCTTGGGATAAACAGGTCACTAACTGCTGATTTTGGATTTTAAAACAGGTGGATTGACGGGATGATACACGGATATCCCTGTCATGTATTCCAGCGTGTCTACCCGGGCGTCATGTTTCCATCGGAGTCGGAGCTGATCAAAACCTGTCTATTGCAAAGTCAATTGCCCCGGCAATGAAACCCGGGTGTGTCGTTTCACACTAATGACAAATGCCAGGTGTTATTGGGTGTCACCGGGTTTTTGGTGCAGTGGAAAAAGGGTATTACACAGACAAATACAGATACAGACAGAAAGACTATTAGATAGACTTATCAGACGGAATGACAGATAGATATATAGACAAATAGACTGACAGAAAGAAAGAAGAAAACACAGACAGACAGACAATTAGATAGACAATAAGACAAACAGATGGACATATAGACCCATAGACGTATAGATATACTGACAGACAGATTATTAGTATTAGATGGACTATTATTAGACAGATAGCGGGATAGATATATAGACAGATAGACAGACATACAGACAGAAAGAACAAAAAGATGGACAATTAGATAGACATTTATTAGACAGATGGACAGATAGACAGACGGACAATTTGATAGACTACTATTAGACAGATGGACAGATAGATGGATATATACTCTATATACACTGTAGATAGACTGACTTACAGACAGAACAGACAGATGATAGATAGACAGACAGATATACACACAGTCTTCCTTTCGGCGTCTGCCGGTCGAGAGATCCCTCACATGTAGGAGGTTGTCCCATTCCGTGCAAGTTGTGGTGGTGTTTCTTTTGTGTGTGTGTGTGTGTGTGTGTGGGGGGTGGCGGTTCCGTCACAGTAGAGCAGCTTCCCATTTTCCACCCTCGCTGTCAACGTGTGCATATCTGCATAGGTTTTGCCGCGTCTGAGCGCTGCACAGGAAATGTCTGTTGACAGTATAATGGGGGCAGGCAGATGCAATATAAATCCTTAATCATGGCTGAATCATGGACCGCGGCGCTCAAAACACACATACATTCCCAAACCCGGCCCAAGCATCGACAACGCGGCGACAATGTGACTCGTGTTCACTGCGTTTTTGTCGGCGGCGTGCGGGGAAAATCTGCGTTTATTTATCGCATTCTATTCACGGTCTACGCGCTCAGAGCGGTTGAAGTGATTCGGTAATGTTTGTGAGCCGCACCGGCGTGTTCAACTGTTGCCATAAATATGCAAACGTAACTTCTCGCCACATTAATAAATGAGATGGAAAGTGCAGATTCACTCAAAGCGCACTCCGGCCATGACGCTCCTAATGTCCTCCCTCGTTTCCCCCAATTCAGCCCTTTCATTTTCAATCAGGACGCAAACGGAGACGTCGTTAACTCAAAGGCACAAATCACATATGATGCAGGCCATCTCACGGTTAATCAAAACTGAGGAGAAGAGGAAAATATATATATAAATACCTAAATATATGAATATATACATGTATTTCCCAGCATAAGGCGCCCACCGCCTCATTTGCTGGTCGGGCAGATTTGACTCTGAACATCATTACGCTTGGAGGTTCGCCTTTCATGCAAATGGCTTCTCTAAGCCAGGAAGTTCATTACTAATGGCGGTTCCCATCAAGTTGGAGCCCCATCCGGATACTAATATCCCTGAGTACTTTGGATTTGTCACCTCCAGTCCCCTCTCCTCATACGACGGCAATTACCACAATGTGGTTCTTCCCTTTCATGGAATTAGGCGTCGCCCCCCCGCGGCAAGCTTCCCCGGCGGATGCCTGGCAGAACGCTGGCACAGGCCGTCGGAGCCCAAATTAACTCAACCAACAGTCGCCCGACGCGTATCAGGCCGGCGTTATTAGCGCTCATCCCGCCACGTCCATTTATCCCAGTATCTGCTCATCGATCGGCCAGACGTCCGAGTTCAGACCCGGAGTCCGTCGGGAAGCCGAGGGCGGTGCCCGGACGGCGGAGGGAGAGCGAGGATTTGAAGACCATTTGAAGACCAACCGATATTAAAAGAGAAGCAGATAAACAGGGCCTTTCCTTCGAGCCACGGACCGCCGCCGCCACAGAGGCAACGGGGTTCAGCCACAGGATTGGACAGATGCTCCCTCAAATTGGACGCGGGATCCTTCGGTGCCGACTCCAGTTTCCCCCTCCTCCGGACACCCTGCGTTTCACTTTTAACCGTGAAAATCCTTGTCACATTTCCATTCCCATCGGCTAAAGAGATTTCTATCGGACGGCTGCCACCGCAGGACTCGCAACACGACAAGTCGCAAGTACATCTGGATCGAACGGCCCGAGGAATGTTATTGGCGCGGTTTTGACTCTGACCCGTGACTCTGAAGGATTATAGACTACTCTATTATATCCCACTCTATTTTTCCGTTTTTGCCCCCAAACCCTGGGAAATGGAGTCGAATAAAGAACCGGACTCAGCGGTGTCGAGTTGGAAATGTTGAATCACCGCGGCAGAGGCACAGGTCGGTATTCAAAGAGCTTTGGAAAGGGCTAAATACATAAACATACAACATGCATACAATTTAGAGAGGGAAACACAAAAAAAAAAAAAAAAAAAAAAACAAGCAGGACTAGCAAGTAGCTGACAAGTATTTTCGGAAGACGGAAATCGTCCGGGGATGCGCGACGACTTTAAAGTGCCGCTTTTTATTTATTTATTTTTTTTTGGGGGTGGGGGGGCGGGGTTGTTTTGTTCACAGCGGGACTCCATCCCCCTTCCGAGCACTGATGGGAAAGGGGAGGAAATGGAAATAGTAATAAACATGCTAATTCCGGGCCCAGACTGGATTCAAACTCTTCCTTTGGCCGTCGATGGGGTTTTGTGTCGCAAATGTGTGTGTGTGCGTGTGTGTGTGTGTGTGTGTGTGCGTGCGTGCGTGCGCCAGCATAAAGTGTGGGAAGAAGGCGCTACCTTCCTTTTGTTGGCTCGTCTGTGCGATAAGGAAGGGGGGAGTGACTCGCAGCTTCATGCAGTGGCGGAGCGGCCGCCCGCCCCACTCAATGGGAACTTATTTGCCGTGTTGTGTAATTGTGCCACATAATGGAGCGCGCCTCATTCACCGAGCCCGGGGCAGGTTCGGGATTTATTTATTTATTTTTAAGTCATCCTGCTCCATTCACGGCCAAACCTGCCGTGTTTTACTCAGACCAGAGATACCGCGCAGCCTTTCGAGCTCAGGGCCACGCCGCAGTTTTGCATTTGAATGGAACGTCGCGTGTAATCGTGATGAACTTTTTTGCCTTTTCTTTGTAAGAGGTGCTCGTTTATTAAAGCCGCGGCCGTCGACTTCACATCCGCCGCCTGTCGCTACGAATGAGCCGACCTCAAACCGGCTGCGTTGCGGCGTGCGTGTGGATGGATCGAACAGCATCCGGGGTCTCAGGGATTGTGACGGAGACAACAGACGCCGACATCCAAACGGGAGTTTATGCCCTATTTTCCACATGGGCAACTTGATATCAAATCTGAAGTAGAGAGATGAAAAATGACTCATTTGAATAATATTTCTCACTTTTTTTTTTCTCCCCCATTAAACTGGCGCGGGCAGGAAATGGATGCTTATTTGCATAATTTAAACAGAATCTTAATTATTGTGTCATGAATCCGTATGCAAATGACTCGATTCACTTAGAAATAGAAACTTATTTGGGTAAATGGTTAATGGAGTAAATCTTATCAAGTTAGCGTACACAACGTGAGTGCAACCAGTGTCCCTAATCAGGTTTGGGAGCGTGGAGCGTGGAGGGGGAAGGAACAAGACGTGGAACCAGCCTCACCTGCACTGGCCAGCTGAGCTGCCAGGCAGAGGGCGGCGTGGGCGGCGTGGGCGGCTCCCCCCCCCCCCCCCCCGCCCCCCGGCTTTTTGGCGGGAAGGACCTACCACGTAAAACAGTGAGTCGGGTGGTGGCGCTCGTCTCCCCAACACTGTTGGAGGCGACGCACTCGTATATGGCTTCGTCTCGGGGCGTGCGCAACGGCTGAATTCTGAGCACTGACCCGGAGCCGTCGTCGAACTCGATCACCTGCAGGTGCGAGAGACAAGATATGTTAAAGGAGTTTTTTTCCCTCACCACGGGCTGACGGACCTGGCAGGGACGGACAGACAAACAAACGAAAACGAAGACACGCTGGGAGACGTTTGGCCGACGACACTGAATGGTGACTGACACAAAGTGCTTCCTGAGACGGATGAGAAAGCTGCCGTCCCTCTCTGGCTGATTCTGTGAGGGGGGTGTTTTTTTTTTTAATGTTGCATTGTGAATATACACACATGAAAAAAGACAGATTCTTTTCGGTAGTTTAAATTTTTTTTTTAATTTTTGGAGGGTTTTTCTGCCGGGAAATGTGAGCATGATAAGGGACGTCGAATACATTAATGGTTTCCAAGCAGAGGTGGAAAATCCGGGTTCTGAAAGTAAAATCCCGCCGCGGGATTTTCTAATTAGCAGCAATCCCTGCCTGGATGGAGCAATCGCACGGCAGGGCTTTCTTCACTTTCGGAACGTGGAATTGTCCAGCTCTGGTTTTTAAGTCTTTTTTTTTTTTGCCACGGAACATTTTTGGGCTGTGGCTGGACGAGATGTTTCTTCTGAGAAGGGGTGGGGGCACCAAGAATAACACTGCCAAATAACTTTAAGAATGGGGAAACGGGTACGATGCCGGGGGTATTTTACATCCGTGTCACGGCTTCTTGGAAACAATTTCTTAAAATTCCCAAATGCGAACCCACTCTTAAAGTTAACATCCTATCGCTTCAAGTAATGCACCACATTGAGTCGTACCGATGAGACATAAAGGAATGCACAGACAGTTAAATGTGGCTTGATAAACGCTCGAGGACTGTTGTACCATGAGGTGAGGTAGTGGTACGGAGGACAAGGACTGACTGTTTTTGGGGGACGAAACGACACATAGGATGCTCACAAACAAGGTGTCTGTTGTAGCTGGGACAGCTATCTTTTGGCATGCTACATGTCGTATACTCACTGGTCTTAGAAAGCCCCGTGTCATAACCCAACGTCTTTTAAACATAGAGGTAGATTCCAAGAAAAGAGAACCCCCCCGAGACCTCTGCATCACAATCACACCCACACCCACACACACACCCACCCACCCACCCACCCACACACACACACACACCCCCCGACCCTCACACCCACACAGTCATAGGTCTCCACATCTTTTCACATTTCACAGTGTATCAGAGTATGTGTTCGTTAGTTCAAAACACACGTTGACATTTCAGCGGCCGGGCCAAGCCAAGTCAAGCTGAGAGCAGTTAAAAATGGCAAAATAAAATCTCCCTTCCTTGATTAGATGTGACAAGAGAAAATCGAACAAGGGCGACCGGAAAGGGGGGGGAATAAAGAGGCAAAAAAAAAAAAAGTGAGGGTGTGGGGGGGGGGGGGGGGGGTTGGGGCGGCAGCCGGCGAGCCCAGCAAGGCGACATGAGAGAGTGGGGATGGGCGTGTTGGCATTCGGTGCGTGGAGTGACGCAAATGCAGAGAACTCTGATAAGATTTGGATCTGGGTCCGTCATTGGATGCAAGGAGGGAAAACGGGAGGAGTTCTCCTTGTGGCTATGCAGTAAGCGAGGAAATACAGCAAATATATATATATATATATATATATATATATATATATATATATATATATATATATATATATAGTATCACAAAATAAAGTGACACTATGATGGTTGCCAAAGCGATATATAAAGAAATTAATTTGAAATCTTATCAGTGTTCTGCAACGATGTGTTATTTCTCATGAGCATTGAGCCGGGGTGCAGATAGAAGCTGACCAGAAACCAAAGCTTCGGTCCGGGGCCAAGCGGGGCGGGGCGGGGCGGGGCGTGCATTCAGACAGAGACGCCACGGAGCAAGAGAGCGGCTTGCTGCTCGTCCACGTCGCACGAGGCCGGCAAACATGCGATGCTCAAATGTTAGTACCAGGGCCACACTGCAGCCTGTCCAGCTTTTCCGGTTGCTCTTTAATCACTTATAAGTTGGGCACAGAGCGCAATCTGTACACTCCGAACTGAACTGTTACGATTTTTTCATGGATCCGTCGGAATGCGTCTAGGAATGCACCAACTCAGACCAGGTCAAATTCCTCGGACATGACAATGTGCTTGGACAAAGAAGATGTTTACTTTGGGAAAGGTCGGTCCCCAAATCTTTACGTGCTGTTAAGTTAAAAGTCAAGCAGGTTCCTGAGCCTGGCCAGCGTGGTGCTAATGCGTGGTGGCAAGTTGGGACACTCCGGGGCTGTGAGGGATGAAGGGAAGGGGGGGGGGGTTCCAGCCAAAAAAGCCATGCAGCTGCATTTCCATTGTTGTCGAGCATTTTACATCAGAACAATAGACCTAATACCTCAAATCTCTGGTTGCTGACTTTCTTCCCCTTCTTGTTCCACACGATCTTCGGCCGGGGGTCCCCCATGGCCTGGCAGATGAAGGAGGCCACGCCCCCCTGCACGCCCGTTTGGTCATTGGGGGTTCGTAAAAACTTTGGCGGTGCTGAAGAAAGAAAGAAAGAGAGAGAGAGAGAGAGAGAGAGAGAGAGAGAATAGGAGGAAAAAAAAGATAGTTAGGGGAGAATGCTAAGCGTTGCAGACAGGAACAATTTATCTTTCTTATCTAGACCCGCGCAGCGCGAGGCTAGAAAGTTGCAGATTTCAGCACGCAGCCGTGATGAGAATTGGCTTTGGAGGTCAAGACGGAGACTGCACCGTCCTTAGAAAACCGATTGGAAACTGATGATCAGCAGCTGCAATCAGGGCTAAAATGACTTTGCAGGAGCAGGCGTTGCAGGAGTATTTTTTTTTTTGCTTTGCCCCCTCCGAGCACCCCTTAATAGCCCCTCATGGAGGACTTTGCGTTGGCAGACCTCACTGGCCTCGTTTTGTTTGGAATATTCACTTGTTTGTTGTTGGATACTGAACAAATATGAAAATAAATCATAAAAATAACATTTCAAACGTATATGAACATGGGTCATTATGTCAATACAAGATAGGATGTGCCACTGTAAAAGAAATGCACTTAGATGCCACCATCACTAATAAAAATCCAACACTGACAACTGATTCTGAAGCTGTATCTAGAGGGACCTTATTTGACCCCTCATCACTGCTATGTTTACGCAACTCAATAGATTGGATCATGACTATTTTTGAAAATCTTGATAAGCCTCTGTAGCCAAATGCCCATCACCCCGGGAAACGTGGCCGACGTGGCGGGCTTGCCGGCAGTTGGAGAAGAAACCCCCATCATTCCAGCTGACAGGAGTACACCCCTGGAAACTACCTACTACTACACTGTTTCAGAGTGGAGGCCCGCGCGCATGAGACACGCACCCGCACGGGGCCTTCGCAGGGCTCCGATTGGTCATGTGGCCGTGCTAGGAATCCTAATTGGCCTCCTGAATCAGGACGGCAAGTCAAGTGTGAAGGAAGCAGAGAAAGAACTGTGAAAAATGCCCGAGTGGAGGAAGTGAGCGTGATGGAAGGAACAACACGTCCTTTGTGTGGACATGGTATGGCCGCCGCCGTCTCCTATGGCAGACTTATGGCCCTGCAGGAGCTCATTTGTTGAGCCCCGATCCCGGCTCAGCTTGTAACCAAGGGGTTCTAGTGTTTTTGTTTTTTTTTACGACTAAATGACTAGGTTAAAAAGGTTTCAAATACATAATTTCTCTCCCTCCATGCTCCACGGAATAAAAATGGCCGATTTGATACCCAAATCCACATGAAACAGGTCCCATATGTGCGACATACAGTACAGATAGAAAGATTCCGATTCAACCTTGTAAAGTGTACGATTAGTGGCGCTGGCAAGAATTTTGGGACCTCAAAACATGGCGATCGGGCCAAAACAAGCTTGGGACCCCTGCAGCAGCCCCCCTTTGCTGGAACGGGATTACTGAATGAAACATTTTTTGTTCCATCTACTGTGATCTGAACGCCGCCTTTGTCGGCTCTGACAACTATTGTGCCTTTCCTTCTAATTACAAGAACTGACAGCTGCTTTGTTGATCTCTTATTCTCCCTCAAATAAAAGGAAAATAATGAATACTATCTGCTCCGCGTGTTGATATGTCTTTTACCCCCAGATATCAAAACACGCCAGAGCGATTGTTCATCAAAAGGAGGTAATCTCTCCCAGAAGTGCTCAAGATTGCAAGGAACGCCGGAATAATTATTGCCGTTATCGCGGCGATCAAGGCGGCGATCGCTCCGACTTGCCGCGGTGCAGAGTCGGAGCGCACGCATAAATTCCTCCGGATCTTGAAGCCGGCTTCGGCGGGAGGCGCGACTCCATCTGTGCCCCCGCCGAGCAACTGTTTTCCTTTTATCAATCACTACCACGGGCCATTAGGGGCCGCGCAGCTGCAATAACGCCAGCCGTCGGCATCGCCTCATCAGCGGGTGTGTGTGTGTCCGTGCAGAAAGCCCCCCCCCCCCCTCCCGACCCCCAGATCGTTGTGCGCGGAGGCACCGGGAGCCGGGGGAGGAATTAACCCGCAGGATTGGCGGAGGGGGCGACACAAGATGTGTGGTCGGCGATCAAAAGGGCGGACAGATAAACAGGTGAGCAGCTGGGCTTCCGCTGGGCAAATGAGTCTGGGAGATCACCCGGGCACCTCATGACGTGCTCGCCGACACACACACACACACACACACACACACACACACACACACACACACACACACACACACACACACACACACACACACACACACACACACACACACACACACACACACACACACTTTTCTCAATGAAATGGAACTCATCCCTTTCTTTCTTTCTTGCGTTCGTCCTGACTCCCGGGCTGACAGAGCTGACAGATGGCCGACAGTGTTTGACACCGTGTCATTTGTTTACGGCGCAAAACACAACTGTATGTCCGCATGCGCACGTTCTCATTGACTTGGCGGTACAGCGGCGTGCGTTGGCATCCGGCCAGGAGGGGGGCTGATGGGTAATTGATACGCCGTCGAGGCTGTTTTCTCCGTCCATTATGGCTCGCGGCGTCTCCGCACGCCGGCCGTGATGGAATGCGGCGACGCTTTTCCGGGGAGACGGGCTCCCAGGGCGGCCAGCGCGGAGGTGGGGGCGGCGGGGCCGTAGTGATCGAGGCGTGACGCGACGATAATAGTGTTTCTCACCGACTCGGCCAGAGGTATCACAGCCATACCCCCACTTACGGCGTGGCGCACACACACTTCCATTTCGGTGAGAGTTCTTCCGCGGCTTGGGGTGAGACGGCGGCTGATTGAAACCTGGCTCCTCCCGGGCAACATTCAAATCATCATTTAAACACAGTCGACCTCGACATCGGCAACCCGGCAGGATTAGGAGAGCCGAAGCCAGACCGAGGCGTGTTTCCAGTACAACGTCCCATCGTCGCGAAGGACACGCCTCGGCAACTCGCTGCCCCCTACACTGTCTTCTAAGTGTAGGACGCTTAAAATACAGGGAAGGACAAAAATAAATCGCTTTCTACCCGAGATGACAGAATACTTGTTAGTCGAGGAGTAAACCAAATCTTTTTTTCCCCCGGCTGCATATTTGTGTCTCCTCTGAGGTGTAGCCATAATCTACCTGAATTAATACTGCGGCAAGGCCCTTGCTAATCCGGTGCTAAGCTGTCGCCGGCAAACAAATAAAAAGTGTAAAGCATTAAACAAGCTAAACAAGTTGGTGATATAGAACCTTTTCCCGCTTTCACCTACGCTCATTATACAACCTTGTCCATGTTCACCCTTACTTAGAGATACAGCGACACTTCGGCACATTTCTCTGTCGACCCCCAACGCGGTAAGACGTCATATCAATAGTTTGGGTTACTCAACGCTTCAGCCGCTCATTAGTGCACCCGTCTCCACGGGGATGCGGACAGACTGCGGGAAGAAAGAAAGAAAGAGCAAGGTGTGATGTCTAATTGCAGGACAAAACCGATTAACCCAATATGGTTATGGCGTAACTAAACATGTGGGATCACATGTTACCACATCCTTCAAGTACACTGGCATGTGTTTTTATAGTTGGATTTGAAGATCTTTTATTGCAACGGTTTTAATGTCGGTGTTTAACAATGTTATTATTCGTCAACCAAGTCACGTAAGGCGAGGAAGGTGCAAAGTCTGATGCAAAGGAAAGTAGGAAAGTAATCTATCAATCCTGTGACCAGACTGGGCCTCTGGGCAGAGCTTGTTTCACCAGCTTGAGAAAATCAGCCACGGGCTCCTCAGGAGCTGATTATCTCAACATTAACAGCGACTGTGAGAGACTGGAGGAAAAATTGGCACAAATCCCAATCCCCCCTTTGGTATTTCTGTTGAGCAGATTAAACCTGAGTGGAGCGAAGCTCCTGCTCTTTGATGTGGGAGGTGAGATTCAAGCACCTGTTGAAGAGCACAGCTGCAAACTCGTTGAAGAGTCTAGGAACGTCCCCCGTTTGGTTCCTCTTCTCGGGGGGCCAGTGGTATCATGCTTTTTTGTGCTTTTTTTTGGTGATATTTATTTAAAATGCATCCATTAGCAGTTTGTTTGATATTGGCTCAAGCCAGTGCCGAATGACGCCTTTAAATGATATTCTCCAAAACTTCAGTCTGGTTTCATTCAAAATAAAAAAAAATAAAAAAATAAAAAAGTCATCTGGGGATCTGCCATGGACCAAAGTTTGATTTGCTCAGTTCTTAAATCACATGAATCAAAGAGTGCAAGGAAGAACATTAATAAACCAAGTTTCGTTTGAAACATCTATTCGACACAGACACCAGTCCATGGCGGCCTGGTTCTCACGATTATACTGACTGACATTCAATTTCATTTGCATGAAAGGGCCCATTTCCTCCCCGAATCTTTAACTTGCGGGGTGAGGTGGTGTTGTGGAAGGCGATAATTAATCCTAACACTTTGGGTGGCAGCCTGACAAATACCCTGCCACGTTTCGGACATACGGTTGAAGAAGGGAGCCTTTAAAGACGCCATTAACCTCGTTTGACATTCTTAATCCACCGCATATCAGTTCTACGATATTGATGGATTGTCAAGAGCAAAGAAAGTGAGCCACAATGGACTGGGAGGCTCGCTTAGTGATGGGACAGGGGCAGAAGTGATTCTAGCATTAAACTTTTCTCCGTATTCTGGAGGTCGCTAATAGCAACCCTTTTATTATTGTAGTTTATAAGAATCAATAAAGTTCATTGGTGCAGGAAGTGAGAATGTGTGGGTGGACCGTGGCTGCGAGCGGAAATGCCTTGTTTATGAAACTCTACCACCTCTACAGAGTAATTAATGGGGTTTTATTACTTTCCAGGGGAACTGACGCCTTGCCAGAAACAAAACACCAGTTATAGCCACGGCGTTACACAATCACAGATATACAGGCACAGGCACACAAACGCACCCACGCACTATCATCAGCCACAACATTAAAACCACCTGCCAAACATTGTGTAGCTGCCCCTCCTGACGCCAAAACAGCTGTGACCCGTGGAGGCGTGGACTCCACTAGACTCTGACGGTGTCCTGTGGTACCTGGCACCAAGACGTTAGCAGCAGATCCTTCAAGTCCTGGAAGTTGTGAGGTGGGGCCCCCATGGATCTGGCTTGTTGTTCCAGCACATCCCACAAATGCTCAATGGGATGGAGATCTGAATTTCCTTCCAGGTCAACACCTTGAACTCTTGGTCATGTTCCTCAAACTATTCCTGAACATTTTATACCATGTGGCAAGGAGCATTATCCTGCTGAAAGAGGCCACTGCCATCAGAGAATACCGTTGCCTTGAAGGGGTGTACATGGTCTGCAACAATGTTTAGGCAAAGTAACATCCACATGAATGCCAGGACCCAAGGTTTCCCAGCAGAACATTGCCCAGAGCATCACACTGCCTCCACTCTAAAAGAAAAGGTGATTCATCAGACCTCCACCTTCTTCCATCGCTACATGGTCCAGTTCTGACGCTCACGTGTCCATTGTAGGAGCTTTCAGAGGTGGACAGGGCTCAGCATGGACACTGTGAGCGCTCTGCAGCTACACAGCCCCATACGCAGCAAGCTGTGATGCACTGTGTGTTCTACACCTTTCTATCACAGCACCATTCACTTGTTCACCAATTAGTGCTACAGTAGCTCTTCTGTGGGATCGAACCAGATGGACCAGACTTCACTCCCCACGTGCATCAATGAGCCTTGGGCCCCATGACCCTGTCGCCGGTTCACCGGTCGTCCTTCCTTGGACACTTCTGGTAGTAACCACTGCGTAGCGGGAACAGCCCACAAGACCTGCGGTTGTGGAGAAGCTCTGACCCAGTCGTCCAGCATCACAATGTGCTCCTTGTTAAAGTGGCTCAGATACTGACCACGCCCAACACATCAACTTCAACAACTGAATGTTCACTTGCCGCCTAATATATCCCAACCCTTGACAGGTGCTGTAAGAACAAAATGTTATTCACCTCACCTGTCACTGGTTTTAATGTAGTGGCTGATTGGTGTACATGGCTGTACCATTTTCACTGGGCAAAAAGCAGCGCTCTATCTGCATCATTGTGATTAAAAAAACAAAACAAAAAACCTCTTTTGTGCCGGCAAGAAAACAAACTCCACATTGTGTGGACTCACAAAGGAGCCTGGCACAAAGAAATAAAAGGAACTGGAGCTTAATTGGAACTGCTAGCTGATTTGCATTGCACACTCATCGGGAGACTCGGCTGAAATTCTTATTCCAATTAGTGATTACTTGAAAGGGGATACGGCCCATGAATGATGTTAATTTATGGATCAGGAACAGTACATTCATTTGCGGCGGATGTTTTAATGCAGTGCGCTGATGGGGACGCGCTCTTCCATCAATATTGCACTGCTAATCACATGCGATGAAGTTCATGATACGAGCCCTTTACCAGCTACAACCCCCTCAGCCCAATGCGTTTCAACTCCCAAAAATGTGCTCTCCAAGCAAATGCCATAACGGCCATTATGCAAAACCAAATTCAATAGAATATACAAGAATGCAGCCTTAATGGCTCTCACAAAGGCTCTAGGGTAGGGCGTCAAAAAGTCTGCAGTGAATTACTCAGCGTGTCATCACAACAACATGCCTTTTTTAAGAAGGTGGAGATTGCAAAGCGTATATAAAAATGTACCAAATAGTACGTTTGCATAGATGGGAGGGTGGAACTGTTTCACGTCTACAGTACCTATTCTCACGGGAACATCGAAGCTGCTGGCTACGACACCGCGCGAGGAAAGGACGACTGCAACATATCAAATAACATTGCGCGACTCTCTTCAAATGCAACTCAAATGGAACAGAGGGAGGAACGGCGCCACACAAAGGGCGCAGCGGCGCACGTTTCTGTGGACGCACCGGGACACGAGGGGTATTCTGGCGGGACAGCGGGAACACTGGACGGAGGCGGGGAACGACATTAATAAATGGGACTCGGAGGCTTTTAGGTACACACAATGGAATACCCTGGAAGGTTCCATGAAATAAATGTAAAAGCCTGCTTGTGGAGCGGCGCCGGGGAGTTTGGCGGGCACCTCGTCCTGAGGAAAACACAGCGCGGCACGGGTCCTCTCGTCGCGGTTGCCGACGGACAAAATACCCCCCCAAACGTTTTAGTCGAACCGGCACCGAGCTCTTTTTCTCCCCGCAGTACGCGGCAATGTTTGCAGAAGCAAAACTCCCCCCCTGCCTCCCGAACGCCAGTTACCGCCGTCTCCCTCGAGACAGTTTGTCACTTAATAAAATGACCCCTCCCCCCGGATGCTTTTAAAGAGGGAACTAGCTCACCGCGGTGGCACACCAGAAACATGAAAGCCCGCCTCCCCTCGCGGTGGAAACCAAACAGGAGGAAGCGCATAAATGTTGAATTGTGAGTTGTTGAATCCGTGCATCCCTGGAGGAGAAGGAGCGGCGAGGGGAGGGGCCGGGGATTCTCGCGCTGGCGGAAAAACATGGGATCCCGCTTGTCGGAGAACTCCAAAAACGTCTGGGCTCGGGCTGCCAGACGCACGAGACAAAGTCACACAGGATGAGCCTCTTCCGACGGAACTTCGTCTTCAATCCACCGTTATGTCATCATTAGCCGGGTTGCGCATGAAAACCCGATTTCGTCAGCCGTTTGGTGGGTGACAGTTTGACGAGGGAAAAAAAAAAAGTAACTAAAAAACTCCAACTCATAAGTATTAAATTTGGATTTGTTTGGCTTGTTTGTTTCCCCGCCGACGTCCGGGAAAAAGGGTGAAAGCAGAGATAAGTAATTCTAATTGTGCCGGCCTCACTCTGTTTGGTACTCGGCGCAGTCGATTTGCAAAAAAAAAAAAAAAAAAAGTTAATTATCTGATACGATAGGCGGTAGCAGCCACTGACACAGAGAGGCGTCCATTCATTCTGTTATCCAGCGGCCAATGGAAAGGATTTATTAAATGGCGGTGCGGCCGCAAGAAACGGCCAACGGTTATCGCGGCTGGCCTGCGCGACCTGAAAAAGAAGTCACGAATGGCAAAAGTGATAAGACATATTCTTAAGCCACGTCAGGCCGCAGTCAGTGTAATGTCCTGCAGATAGTGAGTAAACAACAACGCGGACGCCTTCAATCCTTTCGGCGGGCGTGTCGTTTGGATTTATTATTATTATTTTTTTTTTTTATGTTAAGATTCAAGGGGAAACCCCAAATTTTTTAGTTACCTTGAGCAGAAATCAAAAGGGCGGTGGAGGTCGAAGAAATCCGGTCGGGAAAACCAAACATGGAGCATGTATGACTGGTTCTATTCAAGAGGAGTGACACCGCGCACGGGCCGTCCTGTTTCTTTGCAGCATAAACTTCACATTCTGTAATTGTCTTTGCTCTCAACCGCGGAGCGGAAAAGCCGGTCTCATATTTGTTCCGTCGGAGCCCAGATGGATTACGTAGCAGACCCGTTCCAGGGATCTGACATTGCATATATAAACAGACTCTAATTTTATGGCTAAGCGCTGCCAAGCCATTTCCGATGGACGCCGGCTGCGCGGTGACACGTCCCCCGCGCTGTGTTTTCTCAGGCCCTCGCGGGCCCACGGCGGGCGGCCTTTCGGCGGGGTTCGGAGGTCACGGCGGACGTCGCCCTCGGCTGTTCGCCGAGGCGACGGGGATACGCTGGGCAGGCGTTGACAGTGCCGCGATTAAATCCACGTCTGGGTTGCGCGGCCTTTGGTAGAAGCGGCCGCGAGACTCAAAACAAGCCCGGGCGAACGTCTTGGCGGGCGGTACAAATCATAATACTTGCCGCTTTTAACATGCAGACTGCCAACACTCTTTGAAAGTATTAGAAACAGTAGCTGGACACATTAAGCCGTTAAACGCCGAGCGGCGGGAGATCAAATATCCTGGAGAAGGAACCCTAACCCCGCCCAAGCGACCGCTCACAAAATGGCGGCCATTCACGAAATGAGGAAGAATAATTTTTGAAAAGCAAACGCAACTCCTCAAATCACCGATGAGGAATGGAAAACCCCGGAGCAGCAGGGGGTCCCCCACCTGGACGCGGAGGGGGGTCAACGCAACGCTGTTCCGATTGTACTTCAGTCGCCGCGGCTGTGGAACCACCGAAGACGCGGCCGGAGAAAAGTGACCCGGAGACCGGATCGCCGTCTGCGCACCGGCCCTTTCCCCTCCTCAGGATCCGGCGCCGACACGTCTATGAGTGTTGTCGGTGGATCATGGGCGGGCAGTGAGCTTTGGAAGCGGTGTAAATAGCGGTGGAGACGTGTGCAGGTAGAGCTCCCGCAACTGATCCCCTGAAAAGATGTGTTGGCGCTTAGCGTTCGACCGGTGCGGTAAAGTGAGACTCTCCGGCAAATCAACACCGTCATAAGAGAGGAGCTCTTCGGCCAACGTCACAATTACCGCGGTGAAAATAGCGGCGCGTCTTCCGGGGGAGGGGGGGGATAATCGAGGAGGACAAGGTGGAGGCAGACGGCGCAATGTCAATGTCAAGAGAGGGAAGGACGATCCCCGGTGAGACGTGATGACGATGTAACGCGGCGAAATGAGGTTCTGTCGATCGGTGCGTGAGGAGGCGGCGCTCTTGGCAAACGGGAACAAATCAATGCG
This sequence comes from Zeus faber, assembly GCF_960531495.2. Taxonomy (NCBI): domain Eukaryota; kingdom Metazoa; phylum Chordata; class Actinopteri; order Zeiformes; family Zeidae; genus Zeus; species Zeus faber. The sequence continues at coordinate 20,964,066 of NC_137209.1, read as the reverse complement.
AGGCGAGTGCCGCCTCCCCTCCACTCACAGCCGCTTGAGTCCGGGGGCCCCGCTGTTCCACTTTGGCCCCACGTTTTTTTTTTTTTTGTTTTTTTGTTTTTTGTCTCACTGCGGATATTCCACAGTGATTTTATCACACTAACTCTCACTTCGGTGAGAGAAAGGTAGCTGCATGTATGGGGCGACACGTAACCAGAAACAGAAGACAAGGCTGAGGGAAAACGACCCCGGTGCCAGATGGCAGCTGTATTCGGTAGAGTCGGTGCCAGAGACTCCACCTTCTGTTTACTACGTCAAACTCAGTTTACATTGGCCTGTAATATAATATCGCAACGCCGCTGACATTGGTTAGCGACCGCATGTTGCCGGTTGCCTCTCCGGGGCAGTCTAGGTCCCTGGGGAAACAGAGTGCCTTCCTTCCTTCCTTCCTTCCCGGTTTATTCACAACCCCCCCCCCCCCCCCCAAAAAAAAGACCCCTGCAAAAGCAGCCAATGTCAATTCCAGCCCCCCCCCACCCCCCAAAAAAAAAGATAAAATCCACTCATGATTTGTGGATTGGGCACATCGGGAACCGAGTTTTGCAAAAGCTCACATTAATTAAACGGACCCCTCTAAGTGACGGAGCGCCAGAGAGCCACTGCCTGCCGACCGCGGCGCCAAAAGATCGTTTTTGCCGAGAGCGTTGAAGACACTTGAGGGAAAAAAAATGACGGGCGAGAGAGAAGGAAATAGACAGCCCGCAAAGCTACTCCAGCACCAGGGCGCTCGCTAGCCACGCTCTCTCTCTCTCTCTCTCTCTCAGAGGTTAAAGGTTAAATACTCAGCACATCGACTCAGCATTACGGTCCGTAAGCCTCATGAATATCCCAGAAAATCGAGCGCGGCCAGCACAAAAAAAAAAAAAAAATAAATAAAAAAGGAACACGCCGAAAGACACGGCGCTCCGGGGTCTTTGTGGCCGAGGGTGCACCGCCGGGGAGCCGGTTTCACCCCGACGTTTTCGCTCCGGACCGCGGGAGGAAAACGTTTCTCTCCCCGGGCGGGACGCCAGAGGACCCGGAACACCACCATCGACAACAGTAGGCAGCGCGATTTCATCGCGACCTTTCTTCCGCCGCATTTCTTCCCCGGAGCCCGGTTGTACACTCTCCGGCGCACAAAGACAGTGCGTGACCGACGCACGTCAAAGGAGCGACGCCGAGGGGATTTTGTGGTAATGCGACAGGAGGCGTGTTCCTAACTTGACTCTGCCGTTGCAAAAATGCCTTTTTTTTTTGGGTTAACATGCATTTATGTATTTTTCTTTCGGCGCGCCGAGGCCACGGCCATTCATCATTCCACAGGTGCGGGAGTGGTGTCTGAACGCGTACGTCCGACTCCCTCTCTCCACCCGGGAGCCAAGCCAAGCCAAGCCCAGCCCCCCTCCGCAACCCCCAAAAAAAATTCAATGAAAAAATCCCCCTCTCTTCCTCTTCCGCACTGAATTTGTTGGGAAGGGAAACCGGCTCCAGATGAATTGGATTCTATTCCGCGGTCATCTTTTTTGTTTGTTGTTGTTTTTGTTTTTTTGTGCTCCCTCCTCCCATGACTCTCTCCTTTCCCTTTGTCTGCCCCCATCCACACACCCCCCCAAAAGTCCTTACAGCCACCTCCGCGCCATTTATCACATTGCCATCTCGACAGCGCCAGCCCCCTTCCCTTGCTGGAAGCCATTAGAGCATCTCTGCATCACGGCAGCCAGATTGCATTCTGGTGGCGGCGTGCGACATTTATCATCTTTTGTCCCAACTTTTGTCTTTTTGTTTTTTTTATCTGCCTGTGCCCCGTGTGAGGCCCTACCTACAACACCCCTTTCACATGAAACACCGGGATGGTGAGGCTCAAGTAAATAACCAAATGAAACAGAGCGGACGAGGGCGACGACGACCCAAAAAAATAAAAGTAAATACAAAATAAAAAAAAAAAGAGAGAGAGGGATGAGGCACAAGAGGCCTTTGAGACAACGCCAGGAGAGGAACACTCACAGATGGCGGAGAGGAAGTCGAAGCAGCGCGGTGGCATCCTGCCCGTGCCACCTTCGCACCGTCATATTTATAGTACAGCTACAAGCGAGTGTTGTTTCTTCGCTTCCTATTAGCGGGGCTTTGGTGCCGCCTTCGCGCCGAACCCGACAAACGGCGACAAACTCGCAGGAAGGCCTCATTACCGCCGCGCGGCAGAGCCGCCCGGGGGGGCCGGGCCCTCCCGGCATCTCCAGCATATTTAATGAGCGACGCCAAATCTAGACACATGCATTACGATGGCTGCCCTGGGGGAGGGGGTGGGGTTAGGGTGCGGATGGGTTTCCAACAGTCCTATGCCTCGTCGGCGACAACGGCGACATTAACAGCCGGTGTTGACTAAATGTTGACCAACACCAAACGACGGCCTCCCGGCCAACCGCGCTCTGGCCGCGCAAGAAAGCCCGACGCGATCACGGCGGCGCCGGTGAGGAAGTCTGCTCTCTCCCTCCGACACTCCCCCACCACCTTCCTCCTTCTTAGGCCGAAGCAGAGCCGACTCTTGATTGCAGCTCATTAGGGACAGGACGCAGAATGCCAAAGCGTCCTAATTATCACCGCCGAGCCCCAAACAGCACCGGGTCAATACAGTGGGGGCTGGCGGGGGGCGGATTAGCGGACAAGAATTAATCCATATCAAGCTGTGGAGGACAATTTAATAATCGCACTGATCGATGTCCCCACATCTGGGCGTGGCCCGGCGAGGAGCTGCATCGTACGCAGGACGAAGGTCAGGCCGGAACGGCGGCGGAGTGGAATGTGCCGCCGCCGCCGCCCGAGCGCGGGAAGCAAAGTGCGCGGCGCGGGTTGTCGCTGCAGCGTGAGTGAGCTACGGCTGGGGGGGGAATTCAAAATAAAAATAACAAACACCGACATTCTCGTTTTCTGCCGCTCTTGACAAATGACAGAGGGGCCCGAACCGCTCGCGGAGTCTGGCGGCACACGAAACGCACCGTGACTCCTAAACTGCCGAGTTAGTATTTTTTATTTTTTTGTTTATTTTCGTCTTACGAAGAGCAAACGCAATCACCTGCGTTGCAACTTGCAACTGTTTTTTGTGTCTTACTTTTGTGTTACTTTTGTGGGGGGAAAACTGCACCCATAATATGTTTGTCACTTACAAAGCCGGACGCAACAATGCTTTCTTGTTTTTCTTCTCTTGCGTATGCATGTGATTGATTGAAGAGGTTCTTGAATGGAGAGCAATATAATAACGCCGTCTTCTCTCCAGCTTGTTTTGTTCACAATTGAATAAGCCACTATCACCAGAACTATTGGTGACTCTTTGTAGGTAAACTCTGCTCAATGCAACCTGAATAATTGCTTTTATCACAGTGGAGGCGGTCTCCAAAATCGTCAGCCAGCCCTTTGTGCAAACGATGAAAGTGAATGTTGTGCAACGGTCTCTGGTGAATTTCTAAGGCGCCACACAATGAGGCGAGACAGGGAGAAAAAAAAAAAAAAAAAAAAAAGTGGCTGACATCTTGAGATAACACTTTGTCTGTTTTTTTTTTTTTCCTGCCTCTGCTTCGGCTTATTCTCAACCGCTGTTTCTATCCTCGGATCAACTCAGTCCCGTCTCAATCCGACGGATCAATTACTCAGCCGCACGTGATCACATTTGTACGGGAAACTGATGTACTTTGGTACTTACTTACCTACTTTTTTTTTTTTTTTCCCTCAGCCACAATCCTCAAATCTCTCAATATCACAGTTCTGATGATATATTATAATTTATTTAAAGACGTTTTCAGGAAAAATAAATAATAGGTGACACATAGTGACCCCTACAGGGAGCCATGAAAACGACAGCCACATTGCCCAACGCGAGCGCTCCTCCTTCACCAGGCTTCTTAGCCTCCGGGGCAACCGAGGGCTCTTGCAACGTGCCGTTAGGTCGCTGAGTGTTCATCCATGGTTGCCCAAATAAAATTCACACCGGTTTGGGCATATAAACTGTACGGTTCACGGGGTGGGGATTGAGTGGACGTTGACAGGTCTGGGGGTGAGGGACATGACCTCCTGGTCAAGTTAACAGAGGTATATACAGTATATATACATATATAGATATATTCATACACACTCACACATATATACATACACGTATATAAATATATTTAGATACACACACACACTATTATTATTTTTTTCTGGGTGTCTCACTGCATATGGAATGTATGTGGTGCTGTTCATGTGTTTATGTGCATAACTATGATGATAAACTTGAACAAACGTGAGTAAAATATGAGTGCTCCTACGGTTAATTACAACACGGGTCCTGTGTTGTCGGCTGTTTCTACCCCAAACACAGCATACAAATTCCACAAAGCTCAATAATATTGAATGGTTTCCAACAATTCCCGAAAGAATATTATGAAGTATCGAGGAAAAAAATATATATCTGAGGGAACTGAAAACGTATTTCTCTGTACTTCAAGAATACAAAAGACTTGAATTTTTTTAGAACAACGTGACATTCAATTAAACAAATGAATAATCTGTTTACCTGGGTTTACCTGGCTTCCCTCACTAGAATCCGGTTCACAAACGTAGGCTTGAGATCATTTTCCGAGATGTCGGGAAAACTAATCATATCTACGGGATTAAAGTTGTGGGGCTTCGGGATTAGTTTCTTTTTTGGAAATTATCTTTGGGCTTTGCTCAAATGAATTGTGACTTTCATGTAAGGGTAATAGCTTTACTTCAGAGGTTGAAAGGAATATCTCCCAGACACGGGATCAGCAGTTAACAATGAATAACACGGAGCTAAAACAAATTAAGTGGGAATCCGGAGAGTCTGAATCGGCAGCTCCCTCCTCCATCCCTTTTGGCTTTATTCGGATCGGGGAGAAGATCCCATCTCCGCTCAGATATCAGGGTTTGAAATAAGCCCGAACCGCCTTGTTCCTTGAGACGGGGATATGGAATGCAAGCGCATCGTATTTTAGACGAGCCTGGCCCGGGCACGTGCCGATGTGCGCACGCAGATACAGTATGTGCGGGTAACAACGCGACTCGACGTTAGCACAGCACGCACGCAGCCGCGCACCCCCGTTACCGCATTCAGGCCGTGAAGTAGGAGGAAGCTCCAAATGGATTATATGGAGATTATATTTTTCAGACTTATTTAGCTATTGTGTATATAATTGATATCTATTTTTTAAACGTACGCATACATGCACGTCGAGAGAGCCCTCGTGGGGTTGCAAATGCAAGGTTGAGAAGGTCCGCGCTTCACACCGTGAGTAAGAAACGCTTGGTCCAGATGCTGCTTTGCACCGGCGGGCGGCCCACTGGGAGCATTTACGAGGCGCTGGCATTCTGCTCCACCGGGAGTCGGCGTAATTCAGCCCAAGCAACACAAATGGGGCCGTCACCGCGGGGTTTGATGGCAAAACCGCAGCCTCGTCGCTTTGCAGGACATTTCCCCCCGAATAATCACGCGGGGGGGGGGGGGAGAAAAAGCTCGGCCAATTAGACCGCGGCGTGTAATGAGAGGCCACAGATCATGCGGTGTGAAATGACTGTCCCTCCCGGGTGGTGCTCGAGAGCACTACCCCACCCTCTGATTGGTATGGTTATATTATTATTATTTATTATTATTTTTTTTTTACACTCTCTCCGAGGGACGGAACGAGGGGAGTGGGAAAATCTTATTTGGAAGGTGTACTCAAGCCAATCCAGGGGGGCATAAATCCTGACATTATCGACCGGCGCTCGACAGCCGCGCCAACGCCGCCGACGAGGGGGGGGGGGATGAGGCGGGAGCGAGAAACGGCATAAGAGGACGGGGCGGACGGAGTCAGAGGGGCCGAGACGCCTCCCCCCCGGAAGGGGGACGGAGGCTCAAGTCGCGCCGCGCCCCCGAGCGGCCGCCAGGGTGAGCAGTATCTCGCAAAACCTCCGTCGCCCCGCTTCTGTTTTACATTTAGACGCGCTGAGCTCCAGACTCCCTTAATCACGGCTCGGGTGGTGGAGGGTGGGGGTAATTAATTAGTTGATGAAGGAATGATGAACGATTGCGGAAGACAGCCGCACGGGAGCAGGGGAACGGGGGGTGGGGGGGGAGCCACACCTTAACACCACTTCCTGTGTGTGTGTGTGTGTGTGTGTGTGTGTGGCGGCGGCACATCCACGTGCGCCGTTCGAAGCAGATCCTTGGCTCCGTTTCAACCTGGAGGGGCCCCCGCGTGTTCGACCCCGGGAGCGGGGGGGCGGGGGCCCTCTTAATCCGGCGACGGAAGCTTTTCGCTCCCATCTCCCGCAATTAAGTAGCGGGCGGCCGCGGCGTCTCCGCCCTCCCCTCCGTCCTAAACGGTAAAAAAAATAAAAGAAATAATAACTCGGCGGATGACGACGACGGCGGCGGTGTGAGGGAGCGGGGGGGTGGGCGGGTGAAAAAGCCCAAAAAGAGGAAAGCCGAGGAGGTGAGCGCGTGCGGAAGCAAAACAAATCGCGGGAGAGAGAGCGGAGAAGTGACAGATGCTGCGAGTGACGAGAGCCGCGGGTTCTTCAACGGAGACGGACTGAGACGCCGCCAAGGAATCACCATCACTCCTGACAACAGGAGCCGTGGGCACACGCCCCCCCCCCTTCTGCGTTTAGCGCTTCGGAGAGTGCGGTAGGTAGAAAGGTGGGGGGCGGGGCCCTCGAGACGGCCCCCGGGGAACCGCAAAGCAGATGAATGGTTCAGCACATTAACCCCACCACAGTGTCTCCACCCCCCCCCCCCCCCACACCCCACCCACCCCCCACGGGCGCACAAATGTGCTGCGCTGAGATCAGTGCAGTGCACCGCGCTCGTCAGACCCCTGGAGTGGGACCAAAGCACAGGCCTCGGGCCAGGTGTTGACCACACACACACACACACACACACACACACACACACACACACACACACACACACACACACACACACACACACACACACACACACACACACACACACTCTGTCTCTCTCTGGCTTTATGTTTCCCCGCCGCAGACCAAGCCAGAGTGCACGGAGAAACACAGAAAATACTTCGAATGGTATGAACCGGAGCGACGCTCCCAGGCGTCCGTCGCGTGTTCCCACTTCGCTTCGTCCGCGTCTTCAGTCGTTGCGTTCACCGCCTCCACCCACGCAGAGCAGGGGGGTTGTAATAACGGAACTTCTCCGCCGTACCCCGGCCGTGAGAGGCTCCCTGTGATTGGCTGTGTGTGGGGGGGGCTAAACAGCTGTTAGATCGTGAAAAAAGTGATGTTTTGTTTTTTTCGTTTTTTTTTTTTCTAACCGTCATAACGACGATGAGACGTGAGAAACGAGATTAAATAATCCAGATGTTGGGACGCCGGCTCGCTTAATCAACACAATGGATTTGCACAATCAATAAACAAGTGCAACGCTGCACTAATATCAATCTGCAGCCACATCTCATTTGTATGGTGGGGGGTGGAGGGGGTGGGGGGTATTTAGCAATGAAGTCAATTTCATGAGTGCAGTGGCCACACACATCCCATGTTAACTAATGGATTATTGGAGGAAGTACATTTATTCTTGCTCTGAAGAATGACCGTTCCAGAAAAAACTACTGAGTAGTATGAATCTTCACCGCATTTTTTTGAGGTTATCACTAGATGGGAGTGCATATATTATATATACTATAGATATTTTCCATTGTTTTGGAAGGGAGTGCAGAGAGTAGAGATGAACCAAAATACAATACTTATATCAGATCCGTCCAACAACGGGATAAAATACAGTATCCGTATATTTCAAAGGCTAAAATACGTGACTGAAGTAGTACCGCTCAGTAAAAAAAAACAAAAAACGCTAAAAAAACAATAACGGACGGGAGACTGGCCTGGCGACCGTGACTCATGGCACTATGACGTCAGCGCGGCGGTGATGTCATGCGTCCGCCGCGTCGTTATTGGACGCGCCGGGGGAGCCGAGCAGAGAGAATGATCAGATTAAAGCGGATGCCAGCCAACGCCAGCGCCCTGCCAAGCCTGAGCGGCGCCGATGCAAAACAGCTGGCACGGCGCTCGCTGCGCGGGCTGATCCCCGCTGCGAAGGTGCTACGGCGTGCGTGCATGTGCGTGCGTGCGTTAAAAACCAGGCCCGCTACAAGCGCTGCGTATTTTATCCTCCTCTTCTTTCTTTTTTTTAATAAGAAAGCGATATCCTCCATGTTTAATTTTATTTTTTTTCAACATGCGGCGTTTCCTGTCATGAAACCTCGGCCTGTATTCCCGCTTCCTTTATGATATTTTTTTTTCCCCACACTGTCTCAGAAGGAGGTGCGCAACTTCGACGACGGCGCTTTATTTTGCCAATGTTTTCCCCTGCGCTCCACTTCGGGGGCCTAAATGGCTCCTCCGTTTCCAGTCGACGTGTCAAAGTGCACTTACATACTGTACGGCGGCACAAAGCGGTGGCAGGCCTTTAATTACCTGCATCTGGCCGCGTAGCGAGACACCCCATTATATGTGAGCGCCCCCCTCCCCCTCCCCTCCCGTGACGGTAGGAGGGTCAGGACGGTTGTGGAAATTGCTCTTCTTTTGTGTGACTCGCTGGCCTAAGTGCAGCGCGGCACCGTCTGAGAACCCAGATGAGACTAATGGCCTTCAATAGCACACTTGGGGAGGGGAGGTTTGCTGGCGTATTCGGCATTCACCCGGCCTAATAACGGGTCTGATACCGCTTCGTTTTTGAACATAATTGCACGGTATTTTGTTGACAGGGAGCCTCGGCAACATTTATTTTTTTTTTTTTTTGGGGGGGGTGGGTGTCCAAGGAGGAGAAGACGAAGAAAGAAACGAAATAAAGAGAGAAAGTACTTCGTCTCGCGGTTCAAGACCGGGGCGGAAAGCGGCGCGGCGGCCATGCGGTCAAACTGAGGCGCCGGCGGGAGCTGGCTCTCCTCGCTCCTTCTTCTTTAAAAAAAATTACAAATAAAAAAAACACGTCACGTGCCGGCACCGGGCTCCAGGATGTACTGTACGGAGAACATTTCCCTGCGCTGAGCGAGTGGAGCCAACAATGAGCTTTCCGCTCCGGCGAGTGTCCAGCAGCATGATGGACGACGGGGTGGGGGTGGGGAGGGCGGTGGATCGCAATGATGAAGAGTGGGGATTGAAAAATCCGCCGCCGCCGGTTCCGTTCCCGCTCCTCGAGGGTTCCTTTTTCCTGCGGGGGAACGCATGCGACCTGCGTGCGCATCAGGCATTGTGCGGTGCACTTTTGTGAGGGATTTTTGATGTGTGTGTGTGTGTGTGTGTGTGCGTGCGTGACAGCCTGGTTGGTCGGAGCGCCTTTTGCGGCATTTGCTCGCGTGCGCGCCGGCATGCGTGCGTCTCCTTGCGGGTGTAGGAGTGTAAAAGGAAATGGAATAGACTCAATTTAAATCAAATTAGTGAGCAGGCAAATTAAGCAGGGGGATTTAATTTCAGCTGTTGTAAAAATGCTAATTTCAGCGGAGCCCAGAAGCTCATATGCAAATGCAACACAATTTTACAATAATTCGTATTAAGCCAGGCATGCATAAAACACACATATTACAAGCCAATGTCATCTGGGGAATAGAGTATCATTAGCCCTTGGACTTGCTACAAGCTAAGGGTGATAAAGGGATTGGTGGGTGTGTGTGTGTGTTTGTTATGTCTGTGCATTTACATGCGTGCATCAGGGAACAGGAGCATGACTTAATGAACGAATCCGAACCTTCACCTTCACCAAGCCAAGACCACCGGGGATCACCTGCTGCGACTGACTTCAGTCAAAACTACTCAAATTACGGCTCGTTCTGGAAGTCGGCGTCGGTGATGTCGACGGGAAAAACGCGAGCGACGAAACACCTCGATATCGATAATTATTTCAGGGACGACGACCGAGGCTCCCATAAGATAAACGACACGCACCGGGCACGTTGGCGAAACAACCAGGACGTAATTACGACCAAGCGGGTGGAGGCGTCGATTAGAAAATCTAGAACGGCACATAAAGTACCAAGAAAATATGAAAATCAGGGACGATTTGTTACCCACCGCAGCGGAACCCGCATTGTCGCGCATTTCTAACATGGCCACCAGCAGCAAAAAAAAAAATCTTTCTAGAAGGAAAACGAGAGTTTTCCAGACTCGTTTCACTTTCTGTTTTTTAATTTTTTTTTATCTCTCAACGTGTTTTCAAAACCGAGTTTGATTTATTTAAAGTGGATAAATGTTAAACGGTGGAGTTAAATATTCCCGTTGGATTACAGGGGGAAACGCAGCTCAGTCACCGAGACGCCGAACAGCGCTGAACGACGCCGATCGATGGTTTCCTTCAGAGCGAGCGCCCAGGTGAAGATCATTCCTCCGAATTCCGTGTGATGTGAAGTCACAATGTAAAACTGTTTTGATGGAGTTCAACCTTTAAATCTGACGTGTTTCTCACACACACACACACACACACACACACACCGCCGTTGTGTAGGCGGCGTAAAACGCGAAGAAAAAGCCGACGTTGCTTCCAGAACCAAGAAGAGGAGCCTTTGCAAAACTTTTATGGTGATTAACTCAGAAACACAGTTTGCCGCACCCTTGTCATGAATAAGTATATATATATATATATACATATATATTTGCTTGATATGCACAAGTGACACCTTGTTTTGAAGATTCTCCACTTTCAAATTGGAGAATTGAGAGAGAAAAAAAGGAAAAGTGAAATGGCCCCGAAAGTACCTAAAATCTGCGGTGGGTCGATGCGGTGCTGGTTTCAGATCACAATATCATTACATCCACACGGTATTGGATGAATGGCATATGGAATCTAGACACTATTCTACGACGACTGCACTCAGGGTCTGCAGTGGCTTAATGGACAGTTCACACTAAGACCATTTGGGTGTCGCGTCGTAGCGAGAGGTTGCACCAGCGCGCGTGTGTGTGTGTAAATGAGCGGCGGCGGGCGAGATGGGGGGCGGGGCGCGTCTCGAGGTCTAACGAGGCTGAAGGGAGCGTCGTCGATACTCGTTTGACGCCTGAAAGACAAATCGACGCTCTTCGCCGGGAGTCATCACGTCCAGCATCGGCCCAAAGAATCAATTAAAACGCTGTTAAAGCTTTTAGCTGATCTGTGAGAAGGCGGGGGCGGGCGTCGCGCCTGCAAAGGGTCCGCACGTGTCAACGGGTCCAAAAGCTGCGCACGGTCGAGAAACTCTATAACCCCGATGGTGAGGAGCCACGAGGACGCGGGCGGATGGGTGGACAAGCTGCCGACAGGAAGGAAATGAGAAGAAAAGGCCTAGAGATTGACGGCTCCGTCAATTGAAGACACTTAAAGGAAAACCTCCGGCGGGTTGTTTTTTTTTTTTTTTTTTCTCTCTACGACTTGGTCATTTCAACCCCCGAGTCAACGCGAACGTGCGATGGCGGCCGATTTATTCGGGCGACCGCCATTGTACCGCGCGCCGGCAATTCGACAGATTCTCGCGACAAGCGTTCCCAGCCCCCTCACCCCAACGATCGGAAAATACGTCCCAAGGCTTCAACTCATGACGGCTCACGACACAATCCCATAATGACATCCTGACACGTTATACACGACGGCCAACCCGCTCCTCACGATACCAAAATGGAATATTTCAATCCATTCACGACGGTGCTAAGTTTGGGTGGAAAAGGGTTGCAGCGAGGCGCGGGAATGCTTCCTATTCATTTTCACATCCGTTTATTTGTGATACTTTTCCTTTGGCGTGGGGATAAAAAGTGCAAACCTGATAACATACCCTTTCATTGCGTTAATATTCCATTGTAAAACGCGTCAACCTTTAAGGTTTGTGCAGCTCCCTCATAAAGACAAAAAAATTAAATAAATAAATAAATAAATCGCCGCGGATCGCTGAGCCACAGCATGGAGGGGCGGGGCCGGGGCCGAGTAGTAGATGTGATTGGTCCAGCCCCGGTGTTAGTACGGAAAATCAACCAATGGGCCGCTGCCCCTGCAACATGGGCTGGCCGTTGGACTGTACTGTATTTTTGCCCGTATTAGGCTCACTCCTGAGCGCGGGGAGACCATTTTTCTTTTCTTTTTTTATTTATTTTGCTGATAGACGTGAACATATGAACATAGTTCTAATACCTGCACTGTTATCTTATCTTATACATTCGGGACAAAAGTTCCGTATCACGACGAATCCACTCAGAAATCGAAACCGTGGGCTTGAATCGTATCGGTTTCTTTTCAGCCGGCGTTTCCCCTTTAATTCAGCGGCCCCCGGTAACAACGTTTGAGAAGTGTGCTTGACTGCTAACCCCCCCCCCCTCTCTCTCGTTCCCCCTTATGCTCCCTTTCTCCCTCCTTCTCCCTCCATTCTCTCTCCCCCTCCACCCCCCCTCCATCCCTCTCGCTCCCCCTACTTTCCCCTCCATCTCCCCCCCTCTCCCTTCTTCCCCCTCCATTCTCTCTCCCCCTCCACCCCCCCTCTCTCTCCCTCTCTCTCCCCTCTCTCTCTCCCCTTCTCTGTCTCCTTCCCCCTCCATTCTCCCCGCCCCTCCCTTTCTCACCCCCTCTCCCTCTCCTCCCTCTCGCTTCCCTTACTCTCCCTCTATCTCTCCCCTCTTTCTCTCCCCCTCTCTCTCTCCCCTTCTCGCTCTCCTTTCCCCTCCATCCCCCCCCTCGCTCCCCTTAGTTTCTCACTCCCCTTACTCTCCCTCTATCTCTCCCCTCTCTCTTTCTCCTTCCCCCTCCATCCCCCCCACCCCCTCTCTCACCCCCTCTCCCTCCCTCCCGGCACAGTGGAACTGTTTGTTGCCTTCTGTCTCGCTCCGTCCCCTTGGCACACCGGGGACAATTATGCCCCTCATTCAGGCTTCTGCCGAGCCCAATTTGCCACACAAATTAAAATGGGCTGCGTTTGAAGAAGGAGAGGGTGAAGGAGAAAGCGAGGGAGCGCGCGGCAGAGGGAGAGAGAGGGGGAGAGGGGGAGCGAGAGAGAGGGGGAGAGGCCAAAGGCAAAACAATGACACAATGACGACAGAGCGAACAAACAGCGCCGACACCAGAGATGTACATATTTTCCCACAGAAGCCAAAGACGTAGCTTTGCGCGTTTCTCACAGAGCCATGTTTCGGAGGGACGGGGGGGGGGGGGGGGAAGCGCTCCATGCGCCTTTTTTGGGCGGGGCGGGGGGCATGCGGGACTGGCTCCGAGGACACTGCCATCTGTTGAGCAAACACGCTCGGCCCTTCTGCCGCTCACACGCGTCCCGTAGCCCCCGCCTCGTGCGAGGGCCCGAGGGCGGGCGACCACACACACACACACACACACACACACACACACACACACACACACACACACACACACACACACACACACACACACACACACACACACACACACACACACACACACACACGACTGGCCAAGAGAGGGCAGAATAACTGGGTTTGGGGTTTTTGTTTTAGGAAGGGGGGGGTTCATGGTGGTGGTGAAGGCGGTGCAGAGAGCGAGGCCGGCGTCACCGAGGCCCCGTTCGGGTATTTCTGGGGGCTTCTTTTTGTTTCACGTTTTGTTGTTGTTGATGTGTTTTGTTTTTTTTGTTCCCCCCCCTCCTTCTTCCTCTTCCCCAGGAACACGCTGCAGATGGGTAAACGCCGGCAAAGAAAAAACGCAGCGGCACAAAAGAAAATTGAGCAGCTGCCGAGCGGCTGGCCACAGGAGGGAGAGATAAAACAAAGAGACAGCCAGGGAAAAAGAAAGGAACGGAAAGAAAGGAAAGAGTCGGAAAATACCAAACGAGACCAAGGGAGAAATTAGCGAGGGGGGGTGGGGGGGTGGGGTGGGGGTTTGGTTGACGTAGATAAAAGGAGGGAGATAAGAGGAGCGCGGAAGGAGGAGACGGTTCAGGGAAATACTTCATCTGGGTCGGGCATGAAGGAAGGAAGGGAGGATGAACGCGGAGGTCAAGACGCGCCGCGGGGAACGTTCGGGGCCCGTCCTTGCACCTTTGTTTTGGCGGCTCAGTCACAGACGCGACACAACCCCACCCACAACTCATCGACACCCCGCCAACCCAACCCCCACCCACCAACTCCCGTCATTTCTTTCTCTCTTTCCTTATTTTACAAGTGACTCGTGCTCAGTGTTGTTTTGGCTTTGTGACGACGGCCCGGCACAGCTGTCCGTGTGGGGCAGCGGCAGCTGCCGGCGCCCAGACAGCGACGAGGGGGGAGGAGAGACCTGCGGGGGGGGGGGGGGGGGGGGGGGGGGGGGGGTGTAATGGGGGTGAGGGGGTCGGGAGACACGGGGTTAAGGGGTGGGGGCGAACCGCACCGGTGTGGATCTGTTACAAGGCCGCTCGAATGTCCGTCCCACGTAGGCGGCGCGGGAGGGGGGGCCACAGCCACAAAATCACAACAACGCAATGTTCGGCGACCGCCACGGCCACGGCCACGATCCGGCTTCGTTGGGTGAGTAACGGTGCCTTCATGAGGTCGATTTGCGATGTGGGCTGTACGGCCGAGCAGGGCCAGGCATTGGTCAGAACAGCTACAGCAGTTAGAGAAGTTAGGAAAGTTGCATGATTTTACTGGAAAGACGGACGGACGGACAGGCAGGATTATTTAACCCAGGATGGAAGTTGCAACTATCATAGAAAACAATAGGCAATAGTAAAAAAATAATAATAATAATAATCATAATTGGGAATATGCAACAAACCTAAAAATAACAAGAATAATATTTGCTGTATACCAACATTTTGAAAATTAACAGAGAACTGAAAAATAATCGTTAAAAAAATTGCAGCCTTAAAGACAACATTTAACTACATCATGATATTACGATAACCAGAATCCCAGACGATATCTAGTCTCCTATCTCAATATATCATAGCCCTCATCCTCGTTTTTTTTTCTACTTTAGTAGTTCTACTTTTATTAATTTTCTTCAGATCAGATGGTGAATTCAGACGCTGCTTCCAGGACGGCAACTCTCTATCTGGGGAATAGCTGCTAAACAGCCATCACAATGGGAGCATTTATCGGCCATTAGCGCCGTTTTGGGGAGGTCCCGTAATTAAATTGTGTCAATAAATCTGAGAATCGCACATGAAATGGCAGCGAAATGCAGACCACATGTCTCCATTTGCCTCCCCCCTGCTGTTCCATCGGAGAGGAATAGAAATGAAAAAAAAAAAAAAAAAAAAAAAAATGGAAACACATTTAAGCAGATTGCAGGGAACATTTCTCAAGCAGGCAAAAAGAAAAAAAAGGAAAAATTCACCCATCAATTGCAGTTTTCTTTTCCCATGGCTTTCTGGCGTACGACCTTGGGTGAACGACACCCTCCATTCAAAGGAGTGAATCGGGGGTTGATGGGGGTGGGGGGTGGGAGGGGGTGATTTCAGCTGGTGCGAATGGGGAGCGATAAAACTTTTATTCATTCCGCTGTGACCGGGGGAAGCTAACGATTCGTGGATCCGAGTGTGAGGACTGGCGGGAGGCCGCGGGGCTGGATGGGGGAGTCGGGGGGGAGGGCTCAATGGGGTTTGAAAACTGCTGTCACAGGCCGGCGGACAGGCGTCGCACGTCAAGTGACTCAATCCCAAATGCCTTTTTCATGGCGAGGTCCGTGGACCGCGGCCCCGTGAATCTCCCACGGGGGGACTGCTCTCTGACCCCGGAGAAGACGACTCGAGTGGCAAAGTAGGTGTGAAGGCACAAAATCCTCCGGGAGGGGTCCAAAAAGATTTGTAGTTAAACTTCGTCGTTATATCATTTGCCAAGGCGCCATCACTGAATGCACAAGGTGAGCGTTTAGATCCTAGTTCCCTATGGTCGTCACTTTGAGTAATCCAATCGAAACGCTCCGCATCCACGCCTGAAAAGACAGGAAGTGATGACGCCGCGCTCCGGCCCCGCCCCCTGCGGGCCCCGCTTCCTCCTCTTTTCTCACTTCCACAAGGAGACACTCGTACCTCCACCCCTGCTTCACCCCTCGGATCCCACTCGTGTGAGTCGGTGTGAATCCCCGCTGGAGTACTGTTTGCTGAGGCGGTACATCCCAGCAGTCGTTCTTTATATCTCCGTGCCCCCCCCCCCGCAAAAATAAATAGTCGTGGCGTCGAGGAGGTCGTACCCAGACTGCGGACACCGCAGGGAGACAGGTGACCGCCATGGGCCCTGTGCTGCCTGCCTGGGTAGGAGTGCCCGGCCCGGGCCCAGCTCTCCCTGGCCGCAGCCGGGAGACGGGCGGCACGCCGGCGCCGCCGGCAGAGGAGCAATGTCGGGAGGACGAGCCCGCTGCCCCGGCTAGCACTACCGCAGGAGCTGGTCCCGTCGGTGCCGCCCCTCCTCCAAGTGCTAGCCTGGCTCCCACACCTCCGCCGCTCTTCCCGAGTCACGCCCCGGAGGGACTTCAGCGGGGGGATATGCCTCGGGGGCCGAGCAGGAGTCGCCAGACCCGGACGAGGAGGAGGACAGCCTCTCCGGCCTGTCCTCGCCCTCCCGGCTGCTGGACAGGAAGCTCCTGGATTACGTACCTCACAACCTAGACCTTTCACTTTTATCTCCCCCATTACAGTATAGACTAGGTATGGACTTTTGGACTAAACCATCACAAAAGTTAGGGTCAAATTAGGGTCACAGAGCGAAAATCTAATCCAACAGGGTCTGCGGCCTGTTGGGCATCAAGAGGAGGCTCCTTGCTGGAGGGTGGCGCTCGAGACCATTTAGTGGTCAATCGCCATCATCACAGAGTCACTATCACACAGTCCGTCTTTCGTCGGGGCGTCTTTCTTTACGCCTTCTTCTCTGAAAACCTCCCTGAGAATTAACACCATAATGCGTGGGGGAGTGCCGTGGTTCCTGCACCACACGACAGGCCGGGAGGAGCCATCTGAAGCGTTTTGAGAGAAAGTTTGAAAAAGATAAAAAAAATAAATAAAAATAAAATCTATGGGACACGGTGTGTGAACAGCATTTCCTGACAATGTTTCAGTGTCCAAAAATCAGTACTGAACAAGTTATCTGAGGCGTCATGAGAACACAAACGTAGTTTCTCCTGAACTGATAGCCGCCGGGGAGGCCCTTGAAGCTCTGTATCAATGTGAGTCTTCCTGAGAAATGCTTCTCGAAAGTGGAAGAGATTGGAGCGACAGAAGGTCAACGAAACACGATCCGGGGACGGATGATTCTGTGACGCTCACGGTCGACCAATCGACGGACCACAGCGATGTCATTATTGTACATTCTGTCACACCATGACCAAACGTCCTGTCAATAAAACAACGGTGAAGTTTAATTACTAATCATTTTGCTGAGGACCCCTTGGGAAAGGACACCCTGGGGGGGTCCCCAGACCCCACGTTGAGAACCAGTGTCCTCCAGAATTGCTGAGCTCAACCTATGGTTGTACAATTAGTACCTGGCCAGACCAGGAGCTATAACCAGCACAGGTACTCACCAGCTACTAGTCACTCCACCAGGTCCTTCTTTATACTTATATTTGGCTTTTTCTGACGTTTGTTTTGGGCTATTTATTTATATGTGGCGTTTTTTTCCAGACTGTTACACCTCTCTGTATCGCACCGATCCTCACCACGACACATTCCTTGTATCTGAAGACGTACTTGGCAGAATAATCACATTCTGATAGCTAGGGTACCACTTAATCAAAAAAAAAAAACTGTGCCGGTCAAAGTGTCCTGGAGGAGGACGTCATGACCGGGGCGATTTAAACACGTCGGACTTCAACAGATTTTACCAGGCAAAGGCCGGCAACTACCTGAGAACGGAAACACCGGTGTGGACGCAAAGCGCAAAATGAGTAGATATGTGTGTGTGTGTGTGTGTCTCCTACAAAACGACAAACACCAAAAAAGACGAAAAATAAAACGCCAAACCAAAACGGGACCCGAACAACCCACCGGTGACTTGAACTGACGACGACAACTCAGGAGCATCTACCAGCATCCAGAGATCCTGCTCCTTGGGGAACATCCTATGGCAGCCACGACTGACTGCTCTTCCCCTCGTTGACTCACTCAGCTCTCAGCTGCGACACACAACTTTTTCATTCTGATCTCTGACGGCCGCCTGGCTCCTGTATCTGGCTGAATTCAGAGGCAGGTGCTCGGGCACTTTAATTCGGGGTCGCTCCGAAGGGGCGAACGTCAATCAAACGTATGCTTTGATTGTGTCCGGACTCTCGCACAAGTCGCTTTGGACAAGCGCTAGCTATGACCAACTCTAAATAACTCTGATTCTTGTTTGTGTTGACGTTGACTCGTTTTTAAGGTGTTATTTTGAAATGATGCGCGAACAAAACATGAGTTGTTGATGATGTTGACTAGTTTGAAGTTTTTACATAATGCACTAACAACATGAGCACTTCACACATTATGCACATCATATTGTGGTAAAATATAAAATAAAATAGAAAATTAAATAAAAAAAAAAAAATTTATATATATAACGCAATTTTATTTGGATTTCTTGCACTTGTATTTTGGTTAGAAACAGGTGCTTGGGCACAGGTTTGAGGCTGCTCCAACGGTCGACCCAATGGCCGACGTGCACTTTGATTATTACGAGCCTCTCATGTAAGGAGCGTCTAAATGCACATTCAAATCCGAGGGCCCCGCCCACTTACTTTCAGCGTCGGCGAGGACGAGCAGCAGACCCAGGATCGGCAGCAGCGGCAGGAGCGGCGTCGGGTCGGCCCTGGATCTGGATCCGCGCATGGCGGGGCAGCTTGGCACCAGCATGCTTTGGCAGCCTCGGCGGCTCTGGTGAGTCAGTCTGGTCTGATCTCTCAGATGCAGGGTGTTCACAGCCTGAACCAGGGGAAGGGAGGAAGGGGAGGAGAGGAAGAGAGAGAGAGAGAGAGAGAGAGGGAGTGAATGAAACAAAGCCGTTTGGCTTGCCGGGTTTTATCTCTCCCTGCACATTTGTGACATGCCCCCCTCCTCCCCGCGCCGCACGGCCTCGGCTGGAGCTGACAGCGGATGGGAGGACGGCGACGGGCTCGCGGGGTTCGTTCTGACAGTTCCCTAAACGGAATGCTCGCTTTGCACGTTACTTTGTTTCTCCGACACACACACGGCGTGACACTGAAACCCTGAACTCACACAGATGAAATGGCGCACTAATAAGGTGTCCCTCTCCCTCCCTCTCCCCATTAAAAGACCCTGCGTGATGAGGCCGCGTTTTTTCCCTTCCTTTTTGCTTGTTGTGTTTTTAAAGGTCTTCCCGGATCAACGGGCGGCGCGCGCGCGCTGGATGTAAACAACGTGCCGCTACGCTGCGTCTGCGACATCTCTGCATTCGCCGCTCACCCACTCCGCCGCTCCACTGCTACGCGCTAATGCTAACGACAACGCTAATAAACCAATTCGAAGGAAAAACGGATTTTGAACATCGACCTTAAACCGTCGACCCTCTGTTGCGCTTTAGGTCTCCCATGTGAGACCTGTCTATATAAATGAAAATAAAATGAATTAATTGAAAATGATTTTGTATTCATAACATAACATTAAAATATTTGATCCATTTATATACTGTTATTATAAATATTACGAAATTAATAAACACATACTCCAAATAATAATATCAATACAAATAAGCTCTGTGGAGCAGGTGAAGCGTGACGCATGGTGGCGTCGCCGGCGAAAACCCATCCATCCATTTCCTCCACATTCTGCCCCAAGTGCCTCTAGATGGATCGGAGGCACAATTAAGTCAAGTCACACGCGATACCGTATGTGCGTGATGGAACGCGCAACCCCCCCTCAGATCTATAAAGGCGGTCTCGTGTTGGTCGAAGGGGCGTCGCCACCGCCGCCGCGTGGCCAATCCCCGAGTGGCGGCTGCTACCCGCGTTCGTGAGTCTGTCTGTCTGTGGTGGGGTTTTTGGGGGCGGGTGGGGTAGACTGGAGGACTACCCGTCTCTGGGCGCGAGTGCGAGCGTGCGATCGGAATCAATCTGAGGCCATCTCAGCCCCCGCGCACGCGTCACCAAACATAGAAATAACCCCCACCCACCCCCACCCGCAAACCTACTACACCCGATGCATCGGGGCTTCATTTTGCACAAAGCTGCATTTATTCTGGAAATTCAATTTGAATCAATTGGGGACACACACACGCACGCACGCACGCACGCACGCACGCACACACACACACACACACACACACACACACACACACACACACACACACACACACACACACACACACACACACACACACACACACACACACACACACACACACACACACGGGGGGGGTGATGGAGCAGGTTCTGCCGTTGTTTAATGTGCTTATCTCTCCCATCCAAAGTGATAGCCTCTCGGTTAATTAATGGAGGTTGAATTTCCATAATGACATGACATTAGGTGGCACAAGAGAAAACCGTACTCAGCATTCTTCAGTCAGTCCCCAAACACACACATATGGACACACACACATGCACACGCACACGCTGACACAGGCAAACAGAACCATCTGCATGTTGGGTGAGCAGCAGTGTGGCACCGCCACGCCGTGCCATGAGTGCACACACACGCGTCGAGGTTAATGTGAGAACCCTACGGCAGCACATTTCACCCCTAAAAGTATATATAAAAAAAAAAATAATAATAATAAATCACTCCATTCCCTCCTCGTAATCTACTTCACTGTGTGGTTTAAAAATAAACCCGGAAGGATATCAATCCTGATTCCTGAAGATTTTTTTTTTTTTTCCTTCCCCTTCAAAACCAATTTTCTTCTTCATTCCTGGAAATAAATTGAGTTAAAGGTCACATACTGCTCAGATATTCTGAACAATGTAAATAATATGTTTTCATTTATTAAAAAAATTAATTAAAAAAATGATTGCTGTTGAATGACTGCACCTTTATCGATACTCAACAGCACTGTAGGGCTGGGCGATCAAAAACTCCCATGATTAAGATAGTTTTTCGCGACCTCAATATCAATTCATTGATGATATTTTGGGGAATGGCTGTGGGTGCTTTCACAAGATATTTACAAACAGTAAATAATCATCACTTTAACATAGAGCCACTAGTTACCATCAGGCGTCTCCTTCCTTTGTGTAGATCTGGTTTAGATAGATAACACTGGAATGTGGCTGGGGGCACGGACGTGACGGAGGTGTTGATTGATCAGAACAGTCCGCGTTGACCGTAACGCAGCCTTGAGGACGCGACGCCATTGACCCCACGCCTCCCTGCAGAGCCACTTACACGACAACCTGCGCGGGCACGTATCCTCCCCGTGCCCAGACGGGTCGACCCGCTCCGCCTCCCGAGCCGCCGCCCCCCACCCCCGTCGCGATATCTCGTCTCATATCAAAACATCGATATTATGGCGACACGTCGGCCACTGTTGCTCAGCAGTATCAATGCGATTCGATCGATACCGGGAGATAAGCCGCCGCGAATCCACGTGTGACGACCCGACGGGACGAACTCCGCCCGAATAATTTCGTGGCGAACAAGCAGCTCCGGGATAAACGCTGCTTCGCCTCGGCGCTGCTGTCTAAGCAAACTCGCAGGCGCGGGTCTCTCCCCCCCCACCCCCCCTCCGCCCCACACTCGCTCCACATCCATAATAATCCTCCAACTCCATGACGCCACCCGTCGCCCGTCCCCATCCTCGACGCGGCTGTTCCGTCCCCTCTGCGGGTCTGTTCAATTTCACGCGTGCGGCGGCGGCACTCGCGGCCCCCCCCCCCGTCGGACATTTATTACGACGGAGCGGAAGAAAAACAATCGTGCGTTTTTGTTTTGTGTGTGTGTGTGTGTGTGTGTGTGTGTGTGTGTGTGTGTGTGTGCGTGCGTGCGTGCGCCGAGCCCCAGGTGGTATTGTTGTGTTCCCATTCACTGGCACTTCATTCAAAGGGGCTTGGCCGCTGATAGCGATCGCGCATTATTAAACAAAGCCCTGACATCATGCACCATGTTAATTAGAAAAAAAGAAAAAAGGGGAAGGGGGGGGGGGGGGGGGGGGGTGTCGGCAGAAAACAGGGAAAAAAAGAAATAAAAAAAAATAAAAAGTATCCGAGCTGTTGTGCTTCCTCCCCGTCCTCCTCCCGATGCTTATCAGGACTGAAAAACGCGCCCCTCACAGACTCCTCGCTTCCGGTCCCCCCCCACCCCCGCCAGGCGCCATCTCCGCGGTAACGGGCGGCTGGAATCGGATTTCGCCGCCTCCAAAGAGGCGTCGTCGCCAGACAGCCGGGATCACCTGCGCACATCTTGTTATGTGAACGCCACGGAAAAAAAAAATACAAAAAAAAAACCCCAAAAAAAACAAAACATCGTCATTATATCTGCGCAAGTATTATGTGCTCGCCCTGATGGCAATTGTTTGAGCTCATCGCGACGCTTTTCCCCGAAATCGCGGGGTTCTACAATCTTTCCATCAGAATTCACGAAGAATCCGAAGCCACTGTGGGAAATGAACGAAAAGTCCCTGCATCCACCAAAACCCTTCCGATGCTCAACGCCGATAAATGCGTCAATATCGTTACATCATTATAGACTCATGCCATGAAAGCGGCCAAAACGAACATCAAAAGACGATTCAGATACTCAATCAAAAACAACCGTTGACAAAAATTCAACGATTGCGATCTTGCAGAACAGCGTGTGCCGGGTCAACTGCACCTTTACCAAGCACAACGAAAGGAACCGAAAAGGAAATATTTCGGGGTCGTCTGGGGCCTTCACCCTCTGAAGTTCAGTCGGAGCAAAACGTTCGGGTGTCGCTATCGCAACTTATCACAGAACCAGCACAAAAAATAAAAAAATAAAAAAACCCCGGCAGAAATTAATTTAAACCGGCCGCCCCGTAATCCCCCCTGAGCCGCGGGCAAAAAAAAAAGGCGAAGGCAGAATAAACGTACAGGAACATTTCCTATGTATCGCGGCGCGCAGGCAGAATTTGCTCAGTGTTCTGCCCGGCCGGGCATAGAGGTGAGAGAGGAAGAGAAATATTTGCCTCGTTTTACCCAGCGTTCCACCCCCCCGGTTAAATAATGCCGTCGCCGCCCGGCCTTATCCTGCCGTAATAACAATACGCGGCGGCGGGGCGAGGCTGTGAGTCGCTGTGAGTCGTAGTGGTTCCTGTGATCTCCTCTTTCCCACGGCAGAGATGAAAAGGGAGGAAGACGAGCTTCCAGGGAACGCCGGCACAGCATAACCGGCGCCTGGGGAGCGGGTAGGGGGGGCTTCCGGGCGATTTTCCCCACCGGCAGGTCAAAGGGCGGTCATGGCACGTTTCCTCGTCCAAGACGCCGCGCTCTCCGCCCTCAACCCCCCCCGGCACGCACCACCTTCCGCCCTGCCTACCCCCCCGCCTCCCGACGTGAAATCCAAGGTGTGGGTATGTAAGTCACATGGTTCCTTTCAGTTCCTTCATTCTCGCTCTCCGGCTGGCCCCGCCCCGCCCCCCCCGCGGTTCTCCTCACACCGGGCTCCGTTTTCAATCTCCCATGGCCGACAACGGCGAGTCAGGTTGTGTTCATTTTGCCGGTTCGGTTCCGGGTCGGCTCCTCGCCCCTCGTTCCTCCCATTCGTTTCACTCCCCCCCCCCCCCCCTTCCCCTTCCCCTTCCCATCGGCGACGCCCTGACAGCTTGGACAGGAAGAGGGCGCAAGACGACGACAATGGGGCAGAAGAGGAAGAAGAAGAAGACAACGAGGATGGAGCAGAATAAGACGACGGGGAGGAAGAAGAAGAGCCAGAAGAAGACCGCAACAACAGAGCGGAAGAACAAAAGAAGAACAAGAAGAAGAAGCAGGACAGAAGACAAGGGGGCAGAAGAGGAACGGGATGAAGGCGGCGCAGCCTCTGGAAACGGTAGACTGGTTGAGGTGTAGAGGCCCAGGTGGCGTCCTCCTCCACCCTCCACCCAGGTTGTTTTCTGTCGACACCGTGGCTTGTCTTCCTTCTTCCCCCCTCCTCCCGTTTCACCTCCATCTCGCCGCTACTTCCTCTTCCTGTCGGCGAACGTTGTGACGGCGTGATTTAAGACCGGCTCGCGCTCCCTCCCTCTCTCTCTCTAAATGGGCTGGAATTTGTACCGACATCTGCGGGGCCTGAGCTCAGCCGTGCCCTCAAGTGCAGCTTCCACATGAAGGACCTTGACAACCGCGGCTCACCAGTGTTTATTTGCTGTACTTATTTACCCCCCCCACCCGCACCATTCCAACCCCCCACGGTGATAAACCCCGCCGCCGCGGCCCGTCCCACCCCGCCTAACGCCCGGCTTCCTGTTTATGAAAAACGCGGGCGGCGTTTAATCTACGGTCAGCGCCACGAGCCGACGACTGCGCTTCCCGGGCGGCGGCTTATCCTCCGGCGGCGGCGGCGGCGGCGGCTGGGAAGTCGCCGAGCGTTTCTTCTCTGTGGCGCAGATTGGATTTCCGGACGGCTGCGCTGTATTTCACCATCACACACGTGTGTGGTTTTTTTTTTATTTTTTTTTCCCCCGCTTGTGATCTGCTTTGGAAAGCAATGTATGTATCTGAAAATATAAGTATTTACCGCCTTAAGTTGACTCATAATATTAATATTCATACTCTGTTGCCTCGATGTCTTAATACACGGGTGGAGTACTGCTTACTTATGATATTCATATTTGAAGGGAAGATATTAGTATTACCCCCCTCCCCCCCAGCTCTCTTGAATGAAATCACAATCATGTGATGCACAGCGAGGGGCTAATGGAGCCGTCTGACATTTTGTCTCTCTTTGTAATTGGTTTTAATACACCTGCTGCGGCTGTGAACGAGGTAAGCGCCACAGCCGCATTGTGTTTTTCGCGCCAAAAAATAAAAGGGACGCGTGCGGTGGAATGTCAGAGCACCCCCCCCCCCCCCGGACGACATCAACGGCTGCTTTTGAGGTCTTCGCCCTTAAGGAAATCCAAACACCAGTTCAAAAAAAAAGTGAAATAATCTCTTCCGCCCATTTCCATATTTTATCTACGCTGTTCGGAGGAAGCGATAGCGCACAGAGCCCATGCTTTATTAAAATGTGTGTGTGTGGGGGTGTGTGTGTGTGGGGGAGAGAAAAGAATAGAAAGGAGATAAACAAATCCAGCTCAGGTTATTCATTCAAAAGAAGTAAAAGAGGAAGTGAAAGATGAAGCAGAACCAGACAAAGCTGGAGATAAAACAGCGGGAAAATAAGACACGAGGAAGAAGAGGCAGAATGTGATGGGGCAGAAGAAGAAGATGGAGGAAAAAAAAAAAAGCAGAAGGAGAACAAGACGGCCTCTCCTCAAGCTGGTCAACACCGGCTGCTCTGACCGCCTCCACATCTCCGAAGCACCCCTACATGGCTCTCTCTCTCTCTCCCCCTCTCCCTCTCTCTCTCTCCAGATGGATGGTCCCTACAGTGGAGACCCTGACCTGCAGTCTAGTGACTGATTATCCCAGTGTCCGTTTGTGCTGTTCCCCCTCCTCCCACACACACACACACACACACACACACACACACACACACACACACACACACACGCGCACTTATCCCCAACACACACACACCCAAACACACACACACTCTCGCTCTGCAGCCGTGTGTGTGTGTGTTAGCTTCAGGGACACCGAGTAGAGTTGAAAAAACAAGCAAAGCAAAAGCACGTCATGTTTGGATTCCTCCCGTGACCTTGGTGACACAGGTAAACACGTTTAGCATTGAATTCTAATTGAAAGTACCAATGCCCTTTCATTCGGCTGCGTATTTATGTCACCCGAATAAATCTGAAAACATATTTAGAATTATTGTTTATACCCATAGCAATAACCTAATCCTGTGCAGGGGATTCTAGGCTCTGTTTGTTTTAAATATTTGACTTTTCCCGTTTGCTTTTTTTAGGCTATTTCCGTATATTTGGCAAATGATTTATTATTGTATTGGATTAAATTTATTTATTTTCTGAGGACGTTAAGCTTTTTTTTCCACGCTAATCGTCTTCAGATAGGCACCAATAATAGCCGTGACAAATTCCTTGTAGACGTAAATGCACCGGGCGGAATAAAGTAAAACAATAATGGTCAGAGTCCAACTAAAATTGTGCAAACAGGCTGAAAAAAAAAAATAATAATAAAAAAATAAGTCTTGTGCGGCCGGGGATGGGAAGAAAGAGACGAGAAAGGAGAAGAAAAGAGGGGAAAAGGAAGTGGTAGAGACAGCGGCAGAATGGCCGGGATTAAATTTACGCCGCATGAACAAGGGAGGGCAAAATCATGTTACATATTATGAACCAGAGAGAGGAGAGGGGGAGGCGGGGAGGGGAGGGAGGGAGAGGAAGGCTGGAAATGAAATGCATAAGAGAGGCAACGAGGCAGAGCGAGCTAGTGAGGTGGCAGAGAGGAGGAAGGAGGGGAGTGGGGGGAGGAGTAAGGCAGGAGGGGGGAGAGGGAGAGAAGGAGGGAAGGGGAATCGAGAGGGAGAGCGACGGAGAGAGGGAGCAATGCACGAGAAGAGAGAGAAAGAGGAAGGGAGGCAGGTGGATGGAGGGGTAGAGATAACACGACAAAGAAGGAGAGACTAAGAAATGGAGAAGAGGAAGAGAGAGAGAAGGGGGGAGAGAAAGGGGGAAGGGGGAGAGACAGGGATAAAAAGGGAGGGATAAGGGGAAGAGAGAAAGAGGAGGGGAGACCAAGAGAGAGAACGAGAGAGAAGTAGAGGAGGAAGAGGGGGAAGAGGGGGAAGAAGAGTCGAGGAAGAAGAGGAGGGAGAGGGAGAGGGGAAAGAGGAAGAAGAAGAGGAGGAAGATGATGAAGAGGAGGAAGAAGAAGAAGAGGATGAGGGTGATGAAGGGGATGAAGAAGAAAATGATAAAGGTGAGGAAGAAGAGGAGGAAAAGAAGGAAGAAGAGGAGATGTGAAAACAATACACACACACACACAGCTGGCAACTTGACATCGACAGCCACAGTCTGTGGGAGGATTAAAAATCTAAATTCTGTAGAGAGAGAGAGAGAGAGGTCAGAGAGAAGAGGGGGAAAGATGGAGGGTGAGGGCCAGAGGGGACAAGAGGAAAGGGGGAGAGATGGAGAGGAGGGGATGAGAAGAAGAGTGGAGAGGGGCGCGGGGAGGAGAGGTGGAGAAGGGAGGAGAGGGGCGAGACACGGAGAGGGGGAGAGGAGAAGATGGGGGGGGGAGGAGAAGATGGAGGAGAGGGGGGAGACAGAGAGGAAGAGAGGAGGGGAAGAGAGAGGGAGGCGGAGGCCGAGGGGTGAGGGGGAGTGAGCAGCGTTCCCAGGCTGGCTCCACGCCGCGCTCTGGAGAGCCCTGAATGGGCGACGCGGCGTTCCGGCGCATTTCAATGGAGCAAATGGTCCCGGAAACAACAGCGGCAACAAAGTTACCAAAAAATACACCAAAAAAACCCGAAAAACCCCGTGCCGCCTGCGATGCGTGACGGGGGAAGTCAAACAACGGCGGCGGGGCGTTGCCTGTCCCTCCACCCTTGACGAGCGCGGTGCGTTTGGCATTGTAATTGCGTTTCCTCGGGCCTTTGTGCGCGCGGGCGCGGCACTTAGGGCCGAGCGCGGAGGACGGCGGGGCGGCGCCGGCAGGGCAGCGCGATAATTCAAATGCCAAGTGTCTGGCGTTATTATCTAAATGCTAATGCGCCGCCGAGTACCCGGAGCCGCCGCCGCCGTCGTCGCGGCGTTAAGCGAGCGCCGGGCGCGGGCCCCACTCCTCAGCCGACACGTTTATTCCATTTTTATTCCGCGTATTCGTGTTTTTCCGCGCCGCCGACGGAGGTGGGGGGGGCGGGGTAGTGCTCGACGGCGACCGCCCACTTTTGCGAGCGGCTCCGCTTCCGGGAGCCGACCTTTCACGAAACCCTTCCGTGGAGGGTTTGGAACGGAGCCGAGCGGCTGCCGGACGAATCGGGGCCGGGGGGGGAGGGCAAAGGTGCGAGGCTGCGCACGTCATCATTTTAGGAGGGAAGGAACCGCTCATCCCATAGACCGTTGGGAATGACGCCTTCCCAGCGACCTCCAACCGCACCGCGGTTCAGAGCTCCCCCTCAAGTTCAACCCTCGTCACCATCACAGCGTTGGTATTGTTAACGATAGTGTTGTGTGGTGAACGCCAACGCTCGTGGAGTTCAGCGCTCGCGGTAAAGTCGCTCGGCGATGCGGTACCGTTTCCAGGGCGACGGCCAGCCCCACCGACCGGAGACGTCGCCCGTCACGCTGTAGGATTGCGGGTGGTGTAGTACATCACCATGGCGTCAGGAATAAAACGCGTTCCCTCCTCAAAACGCGGTTGACATCGCACAGACTTTGCGGCTGGAGCATGGACGGCCGTGTGTCGATGTGGTCCGGGGTGGCCACTCCACCTGGGACGGCTGTGGCATCGCGAACAATAACAAAAGCCTCCATTCGGAACGTGAATGGGATTTGAGCTTCCAGAAACTCACTGCCGAGCTCCAGGGTCAGCTGGTCGCCGGCGTTCCACCCGCTACAAGCCCCAATTCAATTCAAACACAAACAGCAACAGCCATCCACTTCTATTGCTAGCATTTCTGAAGCGAAAATTCCGACGTCAACGCTTTGTCGCTCGATATGAGTATTTCCTTACGCTCATTGAAATACCACGATAAACCACAAAATAGTTCCGGGGTTTACCTTATACTGACTTTGCTCCGTGCATCTTTTGTTCTAAATAAAATGTGGACATGGATGACAGAACGGTGTCGTGGATTGAATGGGTCCGGGTGCCTTGCGACCCTTTGTATCTAAACCAAACCTGTAGATCGGCGCCCGGCTCGCGCTAAGACATGTTTCTGCTTCGAATACTGCGTACAGTTGCTGCCGCGTCACTTTTCTGGGAGTATTCATGTACGATACAGTGAACGTATGTTGTGTATGCATTATTGGATCGCGATTCGATCAGGGAGGAGAGTGGCCGTAACTCGCTCGGTGACTAAAGCCGCGACTCGGACGTGAACCAAATGAGCCTCAAACTAATCCGAAAGGAGGGAGAGAGAAAAGACCAACGAGCGGGCGAAGAGGCTCAAACGACCAAACACCACTTCTGACACGGCGCCGCGGTCGGGAGGTCGGCGTCCCCGGCCGTTTGGAAGCATCGGCGGCGTACGCATTCTCATCCGTTTACACGTTTCTCGGGCTGGGGAGCAGGGGAGCGGCGCCCGGTGCGCTGGTGGAGGTCGCCGCTGCGGCACCTCGAGAGAGAGAGAGAGAGAGAGAGAGAGAGAGAGAGAGAGAGAGAGGAATGTTCCCCCCCGGGGGCGGCGGCTACAATCCTCCCCTTGTACTTTTTTTTTTTTTTTTTTCTCTTAACCAGAGACAACCACCAGCCGCCGCTACTCCAGCGGCGGCGCCGGGTGGGGTGGGGGGGGGCGCCGACGCGGCGGCTGAATAAGCGCCTCCCACCCCCACCCCCCCCACCCGCTGTTGAAGAGATTAAAATTCAAATCAAACGCCGCCTTCAACCAAATGTCAATACGGCAAAACAAAATGTTTCACTCGGGGGAAGGTGCGCATTTTGACATTTTGGAAACCTTTTTCCGCCGCCTTTCTACTCGTGGCGTGTGGGGTTTTTTGGGTTGTTTTTTTTCTGCCGCGGAGCGGGGGGGGTGGGAATGCAAATCGACACACACACACACACACACGGCCTCCATCACTATTTCCACCTTCCCCCAATCGGCCGCCGCCGCCTGCACGTGATTCAGGCGCCGTCGGGGACGCCGCCGCCATCGCTCCCCGGCAGCCGCCCGGAGCCCGAGCCGTTGACAGACTGACTGACTGACGGACTGACTGACTGACTGACTGCCTGGATGTGCCTTATCATTAACGGGGGGGGGGGGGCTGCCTCTGCAACCTCGGAGAGAGGCTCCGATGACAGCCCCCGTGTCCCCCTCTCCCCCCCCTCCCCTGCCCAAGTGTCATCTAAATGAGATAGGGCCCGGGAGCTGGGGGATTAGGCACTGCATAATTACCTATTTAAAGACCCTAATTGAGCATTTCATTAAGAGACTGCCACTGAGGTTTTGCCAAAGAGGGCACTACAGGAATGTTTGTGTGTGTGTGTGTGTGTGTGTGTGCGCGGGCGCCCGAGCGTGTTTATGCATGATTACGTGGACGCGTGTGTGTGTGTGTGTGTGTGTTTTGGAGCTGCAGCAGACTGTAACCTTGAATTGCAGGGGCCCGCCTCGACAGCGTTTAGGTCTCTGCCCACTTCTAAAGGCAAACAGTCCTTGGGTGTTTGTTTACGCAGCACTTGTGCCATTTAGCAGATCCGCTTATCTGCAGGAGGTAGCGCTAACACTCGTTCACCCGTAGATATAATTGACTGACAGTCATTTGTAAACAGCGGACTCGCGGCGCTAATCTTCCGAATAACATAAATAACCTCCAACCATCCTCAATCAGAGTTACATGAGGTGGACGGACGTGTTCGGGCGGCGGACGGGAGATATTATTTACGTTGAGTGATTGTTTGTTTAGCCGCCTCCGACTCTCCGCAAAAGAAGAGCAAATATTTGCGTCACCGCGTTTTGACGAGCGGGCGATCGGTCATTATGGGAGCGCAAAAATATTTTTCCTCCCAAAAGGGAGACGCGTTCGATCCTGTTTGCGTCGGCAGAGAGTGGTTGGTTTTTTTGTTTTTTTTTCTCCCCGTTTTCGGGGTATCGTCTCTAAATTGTCAACATTCATCGCTATTACGAGAGATGTCACAAGGTCGTTTTTTTTTTTGTTGTTTTTTTTCCATTGGGGAAGAGTATCTTAATGCATCCTAATCTCATTCATTCTGCCTCTGTTGTTTACATCAAGGACAAAAAAATAAAAATTGCGCCCGTGCCACCCGAGCGCTCCAGGGCCCCAACGGCGTCCGACTTCCTCATTGGCCGGCAAAGGAAGCAGCGTCACAAATTCCAGATGATACCTAACTCTATTGCCGTCTACTTTGTAGCCCCACTCTGTATTACCTTTTTGAGTCTCATTTTATTTTATTTTATTGATATTATTGTGTTCACTCACTGCATTACGTTTCAGGAATCAGTTTTAGTTAGTTGCTCGGTAGGAATTAGGTTAGCTATTATGTTCGGTTTAGTAACTATTGTGCATAATCTCCGGGTGCGTTGCCAAGACATTTCACTGCGTATATATATAAACGTATGTATGCGACAAATACACCTGTTGAATCCTGACTATTCGCGTAACCAGGACGCGTCGTAAAAAGTCAAACTCAATTATTGGCAAAACCGGGAGGGGGTCTGTGCAGCGCGCACATGCAGAGTTTACCCTAACGATTCATTTAGGCTGCGAGGGGCAGCGCCGAGGGTGATGAGGGTTGGCAGCCGTCAAACTTACACTCCCATTGTCAGCACCAAGGTTTCCACCGCGGCAACAAAAATAAATCTGTCAGGCAGTAGATGTGACACAGGATGTTCTCTCTCTCTCTCTCTTTTTTTTTTGGTGCTGCCCCACAGTAACAAAGATAACATAATTATTGGATGTGATGTCTGCCGCAGATCGGATGTCTGATAGGATCTCTTTGATTGGAGGAGAGAGGGGGTACGGGGGGGGGGAAAGAGAGGGGAAAAAAAAAGAAAGAAAGAGGAGTCTTCTACTCGCACATCAAACGCTGCTTTTATCTGAACCGTTCGTATGATCTCCAAAGCGAGCGACTACACCCAGGACATCCGCCGGCTGGAGGGAAAAGACAATGCTATTCACTTTCGTATACATTATTAACGGCTACATCAATACCCGTCACGTCACTAATTATTTTGCAACTCACGGACTCCGACTATTTTGATCGGCCCCTTTCTCAGAGACGCACCGGTAATAATAATGAACGCCGGGACAATGTAAATATCACGCCGCGACTCGATGCCGTCTGCACCGAGGCCGCTCGGCCCTTGAAAGCGCAGCCTCTGTTCTCCGTGTTGACAAAACCCGGTCGCCGCATTGGCCCCGCCAATCTCCCAGGGGACCCAACGTTATCTCTGCGAGTAGCAGATTAGCCCGCTCCCTCGCAGCGCGCCGCGGACGGTCAGATTTCCTTCGGCGCGCAGGAGCGAGGGGGGGGGGGGGGGGGGGGGGGGGACACACGTTCCGCCGGTGTCAAGCGCGGGAAATCGCCACAAACGCGATCGGCGGCCGGACGGGGGAGCTCCCGATGGGGCGGGGCAGCCCGGCCGGCCTCCGACTCGGCGTCGGCGGTTTGTTTTGACCGGTTTTACGAGGGGGCTGCTTCCGGTCCCGGCCAGGAAAAAATAAAAATAAAAGTAAAAAATTGCCCTTTCAACTCGTCTTTATCCATGAACGAGTCCCAGCCGGCGTCGAACCGATGAACGGGGGGCACAGGCCGGCGCACAGAGGTGATGGTAGAGGACACGGCGCCCCTGCCCACTGACCCCCCCCCCCCCCCCAACCTGATCTTTCGCCGTTTTGTGCAATCAGTCGGGCAGAATATGGAGCCGACATAGTTTTACTGATGACCAATTTGAGCCGATTTCCATCCCCCGGGCGAGCTGTGACCACCCGTCTCCGGCGGCAGCGGGGACACTGGCAACTCAATGGCAGTTGCCTAGAGCGTGATTGACTTGTTTTGTTAAATGACTAGCAGCTGAAGTGGCAAAAGATAGCCGGGGGCTATTTGGACAGCAGCTGCTAACTGCTAGAGATAAACTGTCCCTCGCCTTGGGGGACTCATAAGTGCACTTTGACAAGGACCGGTGCTAACGTCCGCCCAAAGACACTCCGATACTCTGGGGCCGTAATGACACGTGCAATTCCGCCGCCGAGCCATAACTCTCCCGGCGGCGTAAACAGCCGTCCGACCGACGGGGGGGGGGGGGGGGGGGGGGGGGGGGGGGGAGGGGATATTTCAAAGAATTTCAAAAAGGAACCAGGCCGCGGCTACTGAACGGGCCAGTTTGCGGTGAGCGACATTTTAGCCGGGCGTTCAAACACAGAAGCCAGAGCCTGAACTCTGTTATGTATTCACCCCCGGAGCCGCGTGCTCTGTCGGCCGGCCAAGTCACACTCGGGGTTTCAAAGCGAAAGCGGGGGTCAAACGGGGAGCGAGCGGAAACCCGCAGAGTCAGCAGGCAGGCTGACCTCACCGTATCGCCGAATCTCAAAGTCCTCCCAGACGACTAAACGTCCTTCCGCTATCGGCTCGATTTGAAAAACGTTGGCTCCCGTTCAACGTCATCAGCCGAGCGCTACGGCGGCGTCAGCTGATCGCTTTCCGACCGAACGCTGTAAGCGCATGACGTGACACAGCACGACGTGACAAGCGGAGCCGGCCGCTCTCCTTTGGTTGGGACACCGAAAGACGACGCCGGCTTAATTGAGGGACTCTCGCGTTTTTTTGGCCCCCCGTTTGAGGGTCCTCCTGCTTAATCCGTCCGAGTCATCACGCATCGTTCCCTTTTGGTTCATCTGAAATGAGTTGTCAGCCCCCGCGTCCAATGCATGCAGGTATTTGGTCGCTGGGTTCTTCAGCGGGCGACCGAGAAGGAGTTTGCCTCGTTTTAATCCCGGACTTGATAAATCCTTCACCCCCCTTTGTTCCATTACAATGAGTTTGGCCGGCGGACAGAAAAAGCTTTAGACGGCGAAGTGAATTTGCGTGCGTTCGCAGCGGGCTGGCGAGGTACGCGGGGAGAGCCAAGCACATAATCTCAGAGAACAAACGCGTTTGTGTGACAGAGGTGGGTGCGTGCGGGCGTGCGCGGGCGCGCTCGCCGCCGTGTGCTTGCGAGCGCGCCGTTTCAAGGGGTTTGTTACTGATGTGACTGTGATTAGAACACAAACCCGACTTGTTATTCATTTTGCCGCTAAGCGCCTGATTAAGACGGGAGACCGTTTTGGGGGCAGAAATTACCCCGGCTAAAGAGCGAGTCTCGACCTGTCGACGCTGGTGAATTAGCACTTTGGAACGACTTATGTCTTTAAAGCGGCGGCTCCCAACCCGGAGTCGGCGGAGATGGCCGGGTCACGGGGCCTCGGACACAGGAGTGTTTTGTTCAAATATGAAAGGGTTTGGAAGCCGCCGCATTCAAAGGGAAGGTGGACTCAGGCTCACTTTGTCTCCGTATTTCACAAAGCCATTTGCCCACGTCCAGCGTCACGCCTTGCGTTATCTCACAACAAGCGACGCGGTGAATACTCGGACATGTGCGCACGCCTGCGCGCGCACATGCACGCGCGCACGCACACACACGGTTTCTGAAACCCTTCTGAAACTCAAAAGCAGAAAACCCATTTACCCTTTACACAAGCGCGGGCACTCGTTCAGCTGATGTCTGGCTCTTGCAGTTTCTACCACGTTAATGGATTACAACGGTGGGGATGGCGTGACCCAAATAACCAATGTGGTGGAACGTTGTACTTTCCATGTGCATCTTACGAAACAGACACAGGGAGACGGGTAGAACGGGAGGGAGGGGGGTGGGGATGGAAAGAGAGAAAGAATATGCTAATAATTCGACTATTCGATTCGGAACGGCTTGGATCAGACAAGACTGTGATGTATAGGAACCACGTACTCACTCACATTTATTATCACACATTTTGCATCTGTGGACAAACCTCGCCTGCAGTTTTGCGCCCAAATTTTTTATTTATTATTTAGTGATTTTTATTTATTTATTTATTAATTTATGTGTTTTGACTTTGCCAGACGCGACAGGCTTTCGACCGAAACTGAAAGTTCCACGACGGCTCCCGCAGTGGAGGGCAGCCAATCAAATCGGAGGGACGGACTGGACCGCGATGGCCGCCGGGGCGGTCCAGTCCGTCCCTCCGATTTGATTGCATGCTCCCTATCTCACTCATCTGCGCCGGGGGGGGGGGGAGGAGACGGACATCCATCTTGATTTCTGCTGAGTGCCAACGAGAGAGGGAGGCCGGAGAATGAGAGAAAGTGAAGGAGAGGAGGATGGGAGAGGGCTGCCCGTCTGATAAGGCAGATGGGAATCTGGACAAAGTGTGTGTGTGTGTGTGTGTGTGTGTGTGTGTGTGTGTGTGTGTGTGTCTAGGCGGCCCACACCCACAGGAACAGGGATTTCATCTTTATCTAATTACCATGGGCGGTGGGTGAAGAGGGAGATAAAGAAAAAGTTTAAAGATGGCTGCCTGGATGGTATTGCAGCCCTCCTGCGTGTGCAGGCATAGTTCAACACGTGCGCGAACACACACACGTTTGTAGTCGGATACAGCTGCCACTCACATTAACATACAATATCACAACAACACAATAACGGTGCATGAGTACAAACACACGCACGCACGCACGCACGCGGCTCAGGGCCGGGTACCATAACAGCCCAATGAAATATATTCAGATTAGAAAGGTGTCGCATTACTCTCCAGCTGGATGATAAATACGCCGTTAGCACCGCCATTAATCTTGTGCCCCCCACCACTTCCACTTCCAGACGCAGTGGGCAGACCGGGGGAAGGGCGAACCAACACACTGTACACGCACACGCCGGGGGGGGAGCCCGCGCCGGGGCTGCAGCGCCCCCGCCCGATGGGCGCGCTCAGCCGGGGCGTGGCCGGAGCGGCGGAGGTCACGGCGGCCAACGTTGGCCGGGCAGCTGGTGATGTCACGGAGGCGAGCGGTCGAGGTGAAGCCGGGGTCCTGTTTATTCTTCTTGATTGCTTCTGCGGATGATTGCCTCGGAGGAACAAAGAATTAAAAAATAATAAAAAAAAAAGATTGCCGCCCTCTCCCCTCCTCTATGTTGCTCATATCGACTCCTTTGCTCTTCGGCTGGTTCCACCACTTCTCGTGAAGGTTCCTTTTTGCTTTTATTGTCACAATTCCCCGTCACCTGCTTTCAAAAAAGCAATTTTTAAACCCGTGTGCTGGGGCCCCAAGTGGTCCAGTATGGTATGACAGAGTGGGCCACCAAATCACTGGCAAAATTGTCGTAATAATAAGTAAATGATGTTCTAAAGCAGCGATTTTTTTTACCCTAGCGGTCTATCAGGGTACTGCAAGTGGGTGATTTCACATCAAAAATACGTGTTTTATAGTATTTTGCTGAATTTTCAAAAAGCCAGTAAATAGAAAAACTACGTTGATCATCAATGTCCTGACCTTTTGATTGCTAAAATGTTCAGGTGGACACACCAGTCAAATGATAAAAAATACAATAAAAAAAAAAATGGTATTTTGAGCAAGCTCATCAATATCAGATTCCATCAACATTGAATGGAATCCTGGCCATTTGTGTGTAAATCGAAAGAAGTCGCGAGATCCCAGGGAAAAACCCAGCCCTAGGAACTGCTGTTCCAAAGCCTCTCTCCGTCACCCTCCCTGGACGTCGCTTCCTCTCTCGGACACCTCCCTCCACCCCCGCCCCACTCCCCCGGGCCCCTCGGTGGACACATTAGTTCTGAATAAGTGGGGCGCTGTCTGGCTAACGAGCTCCCTCCGTACAGCACTGCGGGGACATTCATAGACGCACGGAGAGGCCGTGCCGGTGCTTTTAAAAGAGCGCCGGCTTAAAGCGGCCACATCTCTCCTACAAACACCGGCTCGACCCCCGGGGGAGGCCTCTCCGGCAGACAGTTGAGACGACGGCGCGCTGCCCTCAATATAAACACGGCCCCCGTCGTGGACTCAAAGGTCAAGAGCTCAGGAAATTATGTGTGATAAATGTGTTTCAGTGGCGTCGCGAGAGCCTTACGTGAGCGGAGGTCTACCTTTTTTTTTTTTTCTTTTTTTTTCCCCGCCCCCCGCCCGCGCCGGCGTGTTTGATGGAGTGGAGCGGGGCGTCTTTGGAAGTACAGCTCATATCTCCGCAGCAATTCGAAGTGGGAGATAGAGCGGGATCCAGCTCCCCCCGGCGCGAATTTCAAAGGGTTCCTTTCGAATTGGACCCAAAACGGGGAGCGTTATCGCCGCTCCTTGATTAAGACTTTCTTCCATAATCAGCAGGAAAGGTTACACTGCTGCTGTTTAATGGAATTATGTGTATATGCGTTATACTATATATATATATATATATATATATATATATATATATATATATATATAGTATATTACTGGCAAAATGCTAAAAAGATAACACAACTCCACTGAGACCATCTGAAATCTATGAAGCCGGTAAAACCGCAAAAATTGACACGTCACACGAGCGATCAAATAACCCTGAAGAAATGACCTGTTAAAAAGTGCCTCATAAGGCTGTGTTGACTGAATCAAGGCACACTCGTGCAGTGGCAACATCATCACATCAAAGAGATGTTTACAAGATAGTTTGCTGATTCGGACGACCCGCAGGAGGAAAGCGCGGGGTGGCCAATGGAAAACGTACGCCTCATCTGACTTTAAAAGGACCATTTGTGGATGGGCAGTTTTATATCCCCCCCCACCCCCTCCATCGCAGAGCGCTCTTCTAGAGGGCAAATTCAGGTTAGGCCACCCAGGGTGTGAGACATGTCAAAACCCATGACTACGACCTCTTTTGCCCCACAATTCATTCAAGTCTATTCTGGTGTAATGCCGGGCGAACGTCAACACCACTGATAACACGTCAGCACAATGTGCGCGGCACAGCGTCAGCACCGAGCACCGGCGCCACGGTGCCTTTATCTGCTCGCTCAGATGCTCCTTGGACTTTTAAAAGGGGCACAATCAGCAACGCACTAGTTTGCTCGTCGCCGAGACCGAGCCGCGACAGGGCGTCCTGTGGCGCAATCCCGGTCAACCCTGTGTCCGCGCTCCGCTTCCCCAGGTCTATCTTTAGTCGTAAAAACCATGTGATTCATACAGTCTGAAACGCTTAGTCACCGGCATCGGTTTCTGTATTATTAGAGCTCCGTCGACCCGCTCAATGCCACAGGGGCGCTACAGCCGAGCTGAGTGGCTCTCCTGCCAAGACCTTGGGAGGCATTTGTGGAGGGACGACTGTGTGTGAGGAGCGCCGGTAAAGTGCACCAGGTGTTCCAACGCGCGACGGCTGATTAGCTCCTGCGGGGACCGTAAGCAACGCGGCGCCCTTCTTCACGGCCCCGATGCACACGGCGCTTGTTAAAACTCAGGGGGTGAAAATCTCAGCAGGGTTTCGCGTTCGGACGTCATCGACGCGATGCCGCGGGTCGGCAGGTCGGCCTCGCACACACTCAAACATAGCACGCGACATCATAATCACATCTTCTACAACAGAAACACTCGCGGGGCCAGTGGTGTCCCCGCATTTTTATTGAATCTTTCGGTCGCCTCAACCCACTAATCGCCGTGCACTCCATAAAAATCCCGGCGAGTTGAATTCCAAGGCCACTCTTAACGGCGGCTGGATGCAGAAATAAACTGAGTTTACTGCCGCAAACAAAGTGATGTGACCTGGAAAGGTTGTATTTTTCGCTGGCATAACGGCTGTATTTTAGAGTCCAGTCCCAGGGTGGGCTCTAATTACCTGTCTGGGGCCACTGCACAGCCTTGGTCTCAAGCGCTGGCTAATGAAGTTCCCGTTGGCGCCATGTTTATCAACCACGAGCCCAACAACCAGAAAAATGTCTTCCCTGCCGGGGCACGCGTTGTTTCGATCCCGCCCTCCCGGCCGGATGGATCGGGGGATGACGGAGATAGGAGGGCGCGGGCCCGTACCGCGCTCCCGTGTTGGGCATGAGCTTGGATGAGCAACAGCACAAGCACTTGCAAGGAGGAGTCTGAATCGGCCGTGTACATTTGACCAAATATTGCGCGGTCACGCTTCAACTTATGTCAACTTTCACGGTGTGAAGTGGACAGGCGTGGGCACCGGGGCCAGAGGGAGGCTGACGCCGCTTATTGAGCCTTTTTGGACAAACACCTACGGAACTCCACCACACGGTTGGATTTGGGGAACATTTGTAACGTCGACGGCTCCTCCTTCGCCGTTGCCGGCTGAGGTGTTTTTGTTTTTTTTGCACCCCACGTTACCCGCGGCACCTCCGCAAAACGGACGCGCTCGGGACAGATGCACCGCCGGGTTTTCCATTTTTAAGCAACCCATTTCATTTTTCCGAGTTTGCTCTTCACGCGTCCTGTGTGCATCGCTGGCTATTCAGTTTGCATTGCATGTTCAAAGGGCCTTGACTGATTGGATAATTTGATTTTGCATGCAGCGCCGTACGGCGAGCGCTAACGTCTTTATTGCTGAAATCTCAGCCCTTTGTGATGGGTACGGAGCGGAGTAAATCTAATATAACACTAATAATAACGATGCAACCGGTAACGAGTGCGTGCGGCTACACCTCGTTACGAGCCGCACAACCGCAGCAAGTGTTTTCGCGGGGAACCACCGAAACACGAGTGTGCGTCATGTCACCAGATCCACTTTGCGGCTCCGGTTTCCTCATCAACTCCCAGACGAGGCAGAAAGAGATAGTTGTCCTTTGACTTTCAAATTTTTATGTGCTTTCATTATCTGCCCGCGACAGAACGAGCTTCCAGTTAACTTAATAACTGTGACACCCATTTCTCATAAATATGCAAATACAATACAGACATCCTCAGTATGTCGGGCAGGAAAGGGGGACTTGGGCAAAAATTACGTCGCCGGCGCAGTCGAACGTAGAGTTTTTAAGTGTGCCCGACGCGCGGCACGCCTTTCAAATAACGTGTTTGAGCTGGCGTGCCGCGGCACCGTGTGTCGCCAAAGGGCAACACGCTAACTTGTCGCAGTGGATTTAATCACCCAAAATGGGAGCATTCCGTGTTGCTCTCATCAATGCTACTCGGTTGAAGTGTGTGTTTGTGTGTGTGTGGGGGAAGGGTGTTCCACTGCGGTGACAACCGAGGCAGATAGAGACCGAATGTTCTCCCATGCGTCCCATTAAAAAAAAAAAAAGTACATTATAACAATGGAGGTCTGGTTATATTGTGGTGGAATATCATTTCACAGCCCGTCTCTTCATGCCCCGCTGGACAGCTGGATCACGGCAAACCCGGCCTCCGCAGACTGCAAGGCGACGTGGGTTCGGAAAATTAGGGGGAGGGAGGGGGTTATTAGGGCGTCGCAGGCCTGTTGGTTCCCACTGTACATTCCACTGCGGCCCGCCGCGTGGACCCTCACCAGCACGCCGCACCACCCAAACACCCACCCGCCTTGACGGAGCTCCGCCTTGACCCCGTCTCCGCCCCCAGACTGCATGACACTCAGCCGCCCGTTCCTCGCCTCTGCGTGTCTGTCCTCGCTGATCCTCTTCCTCTCCGGCGGGAGAGGGGACAAAGATGGGGTCCGCGGGACACCCAGCCATCCCCGCCCACCCATCGCCACCTCGCTTGCCCACTCCCTCGCTCGCTCTCGCTCTCTCTCTCTCTCTCTCTCTCTCTCTCTCCCTCCCCCTCTGCTGCCCCATCAGGTCGGCCTACTGATGGCTAATAAAAGAAGCAGCTTTTGACTGTGAACAGCTGGGATCCTGTGATCTGGCCCGGCAGGCGGCTGCCGGAGCCTTCTCTAAGTGAGCGGAATAGTAAAAAAACACAGAGGAGAACAGAGGAGGAGAAGAGAGGAGAGATGGGGGGCAGGAGGGAGGGAAAAGAGACATGGCAAGAAGGAAAACTAATGAGAAAACGAGAGAGGCGGCGGGAAGGAAAGAGCGGAGGGGAAGGGGAAAGAGAGAGAGAGCCAGCGACGGAGAGAGAGAGAGAGAGAGAGAGGGAGGGAGGGGTAAAAAGTGAAAATAGGCAAAGTACAGTATAATGAGGGAAAGAGAAAGAGAAAGAGAGAGGAGAGAGAGAGAGAGAGAGAGAGAGAGAGAGAGAGAGAGAGAGAGAGAGAGAGAGAGAGAGAGAGAGAGAGAGAGTCGGTGCTCGCCCAGTCCGTGGCCTTTCGGGGTCTAACCAGCTAATCAATAGCACAGAAAAAACACTATTTCAGCCTCTCGCCGACTTCCCCATCCGGGGGAAATTCCACGTTTCCCCCAATCCCGCGCTCATACCCCCGCCCTACGCTTTTCATCACCGCCCGACACAGAAGTCATCGAAGAAAACCAAACGGAAAAGAAAAAGTAAAGCCCCGCGCACCTAACCCAATTACACGGAAATGAAGGGAAACTTCCCCCGCGCAATTTCCCGGGTGTCTAGGCAGAAACCAGACCTGACGCCAAAAAAAAAAAAGCAAAAAAAAAACAACAAAAAAAACAACCGAAAATTTCCCTCACATTAGTTAAGCCGCTATTATGAAAAGACGATGAATTGTCATAAAAATGTAATTTAAAGTTAATTGTTTTTTGTATTTTTTTTTTATTCTACGCTGTCGAGCTTCCTATTGACAGTGCGCATTACATTGACTAAATTGGATAGAGAGTTAATCGGCCTCAACCAAAGTAATGGGAACTCGCCGAAATTGGCATTCTATTGATTGCAACACTTCTACCCGAGGCTAAAAAAAACAAACCAAAAGAAAAAAAAAAAAACCAACAAAAAAAACCCCTTAAATTTGACGATCGCGGAATCTCAACAATTCCAGAAAATCTCTCGCTAAAATCTACGATCCGCTCTAATGACCGCCACCGGGCGATGACGCAACCTCCGAGCTCCACCTCGCACGGGACGCCCCCCCGCCCCGCCGCCGGTCACCATTCTCACACGCGGTGTTATTTTGGGAATCGACCTCGGTTGGAGGCTCCCCGAATTCCTCCGCTCCTCTGGGACGGCTTTGAAGCGTCCCTGGGAGTATGTGGGAAAGAATAAAATAAAGGGAAAAAAAACAAAAAAATGAACGCTGCCAAATTTGGGACGAGGCCCCGGCCTTCCTCAGCCCTACGCCCTTGGCCGGCGTTCCGATCCCGGCTTTGGTAGAGACGTGACCGTTTCACCACCAGGCCCACCAACCCCTCAAGCCTTCACCTGGCCCCAACCCCTCCCCAACCCCCCCCGAAACAAAGACTCCAGACGGAGCCGACGGACGAACCCTGTGAGGATTAAAACGCCACTAACTTAAATAGTCGCGTGAGGGGCGTATGACCCGCCCCGCCCGACCTTCTGCCCCCTAATTCTGGTGGTATTTGTAGATCCCTGTTCAGTGTGTGTGTGTCCGTCCGTGTGTGTGGGTTGGTGCATGTAGTGCTGGAGGTGGTAAGTGTGAAAGACAACTCCAGATGCTCCCAGCTGGCCCAAACCCAGCGAGGCTAATGCATTTCTGCCTGCCTAATTAGAACACACACACACACACACACACACACACACACACACACACACACACACACACACACACACACACACACACACACACACACACACACACACACACACACACACACACACACACCACCCCTCCTCGCCATCGGTGTCCTGCTGTTTCGGTGGTTTTATAGTAGGAAGAACATATGCCCCCCCTGTGTTTTATGCAGGACACAGAAACAGACAGCTAAACAAACAACCTGGGGCCTAATTACTCCAGGAGGGAGACCAGGGGCGAGCTGGGCTGATGGGTTTGAGGAGTGCCGTGAGTAATGGTGTGTGTGTGTGTGTGTGTGTGTGTGTGTGTGTGTGTGTGTGTGTGTGCGTGCGTGCGAGGCGGTGAAGACGACCCCGCGTGTCGATTCTGGCCACGCCCGGATATCTGGACGAAACGACCTCGATAGAGATCGTTTGGACGACGTCTAGGGGGGTGACTGCTGGTGCCTTTGGGGGGGGATTTCTGAATGAGAAATTACTGAGAAGCAATCGTTCAATGTGGATGGTGGGCGTCAGAGACGAGTTGTATGGAAATAGTTCACATTTAGAATAAGGCTGGGCGATATTGACAAACATTTTAAGATCTTTGGACGAATTACCTGATCATTTGCCAATGTTATGCACTGCAGTATTTAACGATAAAAAACAAACAAAAAAAAACTGGGACTGGGTGTGAAGGATCATTCATAGTGTTGACATTGTGAGGAAGTTGCCATTGGAAAGTTGCGTTGCGTTAGTGCAAAAACAGCTTCATCTATTATCACAATATTTGCAAAATTCCAGACAACACCCCGTACGGCGTCACGATATTGATATCATATCGCCCCAAATTCCGAAGGGGGAAAAAAAAAAAATCCACAAAACACGCCGGCACAAGCAGTCGTGGGAGTAAGAAGTGCAACCGGGACTTAATATCTCAGCTGTCACACACACACACACACACACACACACACACACACACACACACACACACACACACACACACACACACACACACACACACACACACACACACACACACACCCACCCCCCCCCCCCCCACTGCTACAGTGCAGGAACTCACGTTGGCTGTGACTGACAGAATAGGAGCATGAAGTGATTAGCTCCTAATTTGAGGCGTGGGAGGGGATGCTCATAAATATACGGGGCAGTCGATTAACGCACTGTCTAGCTCACCATGGTGCAAATTGGCAGCGGATATCAATTATAGAGATGGTGACTTGGGCATCTCCATGACTATGTAGGATGTATTTGTCCCCTTGGCGTAAGAAGAAAATATAAAAATAATCATGAGAGGCGATACAATCCGGGATTTTGGGATCATAATAGGGCTGTACAATATCGGGAAAGAAAACGAAAGAAACATTGCAATATTTTTTTCAGGGATATATATTGTGATTTGAAGAAAATACAGGAATTTTCACGAGACGGCTTGAATAGCTGTATTTACAAAGAATGACTCATTTTATAATGACTGGCGGGATTTTGTAGGGGAGAGCATCTACATAGAAAAATACAAAATAATAATTTCGTTATTCTTGGCACAGTTAGGCCACAATCAGGGAACTGTCAAATGTGACAGGAAGGTTTATTTTTCACTTTGTTTATAAAAATAATAAAAAACATGAAAAAAACAAAAAAAAAAAAAACTATTTCGAATCAAAACTATTGAAATAAGTAATGGAAAGTTATCGGTGTAAAAAATAAAAAAGTATATTAAAACGTAGTGAATTCAGGATGTAAACAGAAGGGTGTGCGCACAGCGATGCCGGTTCCATCGCCGTGTCGCGAAGCGGCGTCCAGAGCTTTACAGCAATCCTTTCTTTGGGGAATGACTCGTGGGCCGGATTATTACAACACATGTCCGTCCGCTCGATGCAGTGACGCAGGGGGTTCGCGACAGGGTGGGCGAGTCGGGAGCGCGACCGAAACAACGCAGGTGGGGGGGTCTCTCGGGGAAATTCGGAGAAGAAACCTCAGATCAGGGTACACCGCGTTACACCGCACGGACTTCTCTTGCGGGTGGGTCTTGGAAAATGGGAACCTCGTGGGTTTCCCTGCTGTACCGAGCAGCTGAAAAGTTGGGAGCGCCGCGCGCGTTTGAGTTCGTTTGCCTTCCTTGACACGGGTCGTCCCCCCACGAGGGCGACGTGGAAACGACGTTGCCGCGCGGTCGAAGGTCGCCACGTTCACTCCACGGTTGCCTTGCAGTAAAACAACGCAGTTTCCCGAACTGCACAGGCGGTTCTCATCAACCTACTTGACCATAATATCCGTGCAGTTGATGATCGTTTTCAAAATGTTTGTGCGTCGATGTGTCATCTAGGCACCAATAGTCATCCCCAAAATAGCACCAAATTATCTATGTTGAGGTACCGTATATCACCCAACACCCAG
Source organism: Zeus faber (assembly GCF_960531495.2). Classification (NCBI taxonomy): domain Eukaryota; kingdom Metazoa; phylum Chordata; class Actinopteri; order Zeiformes; family Zeidae; genus Zeus; species Zeus faber. The sequence goes on along the minus strand of NC_137209.1, from coordinate 20,919,443 downwards.
TCACGTTATGCTGGTGGTGAAACGGTTAAATGCAGTAATTATAAAGCAAAGACGTGCACATATTTGCAGCAGAATCACTTAATGAATCATTAGCCGCGAAATCAGTCGAAAGGTTTATTAACCGCCACGACAACTGTAATTAATGCAATATCATCACCTATTTATCTCCCCACGTACACCACTCCCATTATATCTGTCTTATCACTTAGATTTGCAGTCGCATTAATTGATAAGTCTCGACTGCGGCCCCCGACCGCAATTAATCTCGGGGATGGAGGCCGGCTCCCGAGATGCCGACGAGGGAGCCGCGCCCGTGCGCCAGGCGCGTCGGGCCCCGCGAGGGCGAGGGCCGCCGGGTTAAGCAAAACCTTCAAAATAAACAACGGGCGATGCAGATAAGGACAAGGAGCGGGGCGGCATGGGCGGAGGCTCTGAGGATGGGGGGGGGGGGGGAGAGAGGAGATGGAGTGTGAGAGTGAGAGAGTGAGAGAGAGCGAGCTCCCAAGGTCAACGTTAAGTGGAGTCGGCGTGGACAGATGTCAGAAGTGATAAGCGCCGGCGCTGACGAGCCCGGGCTTGGCTATCGGTTACCACCCCGGAGCCCGGGGCGGGGCCCGCGCCGAGACGACGCCGACGCCTCCCTGTGACGATCAGTGCCTCCGGAGGTCGTGTAAAATGGCCGCCGCCGTGCCAAGGCATTACCACGAGTCACTGGCTCGGGCGCCTTCCGTTTTTTTTCCTGTTTTTTTTTTCCCCTCTCTCCCTCAAAGGAAGTGCCATCTGTGAGTGACAGCGGGGGCCTCGGTCATTTATTTTCAACGCGGTAAACAAGCTGCCGGATGCTTTGCCATAGTATGAGCGACGCGCCACCACGACGGAAAACGATACGGAGCGCCGCGCGCTCGGGATCGCATCTCCGTTCGATCCTCCGTTCTATTTTTTATTTTTACTTTTTTTCTTCCTCTGAAAAGTCGCTCGGGAAGCGGACCGGCACAGCGGCCAAAGACACAACAACACGCTAGTGCCGGGTTTTGCTGTAAGCAGAATCGCTTTCGATGAGGGAATTGCGGTGAAGGAGGGGGTTAAACAAATCAATACAAGGTAATTTACAACAGCGTTCTATCATCATTGACGATCCGTCAAAACCTGAATCCAAAACTGCAAAGCCAAATCATTTTCAAAAAGGACTTTCCTCTAATTCCACAAACATAATGAATAACCTGCGAAATCGATGCCGCCTGGCGTGCCGTATTGAACTCGCACGCTCCACTTGAACCAGGGGACGCTGCGCGCGCTCGCCCGCCCGCCCGCCCGCCCGCCAGATGTTCCCAGGCGCTGCATTTGTATTCCGCGCCGTCCACCCGAACCGCGCACCTCAAAGGGAACGCACGCAGCCTGAAGAGGGCGGCCCGAGACGGGGGCCGTCCGGAGGCCTCAAAAACCTCGCTTTCGAAGGCGTTCAGAACGCGGCTCGCTCGTCCGGCCCGGAAGCGGCTCGAATAAATAAATAAATAAATAAATAAATAAATAAATAAATAAAAAAGTTTTAATAAAAGCGATTTGACTGCTGAAGATATAAAAAAAAATAAAGCCCCAGAGGAGTGTATCAAACACATCCGGCGCCTTGTCTCGGCCGGTCTCAATGAGGCTTAAGCTCCTCAATGGAGTTGGCCTCGAACGGAGCCAAATCGACCCGGGTCACAGCCCGCTGTTGTGGTGAGCGGGGGGATGAATAAAATCATCGCTCGCTCATTGAGGGCTTGCCAGGGCGGGGTCAAGCGCTCTGAACCCCCACCGGGAGTCCGGGCCCCATCTCCTCAAAGGAGAGGAGGAGAAACCAAGGAGGGGGGCTCCGTGAGGGGGGCCTTGACTGGCAGGCGAGATGACGGGGACCCGGCTCCCCCGGCTCTCGCTTTTACTTTCAAAGAGAACTTGCAAAAAAAAAATAAAAATAAAAAAAAACAACAACAAGCCCGGCGAAGACGGCGTGGAAAAAAGAAACAAAAAAACAAAACGGGCAAACGCCGCATCGACAGAGGAAACAAAAATAGGATTTGCGGCACACAAGGCGAGCGCGCGCCGTCTTTAAAGCTCGGACTGCTCGGTCAAAGGAGCAGGAAACGCGGCGCGTCCCGCTCAGACCCGTGAAACGCTCGTTTTGCTCGTCTGCTTCCTCCCCGCGCCGGTCAGGGCGGGGCCCCGCCGGCCCGCTCGATTCAGCCGTCTTGGGAGCGCCCCCCCCTCCCCGCCGCCCCCCCCCGTTTTAGGCCGCAGCCTCTGGGTCTTGCAAGAAAAGGATATTGATTATCAATAAACTCATTAAGAACTAACGAAGGACTCGCAGCTCAAACGAAACAATTTGCTGCGGTCAAAACAAGAGCTTTGGCGCGGGGTGGCTTTCGCGTTCGGCGGCCCTCGCTCGGCCTCGCGCACCCCTTGTTTTGTCCCCGGGAGCCGTGGCCTCTTGACTTCTTCCATATCAGCTGTCCCCAACGCAGAGAAGACAGTCGTTTGAAAGACAAGCACTAATATCGGAGCGGTGAACAATAATAGTGAATAGCTAACTATTTTTTTTTTTTTGCTTTGGTCCTGGATTTGGGTATTAAACACATAATTATAATTGAAATGATTATTTTATGTAGAACGTCTATTATCCCTAATGGTAGCTGGCAGTTGACCATGTCTGCTGCATCCATTCTGTTCCCAATTTGTATTTTCAAGAGCGCATGGCAAGTGTGTCAAACTACCACCTTCTGCGCACGGGTAATGTAAGGGCTGCCCCCGATTTGACATTCTACCAGTTGAATATTAGTCGCCAGTTCAAGCCATTACCCGACTAATCGTCACACATTTATGATATTTAATAAATATATATTTTTTGGGGGGCATCAGAAAATGCTTTGAGTTCCGGGGCTGAGAAAGAATGTTCTAACTAACATTGTTAGCACTGCGCTACATTACAGGTAAATGCAAAACCTAACAACCAGCCTTTAAAATATAAACATCATTTACAAGCTCAAAGCGAGCCGCATGTTAATTACACCAGTTAAACGTGAAACTTATCGGGCCCTGTTTGTATTTTATGAAGGTTCACATTTAAATGTTATATTGACATCAAATGCACTGAAATGCGGCGTACGGAAGATGTTTTACCCCGCGTCGCCGTCCCCTCGTCGGCCACATTTCCCGGGGCCGTGGACTCTGTGAGTCTCTGCGCCGTCCCCGGCCCCCGGCCAGGGGGGAAACACTTGTTTTTGTTTAAATTTGCTTCAAATTAAAGGCCCTCTCGCGTTTCATACACAGCTCCAGCCACATACTGCAGATTTGAAGAAAAATTTGGACAAGGCTGAGGCTATTTGGACCTGTTTTTCCTTGGTCGACTCCTCTTTTGGACAAACGTTTGGTTGACTCTTTGAGGGCGGCCCTGGTTATGACCAAGTCCATCATTGCAAAGGGTTGTTTGTAATTGCTTTTCATAAAAGTTTATTTTGTTGTAACTCAACTGTCCCTTGCAATTGATGAAAAGCCTAGCGCGAGGCAGTTGCTTGTGAATTGCAGGCGGGAAGGGAGGCGGCCATTTTGTGCCCGTCTTTGCCGCACCAGTACAGCATATGTGATAAAGCGCCTTGTCACAGCCCCCTTGCACTTGCCATTATGGCTCTGCTCCTCAAGCCTGGGGAAAGATGGGCCTGAAGATCGAGATACTGCAGAGGAGTCGGACATCTACTCTGTTATCACAACCGCGCCATTAATAAGTTTGCCTGGTGGCCTGAGTCCCCGTGTCCCGGGGGCTCTCCCTCTGCGTTATCGCGTCCCCGGTACGGTCTAAAATGAAACGGCGCCGGGAAAATATGGCGACGGCGGTGACGGGGGTCTAAAAATGGGGAAGGGAAGGCGATGTCAGCGTGGTTAATCGAAAATAATGGCCCGCAATTTACTGCCGCAGTCCTGACCGACGTTCGATGTACTGATGCAGGAGATCGAATTTTAATGCGTACGTTCAATCATTTGGCGCAGCCCACTGATGTTTAGGGCCATGGCCAAACAGCATATGAATCATTTGAATCTACAGGGCGGAGGTTATCATAATGCAGTAATAAACAAGGGAAACCCGGAGACGCGGCACCCCGTCCGCGGCGGGTGCCTGCGTCCCCGTGCGTAGGCGTCTCGGCACGGACGCAAACACATGTGACGGGGGCTCGGGCGGCCGGTCGGGCGAACGGGGCTCCACCTCCATTTTGACCTCAAACAGGGGCCACCTGCTGTACTGCTGACACCCAACAACATCATCTGCCAGATGATAAGAGTCCCTCCAGCCCGCCACACTCCCTCACTCCTCCGACTACTCCGCTGTTATTGAGCACTCGAGGCTGAAAAGACGGATAATGAGCGAGGGGGGAATTGAGTGCCATGAGCCTTCAAAAGCCTTCTACTGGCAGACAACCAACACGCAGTCAGTTAACACAACATCACAAGTCCCTTTTGGAAAGAATTTTTTTTATTTTTATTTTATTTTTTTTTCAAGATGCAAGAACACGCCGCGGCAGTGCAGCCTTCAACCTCGTCCAAGCTATCAGGGAAAGCGCTAAATGGCAAAATAAGGTTTTTGGGGTTTTTTTTTTAACCTGGCTTTGTTTAACGGCCGGTAGGATCGGCGCGGGCGGGGAAGCGGCGCGGCCGGAACCGGCGTCTGTGATCCGCCCTCCGCCGCCTCGCATCTGAGTCAGCGCTCAGCACCTGAACAGCGTGGCTTGGCTGATCGCGAGAGCGTCTTGAAGTGAGCCTAATTCAGACGAGCTCGCGATCAGCGGGGCCCCGCCGCGGTGGCCTACTCGAAACGCAGCTGCGACTCGGCCCCCGACGCTGGATTCCCGATCAAACAGTCACACCTTATTGTCAGGTCTCCCGGCTCTTGGCGTGAAAACCAAAGTGCTTCTCCTCAATAGGCCGTGAAAGGCAGAAATCAGCAGCGTGCAATTCCCCTCCATTCACCGAGCTGCTTTTCGACATATCATTTCTTACGTCAGGGCTCCTAATCAAGACGCCGCAGCGCCGCAGCTCTGCGCAGCCAATCTAAGGATTTTATTTTATTTAAGTGCTTCCACAGCTTGCCTTATTTCACTGCGGCGTAATGAGAGTCGTTGCGGAATAATGGGCTTCCATTGAAGGGAGGCATCTGCAGCCACACAAGCCCTAAATGAGTGAGCTAATTTCCAAAAGATAATCACCCCTCCGCCGCTGCGCTTTTATGCCGAGTTGCCGTAGATTGTCAACCCCGGATTTAATGAAGTCAAAAATTACCTCCAACAAGGTCTCTGGAGGCTGGATGTGTCACGAGCATTTGTGTCCCGGTTGCAAAATATAGGAGTGGTGGGGGGTGGGGGGCGTTGTTTAGCAAAACTTTTCAAACATGATAGTTTATAAACGTTCACGTGTTTAAAGGCTACAGTTTAAATTCTGGTTATTTAAGGTGGTCGTCATTAAAAAGGGTCTTTTGAAAATTTCCATGTACAGTGTTTATTGGCACCGAAGTTAACCAGCGCGGATGGCTTGTGCCAGCAAAACAGGACCAGCTGGCCACCTCTAAGCCATTTAGATGGTTTGTTTGTTGTCACGTATCCATTCCATCACAATCACTGATAACGCCTCACCAGTACGATTTTTTTTATTGATTTTGTCAAGAAAAATAGAATATATATATATAAGGAATGGCCGGTTGAGTAAAAACAGCCCTCATTGCCTTGAGTTTAACAGTGTTTCCACCATTCATGGAAAGGGAAGCCAAACCTTCCCCGGCGCAAAGAACCACTCGGCGGCATTGGGAGAGAAAAAGCGGAGACGCCGCGAACCGAGGGACGGGGAGAAAGCGCCGAAGGGGTTTCCGACCGAATAGCCGCCGCGACGTCAAAGAATCGACAAACGGCCCTCACGTGCCTCCACGAGCAAACAAGTGAGATTCCTCAGGATGCCGGGGTAATGAAGTCCGCCGGGACGAGCCGAGGCACAATTAAAAAATAAAGTCATCCCTCTCTCTTTATATTTTTTCCCCCGCCTCTCTTTACCTCTCATCTTGCGTCTCTGTTTTTCAGTCTCTCCATGTGAGATTGTGTGCGTGTGTGTGTGTGTGTGTGTGTGTGTGTGTGTGTGTGTGTGTGTGTGTGTGTGCGCGCGTGTGTGTGTGATGACAGAAGCTATGGAGTCATGCAGCCCTTACAGATGGCAGATATGAAGAAAATAGGAGGAGGCAGGAAGAGAGGAATTGTGTACAAGCAGAGCAGAGCGCTTTGACAGAGAGAAACCTGGGCCCGTCAGAACAAATGGGAAAGGTCACAAAATATGACAATGTTTTGTAATATCCCCCGTTTCCGCTCGCCTCTTGTTTTTTTATTTGTTTCGTTTTTTTTTTCCATTCCCCCGCCGCCTAACCCGTCTCTAAAGCAACGCCGGGCCCTTTTAAGGTGCTGTCGACCCGGAGACCTAGCTGTTTGCCGTGATTCAAGGTTTATTAACACCGCCGGGGCCGTCAATTACCGCTCGGGACGCACCAATGACACATTCCGACCGCTGTTCCAAAATTCCAAGTGCTGATCCGGCCCATAATTTTCACTCAACAGAACAGACTTTGAGCCCCATCTTTGGTCGATAGAGCATGTAACATTTACAACAATTTATTGTTATATCAATATTGTGATTTGAGGGTAGACACGGTCTGGGATGTTGGTTATCATAACATTGTGCTGTATTGTAGTTAAGGCTGCACTATAGTAAAGTAATGTCATTTTCTGAACTCCGTAGACTGTTCTAATCAATGCCTTTTGCCGATATTCCCCAGCCCGAGAACAATGACGAACATGTAATCCATTTTCTAGCATTGGACACCAACCGGCCAGATTCAATTTGTCAAAGTACAAAAGCGCTCAGGTGTGTTAATCCCCTGACATGTGCGATCCGCCTGCAGGTTATTTTAGCCTGATCAATGCATCCCTAATTACATCTAATATGGTTTATGAGAAGTCTTTTCCCCGCTCATGGGTCTGCGGAAATGGCCTTTTGCTTGAGCTCAAAACAATAGGCAGCCGACAGCGGCGGCGGCTAATTCCCTGGGGCAATGTTATGCAGGCTGTCTGCCCGAGCGGGGAAGCGGGACAACAATATGGCTCGAAGCGAGCGCAGGACATCCCCCTCCCGGCTTTGTGCAACGGCTCGTCACAATGGACGGACGGGAAGTTTTCCAAAAAAAAACAAAACAGAAAAAAAAAAACAGCGCAAGGCGAAAAGATGAAGAACGGAGCGCGGAGCAGATTGTATGGAGAGAGAGGAAGTAATCACATATTTTCACAGCTTCCAAAATGAAGTTTTGGATAGCCTGCCTGACACAATGCTGTAATAAGCGCGCGCGCACACACACGCACGCACGCACACACACACACACACGCACGCACGCACGCGCACGCACGCACACGCACGCACGCACGCACACACGCTTTCATCCGCCCGGTTCTTCCCGGATTTTTATGGAGATCTGAACGTTGTGCATGGGAAAATCAATTTACAATATTAAAAGCTTGACGGGCGGCAGACGGCGTCAACAAATCAAAACTTCCATTAATTTTGCATGATTTTCTTTCCCTCTGTACTGTATTCCAAATTAGCTTTCTCTTTCAGATAATACCATAGAGAGAGGAGAGAGGAAAGAAAAGCCCCGGCTGCAGCCTATTTGCCTTGCCAAAACGCAAACTCAAATCACGAGGCGGAATTACGAAGTCGGTCGAACGAGGGAGAAATGGGCGCGGCGTGTGGAGGGCTGGCGTGTGGATTCTGTGTTCCATGTTTTCCCTGCAAGGAAGCCGCCCGCCAGTTTCCCCTCATCTCCCATTCCAGCTGCACGTCCCCAGGAAGGTGCAAGATTGTATATGTGTGTCAGTCCATCCCACCTTCTATGAAGTGGATGACAGGCTCGCCGCGCACGCACGCACGCACGCACGACACAACACTCCAAAAAGCCATTAAGATCAACAGGACTCTGGCTGTGTAAACCATGCTTCACCCGCACGTCAAGCGTCCGTCTTCCTCCCGTCCACACACGAGCGGCACCGGTCGTCCTCTTTTACCTTTTTCCTCAAACGCACCCCGGGCGAGGCCTGTGTCCAATTTCACCGTCACTTAAACACTCCCGGAATGTTTCTTTGGGCGGAAAACAGCTGGGGACCGCGTGCAGGGACACGGCGGAGGATCGACTGCGGCGGCTAGGGGTTACGCGGCCCCTACACCTGACTCGGGGCCCCCACCCCATCCAACCCATCCACCCCCCACCCCCCCCGGCGCCGCTAGCATTCTTCCTGGAAAGCTTTCTATTGGGGTCACCGGCGCTCTTTTGAACGCAGATCCGGAGATCCACAGGCGCGAGCGAGCGAGGCCCACCTGTGGCAACACTCAACCAGTGACGGCTCCTCATTGTATTTGAACGTATTTGATCGTATTTAACTCGTTGCGCCCAAGTACGTAGGAGAAATATCGAGAAGGGATGTGATGAGAACTAAGGATCTATATTCCGCCGCCACGCCGATGCCAACCACAACAAACCACTACATTTTCAAATCACCGCTTTGACTATTTGCTTCCTTCCACCCCCCCCCCCCCCCCCTATTTCACGGCGACGAGCCGCACGACTCCATCGCCGCGGCGCGGATCCCGGAGCGGCGCGAGACGGGTCATGAATACCGGGGGTTGGGGGGCTGGGGGTGATCTCATCGGGATCGGCATTTCGGGCGCTCTCACGCCGCGTCCGATGCCCAGCTATGCGCGACGTCCTAAATCCATTCCGCGTGAGCTACGCTGGACAAGTAACCCAAGCGCGCCAATCACCTCCACCCTAAATCTGCCATTCTAAGTATATCTGAAGCCGCGTCGCCCCCAAAATACATCTGCCGTTATGCGGCTCCAAAGATAGTTTGAGTCCTAATTGGAGTTCCAGGGCTGCAATAAAGTCGGCGCTGCCGTATTTAAGTGGGCGCGAGGCTGTCGCCGGGGCAAAACCGCTGACTGTGTCAACCGCGCAAGTCGGCAAATATGTGACGGGCGTCGAGAAACGCGGGCTTTTAAAAACCGGGCTTAGGCCAAAGAAATTCTGGGACCGTTGCGATTCCAGAAATATCTGGGCCGGGGTCCTCTTCCTCCTCCCCTCCTCCTCCTCCTCGCCAAACTAAATATAAACACCGTCTGCCCGGTGTTATCTTTAACTGCGCGTGATGCAACTCCCCGAAACCCCTCTGAAAGAGTGGCTGAAATATAGATGAGGAGCAAAACATATACGCGGGGGTTCCCATCCGGCGTCGCGCGGCTTTGAAGACGCCGGTAACAACCGTCACCTGTCAATATCTAGCACCCCCCCCCCAAAAAAAAAAAACAACAACATCGGAGAGGAAGCAGGAAAGGAAAGCAGGGGACGTCGTCAAAGAGCGGGAGGAAAAAAGAAAAACGCGCCGCGGCGATTATGATCAAACGGCGACAAAACGGAGAAAAGGATGTTTTTCCTCGGCGACACCCGGCGGATGGGAGCGAGGCAGGACGAGTAAACACCGCGACGCGCATTAAAATCCAATACCCGCTTCCCCGCGCGGAGCTATTTATCCCCCTCTGGCCACCATTTGCTTTGCAAAACGCACGCGTGAAATTCTCGAGAATGCCCCCCCCCCCCCTCCCTGCGAGAGGCTAAATAATAGATTAGGAAACGCAGCCCCCCCCTCCCCCGCCCGGCCTTGCGACTTCAAGCCGTGGCTGTCTGGCCTCATTAGCGGGGCCGAGTGTAACAGATAGCCGGCCGCTCGCCCAGGTGACGGCGGCGGCACCGCCCGAAAGAGAATATAGGGGCAGCCCCCCCCCCGGCGCGACCCGTCTTGTAATCCGCCCCCGAAGCAGATAAGCCTCCGGGCAGGGATCAACCGAGGGGCGACGGCCCGGGCGTCGAGGGACGGACGGACTGACGGGGGCTTCGAGGGTTTCTCCTCCGGGAGCCCACTGCCAGGATGGACGGGGGCCGGGCGGGAGGGCGTCGGGGAGGTTTCTGTTTTCCCGAGGAAGGACGGAGAGCGCGGGGGGTTTTGTCCGTGCCGTCTGGTCGCAACCAGAGGTGACCTAAGCCATTATTATACGCTGATTGCCCCCCGTCCCCCGCTCCCCTCCCTCCTCCACGGCGCGGGACTCTCTCTCGCCCTCTCACTCTCTCCCCCTCCACATCCCCTTCCAAATGGCAGTCATTATACCGGACATGAAAAGTCATTTTAGTTCCGCCTGGCTTCTTCAAAGCAGCCAGCTATAATTGCAGATTGGGGAAAGGGGGGAAACGGGAGAGAGAGAGAGAGAGAGAGAGAGAGAGAGAGAGAGAGAGAGAGAGAGAGAGAGAGAGAGACAGAGGGTGCGTGTCACAGGGCGGAATTTTAACTTTATCTTTCAAAACTCACAATTCATTTTTTAATCCAAAGGGGAGTCGGGGGGGCGGGGGGGACGACAAATATTTATCCAATACAACCAATATTTACAGCTTTACTTTGGCGGCGGGATCTCCATCCGCGGCACATTTTGGGATTCGTAGAAGCCAAACGGGGGAGGGGAAAAACGTGCGTTCCTCCTCCCAAACCTGCAACACCATCCATGAGGAAGAACAACCGCGACAACGCTGACGTTCAACGTCTCATTTGCCGTTGTTGACGCTCTTATCGACGCCTCCGCCCGCTTGGTCGTAATACCCACCTCGATGATGGCATTTTTTACCCCCAAAGTATCGTCGAATGACTGGGATATGATATGGGATATGGGGTGTCCGCACGATATCCGATTTTGCCGATTTGACCATAACAGGAAAACGAGTGCGGAGCAGGGCATGTGCAGCGTGTTTGGAAGCCGGGGCGCTCTCGCCCCGCGCAAAAACCCCCCTTTTCAGCCGCCTGCGTCTCCCCGCTTTTCTGAAAGCGGGGACCGGGGGGGGACTCCGCCCGCGCGTATCCCTCAAGGAATTACGATGCAAATCAGGGAAACGTTTCCAAATTATGAGAGGAACCCGTCCTCCATTAAATGCATTCCTCATTCGTGAAATTGCCGTGTGCCAGTGTCACCGCACGTTCTAATGGAAGCTCCTTCTCTCGCCCCGGCGCCGCGGCTGATCTGACACGGGCAGATGTACCGCGGTGCCGGGGGAAAATGTCTTCTCCAGCGACTTTTTTGCTTTTGTTTTTTTGTTTTTTTACGCGACGCTGTGACGTTACGGCCGGTGGCGCAAGGTCAGCGCTGCGCCGCACCGTGTAAGTCACCAAACTTAAATGCCTCAAACGGGGTAAATAAAAAAAAAAAATTGTTTTTAATATATAAAATAATGAAGGGTTTTTTTCAAAACAAATATTCACAGCGCTGTCACTCTCACTTGACGTGACACACTCCACCCCTCAGTGTCTCTGAGGGGTGGAGTGGGGGAGGGTCCTAAAAGGTTGCCCCGTTCCCCAGTTTTACGATCCGGCCGCCGGGCTCGCCCTTCCATTTGGCGCGGCGGGTCGCCGGGGCTACACCTCCCGGAAGGAGCCCTGTTAACGCGGGGACCAGAGCAGAGTTGTTCCCCCCCCCCGCTTCTCGCCGCGAAAGGGGCCATCGTGGGGCCCGACCGAAGACCGGACGGAACGAGAGGGCCGGCGGCTCTCGACGGGGACCGGGTCGCTGCGTGTGCGTGGATGACATGGGCTGGCCAAGGAAAGCAGACAGGGTTGATATACTGAGAAAATACGAATATAGATTAAAAAAAAATGTGATTTTCTAGAATGAGGCTCCGCACATTTCAATACCCACCACTATAGGCCCCCCACTCAACTCTCTCTCTCTAATTCTCAAAACTGTCATACTTTAATTGAAATTCCATCACTTGTGTGGCTGCAATTGTGGGATAATTTGATAAAGCTGTGTGACATGAATGCACAGAGCCGCCCGCCACTTCCATTTATTCAACCGGCTTTTATTTCCTCATTCTGCCGGTTATTCAAATGAACCTTGCCGAATTCCCCCCCCCCCCCGAATAATAATAACGAAAAAAAAAATATGACGATAAGGGAAAATTAGACAATGGCAAGGGCATTAAAATAAAAAAAATAAAAAAAAGCCGGCGTCGGGGATTTTACGGTAACAAAACAATCAACATTAAATCAAGATGAAATTCAGTGAAACGTATATCCAATTGATCATTTTAGCCTTTGCCGCCAACTCCTTCCAAAAACTATTAGTGGCTGGTTGCTAGTTGGTTTCAAAATGGAGGTCAAGGGCAGAATTCCATTCCTCTGCCAGTGCCACTGACCCCAATCCAAATCCATACCAGCGTACCCCAAACACGCACGCACACACACACACACACACACACACAACTCATTCTATCACTTCACAACTGGCTACAGGCGTTTGGCATCCATCATGGCTCCTGAAATGGAATCTGCAAGCGGAGGACAGCTGCGCAGGAAAAGCAGCCGTGGCATTCGCTCCTCCCTGGGTCTGTCCCTCGTTTGGACACATCACTGCTTCTCCCATATATATATATATATATATATATATATATATATATATATATATATATATATATATATATATATACACACACACTAATACACACACACTAATACACACACTTAAATACACACACGGCTGACACACTTTGCCTATGGCTCGCTGAAGTGCACGGCTAAATATGTTGAGTGGGCCGAGTGGTCCTCCAACAACTTTCCACCCCAGTGAACAAGGCGTACGCCGGGATCACATCAGGTGCGTCGAAGGCGGACGAAAATGAGGGAACGAGGAAAGGGGAGAATGAGGAAATGAGCAACACTGGTCTGGACTCTGGAAACACTGAATAATGTCAAACAACAGAAATAGAAAAAAGGCCATTTTGTGACGGTAAATGCATGTGTCTACAGGGACTTTCTCTTAAGAACAGTCCAAATACAGAGCTGGTGTCAGATATTAGCGTCACGGTTGTGTATTGATGAGATGGCTCTCGGCGGCACGGCTCTCTACGGAAAATGACAATCACCACAATGTCTGAAATGGATCTGTGACAACACAAAAAAATGTCTCACAGCACCATTTCTAATACAGGCGCCGGCCGAACCGCTCAATTTCATGGCGACCGCGGCGGAAAAGGGATCACATTACTTCCAAACAACGAGCCCGAACCCCAATTTCCAAATGGATTGAGAAACTGAAAGTATCGAGGAGTCTGAATCACCAACGCCGCCAACCCGGCGCTCGCTCTATCGCCGCGTCCGAAACGAGCGCCCCCGACGCCCGTCGGAGCCCGTCGGCGCCCATGGAGCGGTGAAATCCAGTTTGAAATGGAGGAGGATTCCGTCTCGTAAACGACACCCTCGACGGTCCGGCGGAAGGCGGGCAGAGTCTAGAGTAGAGTATAGGATAGAGTCTCACGCGGAAAAATAACCGGCACCGCACAAAAGGGAAAAGGGAAGGAAGTGGGTAGATGATGATGGGGGGGGGTAAATGGGAAGCAATGAAAGGGAACCAGCTCGTCCCGCAGCCCTGCTTCATCACCCCACCCCCACCCGCTCCACTTTGACAAATAATATTTATGGCTCGGCATTCTGCCCCGACAGGCTTGATGGACAGCAGAGGTGATGTTTTCGCCTGGGCGTGAAAATAGGTTTCTTATTACTCCGGCAAGGAGGTAAGTTGAATATCAATAATGGGGGGGTGGGGGGTGACGGGATATACAGTATATATAAAAAAATAAAAAAGTGCGTTTGTTCCACTAGGTGTAAAACCGATGACCCGCAGCGGCACAACCCACCCTTGACGCTAGTTATGCGGTGCTAGAGGTTAGGGGAGGAAATGCTTGCCAAGTAAATAAGTGAGCCAAGTGATTGAATAGGGCAATGGTGGGGGAGGGGGGAGGGGTGTGTGTGTGTGTGTGTGTGTGTCGGGGTGGGGGTGGGCGGGCGGGGGCGGGTAGTAGCTCGGTGGGACCGGGGCCAAAGTGAACCAAGGGTAAACTCATGATCACTTCATTATGCCGCGGTGCAGCTCAGTGTAGTGCGAAATCAAACTGCTTTCTCATTTGTCACAATGCATCAGGCGGGGGCCCCCGTGAAGCGGGGCTTTTTCGGAGACGCACCGGCGGGCGCGCGCACATACAAACACACACACACATACACATACACATACACACACACACACACACACAGTAAAGGAACAGCAAAACACACACTTATATATGAAGCCCTCTCCCACACGCATGCGGACATTTTTTGAACACGCGGTGTGTTCTCTGTGTTTTTGGCCTCCCCCGTCCGTTTGGGAAACGGCGTTTCAGGAACCGGAAAACGAAGATTTTGGAAAATGCCTCCCAGGGTGCCCCCCCGCGGAGGCGGCAAATCCGTGCGTCGCGGTGAGGCCGACGCGTTGCGCGGCGACGCTGCGTCAACGCTGCGTCAACGCTTTATGAATTGCAATAACTAATCACAGTCTTTGGTAATAAATTCAGATGGAATAAAATAAATGACATGCGATCAGTGAAACCGCTTGCTCTCGGTTACGGTTTGTGTTTCCCGTGGAAACATGGCGGAGCTGGAATCCTGAAGGAAAACTAGACACGCGCTTTTCACAAGCAGATCCTCAGCTTGTTTGTCGACACGTCAGTGAAGGTGTCCTCGCGGGGGACGGAATGGAAAAGCTTCGGTTTCGTTCCAATATCCAACACCACCGGGGCGAACGGGCGGAGGAGGGGGAGAGCGCTGTCGAGCTCGTCTCAAGCATCGGGACCCCAGTATCGCGACGGTGTTGTATCCTGAGATCTCAGGATTCCTGCGGTCAGGACTTACGGTTAAAGTCTATTTCACGCCCCCTGCTGGCCCGGCGTGCTTAGGTGGGCGTTTTAAATCGCTTTGCGTTCCCGTGAGGACGGAGAGGTTTTCTGAAACACTGTCGTGTGGATAGGATTTGTTTTATTGGGGGTTTTAACGCCGGGGGGGGGGGGGGGGGGGATCGCCCCGACAGAAACATCCATATATGGTTCAGGCTGGGGCCTATATTTGATAATATCGAATATCGCAAAATTTGCAACCATACGCGACGCGACACTGTGACGGTATCCAAATATCCCCCGTCCGTCCGTCCGTGGGGCCCCTGGGAGCCTCGGGCGGAGCAGCAGAGCACACAAACTAAGCTCACTCACTTGCGCAGACAAAGACGATGTGTGTGGAGGTGATGGTGCGCTGCTTAAGTTGCGGCTCAAGGTTATGACTCGCATTACCTAAATGATATAATTTTTTTTGATAATTGTTTCACACATAAACAGTTCACGCTCACACATCGTATGCGTCCCCTTATTATATTTTTCCCCAGTCACGCTTGCTCGGCGCCCGTCATTGTTCGTCACTTCCCGGTAGGAGTGCCGTAAAGCAACAGTTTTCCATAATCCGCCGTGAAGGTTCATTGCCGTTCCACCAGAGAACTCCCGCACCCCACGCGATCAGTGTTTTTAATGTCGACGCATTTATTGTAATGACATTAAACAAACAAAAAAAAGCGCCGCGTGGGGTGGGGACGCCTTCTCCGTCACTCTCTTACACCTCCACTCTCCACCACTTTTGGATATGCCAAATACCGGCTACCTGTCATCATATCCCAACTCAACTCCCACCTCTCCCTTCGCCCGTCGACCGCGGCCCCCCCCTTGTTTACATCACGTCTTTTGTTTGTTTGTGTTTTTTTGTTTTGCTTCGTTTTACACCGTCAGTGTTGATTTCTCGTTCTGTGCCCGTAACGGGGGCCCAGGCCTGGGCCTTCCTGAAGCGGCCCGCACACGCACAAACTGACTTGCATTTACTCTCACTCTCTCTCTCTCTCTCTCTCTCTCACACACACACTTTTCTCTTTTATTTTTTTACGTTTTTGTTTTTAACTCCCACATACTTTCCCACTCTTGAACATAGACGAGTGAGTGAGAGCTACTTGGATGTGGTCAGACAATGGCATAATGGGACTCAAACCCACTTGTTTATGAGAGAGAGAGAGAGAGAGAGAGAGAGAGAGAGAGAGAGAGAGAGACAGGTATTTTTGGCAGATCTCGCCCATCATAACTCCAGGGAGGCTCAGTTGCATCGGCTGGACCGATGGATATCAATCAACTGTTGCGCTGTGTGCCCTGAGTGGTCCGCCAATCCGGCTTCCAACCGGTTTCACTGCCCCGAAAAAACACAAACAAAGAACCGTAGGAACCGTTGAGACGTACGCGATATTGTTTTTTTCGCCAATTCTGTACTTGCATGTTTTCGGCTACAACAGACTGCCTCAGACGCTTTTGGGGGGGAGGAGAAAAAAAAATGGCCGCCTTCTTCCTCACCAATGCCCCCACCCGCCGCCCCCAAGCGCGCGCGCGCACACACACACACACACACACACACACACACACACGCGTTCAAAGCCGTTTGCCACGCGAGCACGTACTCATTCCAGCTCTTCTTTTGTGCCGCAGCTATCAGCGGCGGCAGAATTGGAAATCGAACGAGCGTACGACGGCGTTAATTGCACTGTGTTGGAAATTGGGCAGCGGCTAATTGTTTGAGCTCGGACTTTGTAAGGCATCCAGGACGGGGGGGGGGGTGGGTGGGGGGCATGCTGGGGTCGGGGCTTTCAGGGCGCTCGGCAGCCGGAAAGCTGCAGCCGATCACACACAAAAATAAAATGGTGCACGCGGACGCACAGTCGCAATATGGCAGTTTTGACGCCTCGCGACCCCCAAAAGAATGCTGCCATTTAATTCGTAGAAATAAAGCCAAATACCAGAAGAAACTGCATACACACGTAAACCGCATGCATAAGGGTGTGGAGTGGACATGCTCTCCATCTAACTGGGGCGGAGACGCGGGCAGTGATGGCGACATTTAACCTGAAGCCCTTTCGTTCATCGATTATTAGAATCGGAACGTATGTACCCGGCCTGTAACACGATCAGATATGCGCGCACGTAGCACAAAGAAAAGTTTGACGATCTGAAAAAAAAAAATGAATACAAACGACACAGAATGTGCGGCAGGCGCTCTATGCACAATTTCAATGACAAGACTATGGCAGGGGCTAAGTGGTGGTACGGGCCGGAATAAAATACCTGTGAATGTCACTGTACGGGATGAATGAACCAATAAATATGCGTCGGATATTTGACAAATAAATAAATCAAGGTCTACGCCTGTGACTTAATTAAAGGCATATTGCTCAATTAAAAAGGTCTAAATTATTGACACCATAGTGGGCAAATCATTATTTCCATCCAAGGCTCATGCAAGAATTTCAGATGCCGACACAGGAGTCTTGTGTTAACCGCTAAACCTATTCCTCCTTGACTTGTGTCCATCACCGTGACACTCGTGGAGGAGGAGGAGGAGGTGGAGGAGGAGGAGGAGGTGGAGGAGGGCCCCTAGTGGCCTAAACCCAACACTCGACACAGGTGAAATGAAAAATAAAAAGAAAAGCTCCACTTCCACCCGACCGACCGAGGAGCCCCGCCAGGCAGATGCGTGACAGTGGGGGGCGAGCAGCTCTCCGCACCCTGGGGGAGCCTATTAAAAAGCACATATCACACCGGAACCGAGACCACGCGGGGGAAAAAATATATATATAAAAATAAAAAAAAAACAGTAAAAATCCTAAAAATATGGCAGGATAAGACACGAGTCTGCGGAGAGATGGAGGAAGCGGTTCGAGTCCCATAAAAACGCGCTGAGAGACGCATCCGTACTGAATAAGTTTGGTTATTTGGAGCAAAAAAAAAAAAAAAGTTACCAAAAATATTCCAACGGCTCCTAAACACGTGTGTATGTTTTTTTTTTTTTCGTTTTTTGTTTTTTTTTCATAAAATAGTCCGGAATGGGCATCGAAATAAATGAATGATATATTAAATAAATGGATAAACAATATAACCGATGCGCCTTGGGTGTACCACCAGGAAACCCGCCGGTAAAAATAAATAAATAAATCAATAGTTATTATAAAAATAATAAATAGCAACCTTAAAAATGGATATGCAACTGAATGTTGGTTTTAATATGATACAAAAACAAAACAACATTGCTCCGAGGACGCCGATGAGTGGGGGGGGGGGGGGTGCGGAGCAAAAAAAAACAAACAACAAAAAACAGGGAAAAATAAATGAGAAACAACACACAAACACCACCACCACCACCACCACCACCTTCCCCAAAGTGCAGGGGAGAGGCGAGCCGCCCGAACACGCACCTTTCATCCATTTCTAACACGTGTCAAACCAACTTGCAGAGCCCCCCCCCCCCGCCCCCACAGTCACGCACACCTGAAATCACTGCGGCAGCGACTTTCCACGCCGCGCGCCGCCATCCCGTTAAAAACACACGCACGCACACACGCGCACAGCGATCCCAGCTTTATTTGGTTTTGGTTTTGTTTTTTTTACCTTATCGTCGTCATGGCTGAAGTCCGTCTCTCTCCTTTAATTCTTTTTCGGCTCGTGGGAGTAATCGCGATGTGTTTATTTTATATATATTTATATATATATACATATATGTATATGTATATGTATATATATGTACATATACTATTTTTTTTTACATCCAGAATGAAGACGCGCGCGTCTGGTTGCGGCGGCGTGGGAATAAATCCGCTGTCTCTCTCCCTCCTCCTCCTCCTCCTCCTCCTCCTCCTCGGAGTTTTTTGGGGGAGAAGGGAAGGAAAAAACAAAAAAAACAAAAACAAAAAGGGGAAAAATCAAATCAAGATCTACGTCTCTTCGGGGGGTGGAGGGTGACGGGGTGCTCCCGCGCGCGCGGACGGTATATCTCCCCCGCTCCCGTGCGTGCCGTGCGTGCCGTGCGTGCCGTTCCCGTTCCCGTGCCGCTTCTGCCGCTTGTGCCGCGTGCTCTCCTGTCGAGACCCGCGCGCACACTGACGGGCTCCGGCGGCGCCGACGGAGCGACCGGGCGGGGGGGGGGGGCGGGGCGGTGACGTCACCACCACCGCGTCCCCGAGACACAACTTTCCCTCGAGTGTCCGCCACACACACACGCGCGCACACACACGCACGCGCGCACACACACACACACACACGCGCGCGCGCACACACGCACGCACACACACACACACACACTACAGGAATGTGCACTTGGACGTGACGCGCGGGGGGTGGGCGAGAGAGACCGCGCGCGCGTCTGCCCGTGTGCCTGCGCGTCTGTGTGTGCGTGCGTGCGTCTGTGTGTGTGTGTGTGTGTGTGTGTGAGAGGGGGGGGGGGGGTCAGTAATTATCTTCAGCGTGCGTGAGAACTGTGTGTGTGTGTGCGTGTGCGTCTGTGTGTGTGTGCGTCTGTGTGTGTGTGTGTGTGTGTGTGTGAGAGGGGGGGGGGGGTCAGTAATTATCTTCAGCGTGCGTGAGAACTGTGTGTGTGTGTGCGTGTGCGTCTGTGTGTGTGTGCGTCTGTGTGTGTGTGTGTGTGGGGGGGGTCAGTAATTATCTTCAGCGTGCGTGAGAGCTGTGTGTGTGTGTGTGCGTGTGCGTCTGTGTGTGTGTGTGTGTGTGCGTGTGCGTCTGTGTGTGTGTGTGTGTGGGGGGGGGGTCAGTAATTATCGTCAGCGTGCCTCTGTGTGTGTGTGTGTGTGTGGAATCAGTGTGTGGTGACTGTAGCAGTGCAGTTGAACAGACCAGTCGCTATAAAATAAGATCATAAGACATTTTGACATCATATGAAGCAGTGTAAGATACTTATGTAATAGGTAAAAACATTGCATGCATACGTGTGCAGTAACACTGGTATTACACTGTACATACAGTAATAAGTCAGTTAATACATAGTAATAGCTCACATTTATGATTTATCTCCAATAGACCCATAAGTTATTTATCTGGTGCAGTATCCCATTTTGTACAATCTGTATATTTTTATATTCTGTATACTGTATGTCTATTTTTGTTTTGCATTCTTTGGCTATTTGTATATATTTGACTATTTTATTTCATTTTTATTCTCCTTTCTTTCAGACCGTTCAACTTCATTTTTTTATTCTGACAGCCTGCAGTGTAACTCAAACCTCACCAGCGAGAGAAAAGGAGAAAAGGAAAATCGGCAGGATGTCCAAGTGCTGTAGGAACTTTAGAGTTCCACAAGAGCAGAGTAAATAACAAATAAATAAATAAAGAATAATCAAAATATTTTAGTAGGACTTAAAAAAATTGGTAAAAAAAAAAAACCCTGCATGTTGCTCACAGTGGTCTTAAAGAAATAAAAATGTAATTAAATTAAATGATGTACTTTGCAGGGGTTATATTTCAGCTACGTCATGTTATAGTTTAATTTAATAAGAGGTCCCCTGTTAATTCTATTTATTTTATTTTGGAGCGGCTGAGGATGAGGAGCACGGTTGTTCTCATTTGTTGCCGTTCTCCTTTTGTGCGTTTGAGAATTGAAAAAGCGCAGACGGAGGGTTAAAAGCATCCAAAAACTAATGGAAAAACACGCGCACAGGTCCCCTGAACTTGAACAAACAGACGCCAACGGGGCACAGCGCTCGCTCGCTCAGTGCTGCCACCTGCGGCGCGGCATTGCACGGTGGCCGATTGAATGCAGGGGGAGGCGCAGCGGACCCTCCTGGCGGGCCCACCCGCTCAGCGCTGCCACGCGTGGCCGGGAATTGTACCGGAGCCCGTTTGCCGAGACGGAGGCGCTTTGGATGCGGTGCGGCTCCCGTCCCAATGCGGGAAGAACCTTTGGGTCAGTCGTAGGGAGCAGCGGTTTGCGGGGCGGGATCGTTCCCAACGTTTAAGACTCACGGAAACGCACAAAGGCCAGATGTAAGGGTCAAAACGCTGCGCCGCGAGGTGAGGGGGTTTCCTTTTTTTTGGTTTAAAAATTGCCTTCTCGTCAGACTGGTCGGCGGTGCGGGGGACTCTTCCGCCAGGTGACGTCAGCAATCACAATTACTCCAAAAAGGGAATAATAATGAGTCGCCCCTGTGCACCAAATCAGCATGCGCGACTGCGGTTTTTGGGGGGAGATTAATTTCCTGTCGGCGACCCGAAGCGAGCGGACCAGCCGCCAGAGCCACGCACGTCCAGCGCCCGATGACGGTGCGCTGAGAGACGGGCCGGCGGCGGATCCACTTCCCCACCCGCTCTCCAACTCCTCATGCCCCCCCCCCCCCCCCTGGACTGAACGCGTGGGACGCTGATTTACACCTGGAAAATTAGACCCGGCGCCGTTTCCTAAGAGCGGGATCTGATCCGACAACCGAGTAGTGATAGACAGTCAATGAATAAAAATAAAAATGTATGTTGCATAACGAGGAACAATGGAGGAAGCTGATGAAATTACTGTTTGGCGATGCACCGTCTCTTATTTATGGATATGAGGGAACGTCTGTGGGAGTAATAGCGGGTTGTGTCTGGGTGTGCCAGCCACCTTATGATTGTCTTATTGTGAGTTTCCCCAAAGCGATAATTTGGGAAAAAAAAATAAAAATAAGAAGTGTAATTGTTTGTCTCCGGGGGCACAGGTGGGAGGTCGTCTGGGCCGTTGTTGCGCCTCAGAAAAAAAAAATAAATAAAAATAAATTGCCGGAACACCGCTCGACTTGTTCAGGCGGGTAAAAATGCGGCTCGTGATAGTGATGTTTGTTCCTCGATCGCGGTCCGTCCTGAGGCCTCGTGGCAGGACCTGTTTCAACAGGTTTATTTGTCGCATACATACGTTCATACATATACGCAGTGAAATGTCTTGGCAACGCACCCGGAGATTATGCACAATAGTGACGAAACCGAACATAGTAGCTAACCTAATTCCTACCTAGCAACTAACTGATTCCTAAAACGTAATGCAGTGAGTGAATAGAATAACATAAATAAAATAAAAATAAAATAAGACTCAAAAAGATAATACAGAGTGGGGGTACAAAATTGAAGTCAAGGGAATAGAGTTGTGTATATGGGAAAGGCTATTTGTATATACAGATATGTGCAGTAAAAATATTGATAGTATAGTATACAGTACAGTACGACACAGCAACACAGTCTCACCGAACAGAACAGCAATACGGCGCATAAATCGAAAATTCCAAATTTTAATTTCAAATCTAAGGACGGGTGTCACCCAATTATCTCCACAAAGAACGCCACGACTTGAAACGGAATCAAGCGTACGGAAGGTAAGGGCGCGTCTCTCCGCACGGCAGTCCCGTGGCGGTCTGACCTTGTGCCTGGGTATTCCTGGCGCCGGCCCAGGCGGTAATACAGCGGCGCCGGCTGATAAATGGCGGCGTGGGGTGAGATTCATCATGGGCCCGCCTTGTTGGCCTATCACGGTTGAACTTTGTCCCCCGTCGGCGGAGGGAGTGCATGGAGTAAACGCCTTTCAATAATACACACCCAGGGAGCGAGGAAGTCCGGGTGCCCGGCTGGGGGAGAGCCTGTGTGGACTGAGAGTGAAAGACTCAACTTGAGATCACGTGTGTTCATGTGTGTTTTGTCACGGCGTGTGCGACGAGGATGGCTGCATGGGGGAGTGGCTCAACTGTGGCGACGGGTCGCGATAAACAAGACCTTTTTTACCGCACGGCGCGGCCCAAGTCGTCAACATTGTCGACCCCACGCTGCTGGAGGCCGTTTTATTTATTCGGCGGCGATAGCCCAGGTCGGGAGTCGCAACTGGCAACCAGAGGCCGAAATGAACCCCAAAATGCAGAGCTTATACTGTACAGTTGCCTTCTTTATCAGCATGTAAGAACGTTTTTTGTTTTTTTTGGGGTTGTGCAAATTGGTTTAGGATACACTTCGTGCACGCGCATTAGTGTACGTTCTTATGTCAGCTCTTATTGTTTTGGCCATCAAACTAATAATGGGGGGGGGGGGGGTGTTTAGGTTCCGCCCTCTGCTGTAGGTCAATGGTCGCCGGCGCTTGATTGCGCATGATGAACGGTGTAAACAAACCGCGTGATGTCAGCGTTTCCGCTTCCCTTCCGAGGGAACCCGCCGAGTCGGACACGGAGCGCGCGACTCTGGAGGAGTTACACCTCCACGAGCGGCTTGTTGGTCAGCAAGCAAGGTTTTTGGAGAGGGGGAAAAAAAAAAAAAAAAAAAGTGTAAATAAAGTTCTGAATACTCCCACACAGGTGTCACGCTCGCGTCGATATTCCGAAATAAATAAGGAATGTTGGAAGTGCCTACAACCAGAAGCGCAGGAAATTAAATACTGTGCGAGGACGACCGACCCCGCGAGGACAATTATTCCCAGATGGCTTACTTACTCCCAGTTGAAAAGAGGAGATCATGTACTAACTATCACTAACTACCACTAACTATCGCTAACTATAGCTAACTATCACTAACTATCACTTACTATCACTATCTATCACTAACTTTAACTCACTATTACTAACATGAACTAACTATTACAAACTATAACTCACTATCACAAGCTATCACTAACTATAGCTAACTATCACTATCACTAACTATCACTATCACTTACTTTAACTCACTATTACTAACATGAAATATTACAAACTATAACTCACTATCACTAACTATAGCTAACTATCACTATCACTAACTATCACTATCTTTGACTCACTATTACTAACATGAACTAACTATTAGGAACTATAACTCACTATCACTAACTATCACTAACTTTAACTCACTATTACTAACTTGAACTAACTATAACTCACTATAACGCACTTGAACTAACTATCACTAACTATAACTAACTGTCACCAACTATCACTAACTTTAACTCACTATTACTAACTTGAACTAACTATTACTAACTATAACTCACTTGAACTAACTATAACTAACTATCACTAACTATAGCTAACTATCACTAACTATCACTATCACTAACTTTAACTCACTATAACTAACATGAACTAAATATAACTCACTATCACTATTACTAACTTTAACTCACTATTACTAACTTGAACTAACTATTACTAACTATAACTCACTTGAACTAACTATAACTAACTTGAATTAACTTGAACTCACTTGAACCCACTTGAACTCTGGGCCCAATATCTACTATCTCAACCCTAAAAACAAAGAGCATGTCCCGGTTGCATTTTTCCTGTCATGAAGGTTTCCTGCCGTTGCCTTCATATTGCGTCGCCGCATCGTCACCGGGATTTTACATAGTGGCCGCGCGGCGCCTTTTACTCCGGTGCCGTGCAACCCCCGCTGCAAAATTGACAATTCCACATTCGGTGATACACGGCGAGATGTGGAGGAGCACGATCCATCACTATCAACCTTTGACTAGAGCCCGGGGTGCAGGCCTCCTCACTGCCGACAAGTTCTGGGCACTTTACAAATGACTGTCAGTCAAGACATTACTCAGTCAAGACACCGGCGTGTACAACGCCGCAGAAGACACCGGCAGAGAGAGAGAGCGAGAGAGAGAGAGAGAGAGAGGGGGAGAGGGGGAGATGGGGAGAGAAAGCGAGAGAGAGGGAACGAGAGAGCCAAGGGGCGAGAGAGAGAACGAGGGAACGGAGGGGCGAGAGAGAAAGAGAGAAGGAAGGGGCGAGAGAGCGAACGAGAGAGAGAGAGAGAGGACGAAGGGGCGAGAGAGAGAACGAGGGAAGGGGGGGCGAGAGAGAGAACGAGAGAGAGAACGAGGGAATGAAGGGGCGAGAGAGAGAACGAGAGAGAGAACGAAGGGGAGAGAGAGAACGAGGGAACGGAGGGGCGAGAGAGAACAAAGGGGAGAGAGAGAACGAGGGAACGGAGGGGCGAGAGAGAAAGAGAGAGAAGGAAGGGGCGAGAGAGCGAACGAGAGAGAGAGAGAGGACGAAGGGGCGAGAGAGAGAACGAGAACTAAGGGGCGAGAGAGAACGAGGGAAGGGGGGGCGAGAGAGAGAACGAGAGAGAGAACGAGGGAATGAAGGGGCGAGAGAGAGAACGAGAGAGAGAACGAGAGAGAGAACGAAGGGGAGAGAGAGAACGAGGGAACGGAGGGGCGAGAGAGAACAAAGGGGAGAGAGAGAACGAGGGAACGGAGGGGCGAGAGAGAAAGAGAGAGAAGGAAGGGGCGAGAGAGAGAACGAGAGAGAGAACGAAGGGGAGAGATAGAATGAGGGAACGAAGGGGCGAGAGAGAGAACGAGAGAGAGAACGAAGGGGAGAGAGAGAATGAGGGAATGGAGGGGCGAGAGAGAACGAGAGCGAGAACGAGAGAGAGAGAACGAGGGAACGGAGGGGCGAGAGAGAACAAAGGGGAGCGAGAGAACGAGGGAACGGAGGGGCGAGAGAGAACGAGAGAGGGAACGAAGGGGAGAGAGAGAACGAGGGAACGAAGGGGCGAGAGAGAGAACGAGGGAACAAAGGGGCGAGAGAGAGAACGAAGGGGAGAGAGAGAACGAAGGGGCAAGAGAGAACGAGGGAACTAAGGAGCGAGAGAGAGAACGAGGGAATGAAGGGGCGAGAGAGAGAACGAGGGAACGAAGGGGCGAGAGAGAGAACGAGGGAATGAAGGGGCGAGAGAGAACGAAGGGGAGAGAGAGAGAAAGAGGGAACGAAGGGGCGAGAGAGAGAACGAGGGAATGAAGGGACAAGAGAGAGAGAGAACGAAGGGGCGAGAGACGTAACCGAGGATGTTTGTTTTCAGCTCCTTTCAACAAAAGGGTTGGTGCGCGCGCACACACACACACACACACACACACACACACACACACACGAAGGGGAGAGAGACAGAACGAGAGAGAGAGAGCTAAGGGGCAAGAGAGAGAGAGAACGAAGAGGCAAGAGAGAGAACGAAGGGGAGGGAGAGAATGAGGGAACAAAGGGGCGAGAGGACGAAGGGGAGAGAGAGAGAAAGAGGGAACGAAGGGGCGAGAGAGAGAACGAGGGAACGAAGGGGCGAGAGAGAGAACGAGGGAACGAAGGGGCGAGAGAGAGAATGAGGGAGAGAACGAGGGGAGAGCGAGAGAGAACGAGCGAGAGGGAACCAGAGAACGAAGGGGCGAGAGACGTAGCCGAGGACGGTTGTTTCCAGCTCCTTTCAACAAAAGGGTTGATGCGCACACACACACACACACACACACACACACACACACACACACACACACACACACACACACACACACACACACACACACACACACACACACACACACACACACACACACACACACACACACACACACCCCTACAACCCCCATGATCAAGTTAACCAGTCATTGTAAAATTAATATCCCCCGTCAAGCGAGACCCACGCTCTTTGGGATAACAATCTCTCTTAAGCGGATAAATCTAATCCAAGGTGTCGGGGCCGATGGAGATCGACTTGTTTCCGGATGCTGCCCGAGCAGGCAAGTGAGAAAGAGGGGCGGTGTCGGGGCCACGACCCGAAACGCAGACACCGGCGCGCGACGGGCGCCGATGTGATCCTCCACGCAGCAGACGCAGACGTAAACCTACGCCCGGCGCCGGCTCAAGAACGACAGCCTCAATCGGGACGACTCAATAGCCGCTGAGTTCGCCGCGAAACAAAAGCAAACATTAGATTTTAACGCGGTCGGTGCGATTGTAAACTTTTAGGGAGAGATTGATTGCCGTAATTAAGTTTGCACTTCGCGCAGGATCAGAGGGGGGGGGAATAAATAAAATGAATGAAGCGAGAGCGGTCGATTCATGGGTTCGAACGTCAAACAGCCGGACCCCTCAGCCTCCCCCTCCACGGCCGGCGAGGCCTGCAAAGTGACCCTCGGTGACCTACGTAGCCAGAGAACAAAAGCCTCCGTAGAAGCCGCGCCAACGGCCCAACTCCACCCGAAATCAGAGCCTTCGTTACCCCCACTCCGTTTCGTTGCTCCGTCCCATCCCGACGGAGGGGCCATCTCAGGGCGGAAAAGGGTCTCTTCCGGGCGAAAGCGTTTTTTCGACAACATATACGACTCCGGGGATGACAACACCGTCGGCTCCTCGGAGGATGCCGGACCGCAGCGCTTGACTCCATGAACGGCCGGTGGTTCCTCCCTGATGGGGGCTTGTCGTTTATTTTGTGACTTTGAACCAACACATGCTCTCGTTGCAGATTGTCCCAAAAGAGGTGAAGGTGTCCCACCAGGGTACCTTCCCGCTGTGTTACCGTCGACTTTATAGGCGAGATCTCCTTCACGACCCAGCGCTACGATAACCGCTTATGTGCTGACGACGCGGCCGTTTATGCCATTGGCTCTGCTCCAAATCAGGTTCCCGTCGTTCATGTTCCGAGCGGCGACCAAATCCAATTTGTACCATGTTATAAAAGCCGAGGAACTTTGATAGCGGCCCGTCCTTCAAAACTCATGCGCAACGCCTTACCAAAAAACTAATAATTGCGCCGAAGATCAAGGTGGCTGCTCCTTGTCAACATCTGTGTAGGAGACGCTATGTCCTTTCTGATGTGGCGGTAACCATCAAAAGGCTTCGTACTCACAGTCAATTGGGGAAACCGGGTTTTCTGCACGATGTTTTATAACTCTAATTAAATGCAAACAATCTTGACACAGTTGCTCATTCCTACTCGCTATTCATTCGTATAGTATAACTTTTTGGATTAATTTAAGGAGGGCGTGGCACCGCCGCCGCCGCCTCGCCGTCTCTTTTTGGAAGCGCCAGGGCGTCGGCCGTCAATATCGCCGCGCTCACGACTGGAAACCGCGACCGCCGCTCCCAAGTCGGGCGTCGTTGCGACGTCCGTTTGGGTGGTGCGCCACGGCACAACGAGGTCCATTAGGAGAGGAGCCGGGGCCGGCGAGAGTGTGCCGCCCGCCCCGGAGGAGGGGCGGCGGCGGTGGGGCGGGGCGCGGTCAAAATGGAAGGGGAGAACGTTATGATATGTGAGTGGAAGGCGGTGGCCACATAAGAGGGAGCCCCGCCCCGGCCGGTCAGTGTTGCTGTAGAAACGGCCTCTTCACAGCGCGCCCCCCCCCACTCTGCCTATCCCACTCCCGTTTTTCCTCCATCTCCTCCGCCTGCCTCCATCCGTCTCCAACCGACCCCCCCGCCCCCCCCCCATCGGCTTGTCTTTTCTTCCCGAAAAGGACTTTTTTTTTTCCTGCTCCCCCACCGTCGCCTCATCCCACCTGCCCCATCCATCCATCCATCCATTCATTGGTTCAGGCGACCCCCACCCCCTTTTAGAACACCACCTATTCTCTCACTCCCCTCCATTATCCCACAGAGCTGATTGTGACAGAGGGTGCATTTCCCTCTCTCCCTCTCTCCTTCCTGCTCTCCCTCCTCCTCTTTTACAGCGCGCGCAGGAAACCTCCCACCGTGGCCAATTGATCACGTCCATTGTTTGCACCTCGCACCTCCATTTTACAGTTCAGTGTTCATGAAAAGAAGGTTTTTTGGGGTTTTTTTGCCCCTGCCATCGCTCAAGCCCCTGCGTGTGCACTTCACTTCTCCCTCTCTCTCTCTCTCTCCCCCTCTCTCTCTCTCCCCCTCTCTCTCTGTAAGACAGTGGCCGGGGATACCCGGGCTGACGTTTTCACAAGCACACCTTCATCACTTTCGGACCCCCGTCGCCCTTCGGTGCCGGGGCGGACGAGGAATGATCGGACGAGCGGGCGTGGATTCGAATTTGGCGTGGAGCGGGGGTGGGGGTTAAGTGCCGGACGAATAGGGAGCGAAGGCGGGACCGTATTCAACCGCGTCAGCAAAACCAAAACGTTGACGCGACGTCGGACATCCGAGCAGCCACCGAGCCATTCAGCGACGTCTATAAATCGCAGAGCCTCTCGACGGGGCTGACGCTCACGAGCCGCTCTGCGGCGGTGCTCTGCCGTTTGCTGCCCCCTGTGGTTTGCGTCCGACGTTGCCGACACCCAAACCGCCCGGACGATTCGAGCGCCGTTAATCTAATAAGGCAATAAATGTGTGTGTGACGGAAAAAAGCCACCCGGAAGGCAAACATCCTCTGTGCTCACTCCCTCCGCTCAGTCCTGGGAAATTAGGCTGTTCTATCATCAGCCAAGTGGTGCGTTTATGAGCTGGGAAAAAAAAAAAAAAAAAAAGTAATAGGCAATAGGAGGGAGATCTCGGGCCGAGGGGAAAGGGAGAGAACAAAAAAAAAGGGAGAAGAAAGCGCAGCGCTCGGATGAAACAACCGAGAGCCGGGGGACGAGGAGGGGGAGGGGGAGAGGGAGGTGGAGGAGAGAGGAGCAAGGTGCCTCGTTCACGGGCTCGGGGGGGGTTTATGGGATGCCTCCCAGCTGTCAGTCTGCGTAGTGGATCCACCGCGCCGTAATATCTTAATTGTTTCAAATTAAACGTCCATAAAAATGGCAAAGGAAATTTGTTTTTTCTTTTCCTCTGTGTGTGTGTGTGTGTGTGTGTGTGGTTAATCCAAAGCAGCCCCTTGACTTGCATCTGGCCCCACTTTGAGCGAGAAGGGCTTTAAAAAGGTGGAACGGCCCCCCACATGAGATGGCTTCAGACACAACGACGTGGAATTATTATTTTTTTTTATGGCTCGTGAAGTTTAATCCTGTCACCGGGCATATGTGAACCTGTTTAACACACACACACACAGTATCCCTTTAGTCATCTTTCCTCTCTGTCAGTCCTCCTCTCTGCCTGCTGATCTCTTTCGCGGTAATGGATGCAAATGCAACCAAGAGAAATTGCGACCGAGCGCGTGCAATTTTCGGAAAGATTGGCAACTTTTCCCACGCTAATTGGTCAAATCAAGAGGCTGCTGAAATGTTTCGCCCTCTCCCCAAAAACACAGTCTCATCACACAGTGCGGAATTGATTCGGTTCTTACGGCACGTTGATTGGCAAGTTCATTATTATAAACGTATTACTGGAACCCACGCAAAAGCACATGGTTACGTTTAGAAAATAAAAAAAATACATATATACACAATACTCATATATTGTCTCAATACATATATATGGACTACAGAAATATATTCAGTTGCTTCTGTGATATGGAGAATTGCTCTTTTTTCTATAACGAATTCTACTTAAAAAAAGAAATATATATATATATATATATATAACGTTTTAAATTGCAGTGCACTTTTGCAAAAAGCTTCTGAAAAATGAAGAATGTTTGGTTGTGACAATCAAGAGAACTATGCAAAATCCCGGAGGGGCTGATTTATTATCTGCCTGTGTGTGTGTGTGTGTGTGTGTGTGTGTGTGTGTGTGTGTGTGTGTGTGTGTGTGTGTGTGTGTGTGTGTGTGTGTGTGTGTGTGTGTGTGTGTGTGTGTGTGTGTGTGTGTGTGTGTGTGTGTGTGTGTGTGTGCGCGTGTGTGTTTGTGCGTAGCTTATCATAATAAACAGTCTAAATATCCACTGTGGGGGGGGGGGGATTCACACATTTAGTCTCTCTGCCTCTCTCACTCCCGCCGGCAATTCTGAGATTCCACAGCACAGGCATTCAAGTCAGTCAACCGGCTGAAGGGCTGCGGATGACATCAGATTGGCTGTCACACACACACACACCCCTGCATGCACCCTGATGCAATCATATATTGTTGTGCATGCGAGCAAATACATATATAAATCACCCAGTTGCAGAGAAAACTCCAAACGATTACCCTGCTACGTGCTACGTGCGTTTCAGACATGCGACATATGATTTGTATGTGAATCGTATATTGTGCGCCACTTACAGCACTTTTGAGCACAATTCCCCCTCTCAATGGAAATCAGAATTACCCATTAGCCCCGGTTAACGTGACGCCTTTCCCTCCAATCTCATACGAATATCAGCCGGTGATGAATCCCCGAGGCGGGCGCTCCCAGCAATTATGGGTCGGCCGAGACGGTGATTGCGAAAACAAAACAAGAGCTGAAAAGGCCCCCGACACCTCTCCGTTTGGATTCGGAGATTGATCGGGGGGAAAAAAAAAACGCCCCGGGGGCCATTACCCCCCCCCCCCCCCGATTCCTCCCCCTCGGAGGAGGACGGGCGTATGGACAGCGGACCGGCCCCGGACGTTTCTGCCGAGCCTGGCAACGGCCCTTTCGAAACAACTGGTATGGAAAATAAGGATTATTACAAGTATTATACAAGGGAGTGATGAGCTGTAATCCCCGGGTAAACTGAGCAGGTGAGCGCCACAGCTTACACGGGCCGCGCCATGAGGGCGTGGGCGAGCCTGCCAAAAACCCAGCGCCGCCGGCCACGCCGGCCGGAGACATTTGGAGTGGAGTAAGACGGCGTTCACGTTCTGAAGACACCGCTAATACAAGTGGACACACCGTGTGTAAGCACGGGATATGACGGCAGCGGTTAGCCAAAGAAAGACACTCGGTGTTTTGTCAGGCTGGCGGTGGTGGTTGGGCGGAGGGCTGCCACAAGCGGCGACGTGGGCTCTTCTGTGCGAGACGCCACTCGCCGGGACATCGATTTTGGCGCCAAACCTCCTGGACGCGCCGTTGCTTTTGGTCCAATCAGTGGCGCCTTTTCGGATTAGCGAGTTTACTACGCGGTACGGTGTGCGCGTCAACCAAAGAGACCCGGGTCTCAATGCCCCCGTTGCCGCCTGGAAACAACATCCGATCGGTCTCTCGGCGATGGCACGGCGGTAAAATTGAAAAAAAGAAAAGAAAACTTTTGGTGTACCGCTACCATGTCGCCTCCTGTTGTTCTCTGAATGGCCGCCACGTTTGGCCACGGCCATGTCGGCATGATCGGATGGGCTAAAGGGGTGACGCGGTCAAACCACGTCTGGTTGCCGCGGTTCAGATCGGCGCTGAACCGGGGAACCTCTCACGAGCGGTGTGAACGCAGCGTGATGGGATGTCCTTCTCAAGACTGAAGGCCCGGTGATAGAAAGTCGGTAACCGGGTGGGGACCCTGACAAGGGGTTTCACCCAACATCAGCTGTTTGTTGCTGAACTTCTTTTGATGGACTTGCATGGACTTTGACTTCACACAGGAGCGGCTTCTCGGTTTTAAGCTTGTACCGTCGTTCGCACCATTTTTTTCCCCCACGTGGAAAACATACTTTTTTCGTGGGCGGTCGCGTACTCATGGTTGACAGTTTAAAAGCTCAATTCAGAGCGCTGCGAGTACTCAGAGTGTCGCGTTTGAGTCGTCCGTCCAGCGTCCCCCCCCCCCCCCTCATCCCGCTCTCCACTCGTTTCCTCTTCCTCCCTTTAATGCGCTGGAGAGTGTCCTCCAACCTCTTGTCTGACGCTCCACACCCCGTCTCCCCCTTTGTAATCCCGGCTCCTGCCTCTTTACGTCTCCGCCTCGCGCCCCCTCCCCGTCCCCTCCGTCCGTCCGCAGCGTTATCCGTCCTCCGTTCGGGGCTGGTCGGCCTCTCTCTCCCAAGTCTCTTCCCCCTTCCAGCTCTCTCTCTCTCTCTCTCTCTCTCTCGCTCTCATCCTCCGTCTTTTTTCCCCTTTCCTACGCACACGTTTCATCCTTTTTTTTCCTCTTTTGGTCTCCGGTACTTGTACCTTCTCTCCTCCCCCTCGTGCTACTGAGCTACAACACAGCCCTTTTGACAACCTCTCTCTCTCTCTCTCTCTCTGTCAGTTTCTCCTCTGATTGTCTCACGACCATGCTGTTTCAGAAGCATCCCCTCAAAGTGTGCCCCCCCCCACCCCTTTCTTTTACGACAACTGTGTTTTTATTTCTCCGCCCTGAGTCCCCATTAGCCGCTGTTATAAACCTTATGCAGGTAAAGCCACCATCTCTCTCTCTCTCCCCCCCCCCCCCTCTCTCTCCTGCAGTGTTTGTGGCCTTTCACTCCATGCACATCTAATGGCTGGGGTGTAATCCACTGGCTAATCTGCTGACAGCCTGTGTGACAAGGCATTAGCTCTGTGTCACTGCTTGCCACACTGCTTCCCAGCATGCATGCATCTGTGTGTGTGTGTGTGTGTGTGGGGAGAGAAAGAGAGATTGAGAATGTGTCAGATAGAAAGTATGAGAGGGGTGTTGTGGCATGAGGCATGTTTTGTCACAGTTTGCATGTATGTATGTAACAGTGTGGCAGCCTGGAAGTAATGGCTTCTGTGTGTGTGCCCGCATATAGTGTGTATATATATATATATATATATATATATATATATATATATGTATATATATATATATATATATATATATATATATATATATATATATATATATTGCATGTGGTGCAGGATGCCCAGGCGCCAAAATAAGGGCACAAAGCCTCCCCGTCATTTCTGCATGACCTCTCAGCTTTTCCATTTTTTCCACTATTTACATCCATTTTCTGTGTTTTTTCTCTCCGTAGGTGACGGGAATGTTAATGAGCAGCCAGGTTAGAATGCCACTGGAGGCAACAACAGGCGGGCAAGGGAAGCAAGGGATCTGATAAAGTTTAGAGATTTTGATGAGTTTGAATTTGTTTCAACATTTATTTTTCTGTGTAGTTTATATGTATAATAATTCATATTTTGAATTTATAATTGATATGCTATATACACCTATAAATATATTTTGTATATTTGATATATATTACTGTTTAGCATTTTTTCCTGCTTCAGTCTATATTGAAAAAGTTTTAATTGTATTAATTTTTTAAGAATAAAATACAACTTTTATTATTATTATTATTATTATTATTATTATTATTAATAATTATAATATTAATAATACATTTATGTTAAGGTTTATTTATGCTAATTGCCTGGAGTGAAATGCACCAATCCTCACCACGACTACTTCCTCGTACAATATGTAAAAGTGCCTGGCAGAAAAACATGATTCTGATTGTGAATATATATACTACTATTTTCATTAATCAATTATAATTTAAGACCAGAAATATTGCCCAGTTGCCCCGGGTAACCAGATTGGGTCGTCTGGCTATGTCATCAAGCGCCATAAAACTTGCCGTCCGTTTAGAAATCTAGGGATTTACCTACTGATCTCAGTCAATTATTGAAATACGGAAACCACTGTGTCAGTCTTGGCAACCAACAGCTGGGAACCACATCTGAAAGAACAGAAGAGGCTGACGTTGGAACCGCAAATGGTAAATGGACTGCATTAATACAGCGCTTTTCTGGTCGTTTGGCTGTTTGCTGTGTCTGCCGCTGGATGCCGACTCCACAGCACTTTTGGTAACTACCTATCACAAGCAGCCATGAACGGCGACGGCGTAACTCCGTTGCACACGCTAACGTTTCGTTTCCGACCCTGCCCACCGAGCAAAGCTAATTCCTGTGGGTCCGGCAGCCAGCGGCGGACACGGCTTAACCAACACTGGGAGCCACCGCCAAAACAGCGACCATCCAGCAAAGCTTTGTGATAGCGGCAGCTCGCTCCAGAGCTCGGCTCTACCGCCAGTGGCACTGCCGGCCGTGCAAGCACCTTGTCAGGAACCCTCGGGGGTTAGGTTCCTTGCTCAAGGACACCTCGGCAAATTAGCCGCGAGGAGCCGAGGATCGAACCTTCAACCCTCCCCCGTTTCAAGATGACCACTCATTGTGAAAGCAGTGCCGTATCGTGCACGTGATCTTACGGTGGCGCAGTGCATTGCACTGCTGCCTCACAGCAAGAAGGTCCTGGGTTCGATTCCCGCCTGGGGCGCTGTTGGCACCGTGCTCCGGCGGGTTATCTTCCAAAAACAGGAGCCTTTCTGTGTGGAGTTTGCATGTTCTCCCCGTGTTCACATGGGGTTTCCTCCACCTCACGTCAGTAAGGACCCCCACCAAAAACATGCACCCATCATCACCCCGATACTTATCACCTGGTCCCCGGGCGCGTCCACGTACGCTGCCCACTGCTCCTGGCTGTGCCCCCGGAGGAAGGACAAGCCAGGATGGGTCAAAAGCAGAGGAGCCATTTCACCGGCCACCATCAAGCATGTGCATGTGTGTGTGTGTGCAAGCATGTGTTGTGGAGTGTCGTGTGACAATTAAAGACTGTTTCTTCTTTCTTTCTGTTTCTTAGTAAAATGGCCGTTCCTCATTTTGATCCCGAGCCCCGGTGCGCGGCGCGGGAACTCGGAAATAACTCGAAAGAACTCAGAAGAAGTCGAAAACTAGCCCCTTCCCCCAGCCGCCGCCCCTGTTCCTTAGCGCAGTAACCCTCCCCACCTCCTCCCCGGCAATCCTGTTATCGCGCGCAAACCCCCTCCCTGGATCTGTCGGCCGGCAAACAGATTACGGCGCTGCCCGCGGAACACAATGGGCTCGGCCGTTTGAAACCGCGGGGTTTCGGGGGGTGGGGGTTTGGGGGGACTGTCCGATTCCCAGGACCTGATTGGCCGCGGCCGTGCAAAATAAACGCTGGGGTCAATATTCCGATCGCGGCGGATGCAAATTGATGAGAACTTATTAGAATGAAGGAGAAAAACACACGCAGCGTGATGACCCAGGCGCCAATTAATGCAATTTTCTTGACTTGGATTTTCACGAGTTGGAACAGTCGTATCAATTAAAGATGACAGGAACCCTCCGAGATATCCACACTCTGTGCAGGTAATGGATAATGAGACTGGTGGGGCCGTGACACGGTTGGAGGCAGGGCGGAGGAAAATGAGCGAATCGCTGATGTGAAAGTGTGAAGGTGTTATTTGTGACATTCAACATGAAATCCAGCTAAATGGAGAGCAGATAGGCTGGTTGAGAATAATGAAGGTAATATACAGTATGAACGCTGGTTGAACTTAAGTAATTGTTGGTAAGGTTGGGTTATATTTATCTTAGGGAAAGCGCCTTGTTGTGACAATATTTCTAAGTCAGCATAGCTAGATGTACGTAAACCGTCATGAATTAACTCAACAAGAACTGCAGAGGAAAATATGAAAAAAAAAAAAAAAAAAAAAGGCGATAGGAGGCTCTAATCCCACCTCGCGCATGGATTACGGGAGACGACAAAAATCGATGTCACGTCGGTGGACGAGCGCACGACAGCAGAGAACACCGGCGACGGTGCGCGGCGTTTGCCGTAAAAGTTGAAATGCTTTAACTTGTTGCCGTCCTCCTCCACGGCATTACAGTCGGGGTGGGTACGCAGCTACCTCAGAGACCTGGAGAGAGGGCAGGGCAACACGGCAGAACAAGCGGAAATGACATTTTGGAGGAATTTTTAACATTCATTAAAGTTTGCAATCAAATATCAATAGTAAGCTGCGTTATTACATTTGACAAAAGACACAAAATAATTTTGTTTAGTATACTTGATTGGAGTCGTCACCGTAGCAACACATCGGCACGTTTGTTTTTCGTTTTGCCGTTGTACCGCGCCGTTCACAAAGTGTCGTTATCCCGTTCCCGTCTACCGTCCTCTATCTGAACGCCACATAAATGGGATTGTATTTTTTTTTATCCGTTGCAGTGGTGGTGGTGGGCTTTGGGATGGTCGACTTTAAGTCCACTACTAATCAGTGGGCCTTTTCAATGGGGAGAAAGGAACAGGAGAATGGAGACTCGGTCTGGAATTGAAAAGGACCCTGATGGAGCGCAAGATAACAGGGCTGGATTTTATTTGGTCGCAATATATTTAAGATCTCGGGGGCAACTTCCCATTTCAGTCCATTGTTGAATTTCAACAGTCACTGCCGGTTGTTCTTACAAAGCATTCGGTGGGAAAGTTATTATTTTAACCCTGTAACTGGATAGTGTGACTAAAGCACATCACAACATAGGAATGCCAACGGTCTCTAAAGTTACTCACGGTCAGTAAAAGTGTAATTTTGATTGAAAATGATTAAATGAACCATAATTTGCATAATTGGAAATATAAGGTTGGCAACCCTGGTGGTACATCAAGATAAAATATGCAACAGATGAATTCTGAGTAAATCCACACTTTTTCCCCGTCAAATTAAAGTGAAAATAGAGCTCGCTCTAGTGGTAGATTTTCTCAATTTTGTATGAAAGCCCACTCACCACTGACTATTTATGCTACAGTTAATATAAAAAATGCATCGCATTGGCAGCGCTCACACGCCTTCGGACACACAGGAATACCTATTGTCCTCTATATTATACATCTGTTGTCCACCTACAGTACCCAGCCTGCATGAAAAATAAACACTAGTCGGCATCTGTACTTTTGAAATCCTTGAGGCTCCCTCCACTAAAATAAGATGGGTCGCGGAAGAGATGAACGTTAATGCCATCGGGGGCGGGGGTATTTTGGTTAAATCACGGGTGACATCCGGCGATAACGTCCATTTTATTCTTTTTTTTTTTTTTTCCACCGTTCCTCTCTGTAATTTTGCAAAAGAAAAAGAAAAAAAAACGAAAAAAAAAACGCAATCAGTCCTCATCATCATCATCGCGATTGCCGGTCACAACAGTTTGGAGACATGATTGAAACCATGAATACATAAGTCTATCCCATATACGTAAGCCTATTCCCTTTATCTATTCTATTTTATTCTATATATTTTTAATCTACTCTATAGTATTCGACTCACTGCATTACGTTTTAGGAGTCAGTTAGTAGAAAGACATTTTCTTAGGTAGCTACTGTGTTCAGTCTAGGACATATTGTGTGTAATCACCGGGTGCATTGCATTAACATTTCACTGCATATATGTATGAAAAGATGTATATGTATGTGAGGACTAAACCTCTTGAATCTTGAATGCAGTACTCAAAACCTGATTTGGACTTTTGGCAGGCTGACCCGTTTCCCTTCGCCTTACCCGACTTGTGTTCTTCAAACACTGCTTCCAGTGGCTTTTACGCGGAATATTCCATCTAACGAAGCGTCATCTCGGGGGACGGGCGATTCATTTCATTCATGCAAATTTCTGTGCTTTTCCAGAGCTATCCCTTAAATCCCCCCCATGTTTGTCTGCCGCCACGCGGGGAATACTTCTGGCGTTGGGATGAGAAAATAGCGCAATTATCATTGATTCACACGGCGTATGCGCAGAGCGAGAGGGGGACAGACTTATGAAATGTGGCATGCCAAAACGCTGTCACAGTCTGAAGTTTGATGGCTCACTCGTCCGTGGCCCCTGCATCATGTTGTCTTCACCAGCTGCCGTTTGACAGAAAGGGATTCTTCCCGCTGAGTGCAAAGACACAGCTATCAACTTAAGAGGCTTGACAGCAACAGAGAACAGAACCTTCTATCTACTGTATTTTAATGTGTGGCTCTTTGTCATTTATTTGGAGTGCGCTCGAAACAAAGACACCCTCAAAGCAGAGAGCCCCGACGCTTTCTTTCAACGTCTGTGTCAGGTCAAAGAAAAAAAAAAAATACATACTCCATTAAGGGAGATGGGTCGCAGTTTTTTTTTTTTTTAACTGGCATGAAAACAAAAAACTGAGTGCCATTACTCCGGAGCCGCCTTGATGAGTTAATACGGACATCGCTCTTGGAAAGCAAAGCAGCACGGATGGACCGCTATTATTTGAAGGTTTTATAACAGCCATTAGGGTACACCCAGTGACCAGACGGGTTCTGAACGGCACAGAAAGGAGCCATCTGCCTGATACGCCAAGTAGACCAAAATATTCAAAATAACCGTCCTGCTTTTCCTGCCTTAACAATGGACGGCACATAGGGAACGTCACGACAGTTGTTTTCGAAAGTTATGGTTCCCAACAAACTCATTTTACATTTTACCCGGTGCCGTCCAGCTCCTCGCGTTTGGGATCTGTGGGTGGATGTCTGGCTGCTGTGAAGGTGACCGCTTCATGTTGCCGTTCTGGGAGTTGGGGCCGGCTTTCAGGTCTATTAGCCGCAGAGCGTCGGCGTTATGAGATGATTGTTCCTCCCATATGTTTCTTCAAGCGCCGTTCTGTTTTGGCTATCCACGGGTGGGCTTCCGGTCCCTGCTTTTATTATCTATCAGTTTGCATTCCATCAACGCAGGACTTTGTGTTTAGCGGCTTCCAGGGCCTCAGTTGAACGAGCCCTTATATTTCTTGAGTTTCTCGAGTCCTTGATCGTTACACCGTTCGGGTAGTTGAGTACTTCTGCCAAGCTCTATCTTTACATTCGCTTCCGGTATTAGTCTCCAAGGAGCACACAGTCAATGGCTTGACTGCCTGATCTTGTAACCGAGCATCTAGAGGATCAATGCTGTGGCATATAGCGACTAGATAACTTCAGTTATCGCGGCTGTCCAGATCTTGATTGGTTCTGCACTGGTGTCTTCTATGACACCGTCTGGACGGAGCCCGGGCAGTCAAGTTAAGAGGCTGACGGTCGGTGGCTTGTTCATGACAAACAATGGAGTAGGGCTCATGTGCAGGTCTCGTCCAGCATTTCTCTATGTCTTCTAGCTTGCATCTACAGTATCTCCTGGGCATCAATCTGACGTTGACATGGTCTTGACATGGCGTAATCTCTGTGATTCGACCACCGCACACCCATCGATTTCCAAATGCGAGAATGGCTGCCTCTTCAGCGAGTTTGGGTGACTAGTTATTACAAAACGATGAGTAACTAGTTTCTAAGAACCAAAGTGCGGATGTTGGTATTTTACGCACATGAAACTTCTTCATATCTCCCCTCCAATTGATGTTGAAGGGGCTTGTTCCGTTCCGTTTGTTCAGCCCAGACACTGTCAAGTTGTCCGGGTTCCACAACATCTGTCGACCACGTTCCTCCGGGCAACAAG
Organism: Zeus faber; assembly: GCF_960531495.2. NCBI lineage: Eukaryota > Metazoa > Chordata > Actinopteri > Zeiformes > Zeidae > Zeus > Zeus faber. Next base: position 20,879,867 of record NC_137209.1, on the reverse strand, counting down.
CCAATACGACTCTCTTTGTACCCATCTTTCTCACACTGGAGTAGGCGAGCTAAGTGTTGGGGGTCCTGTCCAACACCGACCGGAAACCGTGATTCAGATTTCAGCTTTAGAAAGAGAAATTGATGAGCACCGACCAAGAACAAAGGTGCCCCCGTGCCAATTGTAAAGCAGGGTGTGTGAGAGGCCGCGATTTCACGGACACTGATTGTGAGAGTAGGGCCGCGCTCGCAATCCTAAGTAGATCATCGTAATTAAAACATAAATTGGAGACTTGACTGCACACAGTAAAGTCGCCTGTACAAGCTCCGGGTGGTATTGATTCTCGCATGCACTTGGAAACAATTGCTCTGATTTGCAAAGGCTAAAATATGGAAGCCCTGTAAATAAAATCAATAGCAAACAAGACGCCCGGGCTCTTCAAATAGTAGATGGAGAATTACAATCAGGCGAACGGTGTTGGGAGTAATATGCACGGCAGATGCGGGAGACGCAAGCTTTACCGTGCATGCAGGAGGGGGGATGTTTTTTCAATAAATCACGGACCAAAACAAAGACACGCCAATGCAAAGATGAACAGGTGATATGGCAACGATGAACGGCAAACACGAGGGAATTAGGGCTGGGTGAAATCACAATGTGGCTAAATTTCACACTACGTCCCTGCACACTGCATTGCTGCTAACGGATGGAAGTCAATTGTTGTTATCATTATTTTTTTAATCGGCGGTAATATAATTAATTGTAAAACAATTAATCTATACCAATGGATTGCCAGATGTCTTTGCCGCTGCTGTTATCTTATTTTTTTTTTTTTTAATTGGACTACTAAATACTACTTATTGACTGCCAGACGTTTAACTCATGACTTAAGTGACAACTTCCGCTATTTGGCATTATTTATGTTTTATTGCAAACGGACAATCAAATGAAAGGATACAAATGAGATTTGCAGCAATATTGTACTACGCAATCCTCATATCTCGTCCCTCATCTCCAGGTAATAATCTAATCTATATGTGTGCACATATAAAAGAGTATGACCTAATTCACAATTTGTAAACCATATTATTTATTATTACTACCATTTATTATCTATCTACTTCAACCAAATAAGAGAGACAATCCATGAGGGTCAGAGCATCCCTGTAGAAATAGTTCAGTCGTTGCGATTCCAAGGCCGAAATAGCATTCACAGGCTGCACTGGATGCTGGAAATGTGCAGTATTTACCCTAGATGGTCGACCATCTCCTTGATAAAGCAATTCAGCCGCACAAGGACGCTCCAATGAAACCGAAGATTTTTATGTCCGCAACAATGAACATACTCAGAGCAGCAGTACGCCGACAGGAGCTAGGGCATAATATGTGCCCCTCGCAATTTAAAAGCACAATAAGTGCAAAGACACAGAGAGGACTTTCAGCCACAACAGCTAATAACGCCATAGCTTCACCAAAGCAGTCACAGTGCCCTGCACAGCATTCTTGTTCTTTTATTTACAGTATATTCTACCGTGCCCACCAGCTACGCTGAGGGATCAGGGTGAAAAAATGTGGAAAAGTTTATCCAAAAGAATACAAAAAAAGTGGACAAGTGGTAAATGTTTCGGGCCTCTGAAATAAGTTTGAAATCGAAAAAACAACACATTCTGAAAGGCCGTTGGGGCCCAAGGTCGCAAGCCTCCTTTATGGGAATTTTTCCCACCTTGCCAGCTGACGGCATGTTCCTCACTGAGCGAGAGGGAAACACATTGACTAACTTGTGAAACTCTCTTCTAAACGGTTTTAACTGAGGAGAAGAGTTTTAAATCACCTTTTCTCAACCAATTACAGCAACCACTCCATGTTTAATAGAGTGGGCACACCGGGTCAACTCATAATGTTGCATGAAGAGCTATCTAGTCCGGAAAGGGCTCAATTATAAAGCGGCGGCTCTGGCTGAAATTCGGAGGCTCTCTCTCCTTTTGTTTCTTTTTCCCTTTGTTTAAATTAGTACAGCGTGATGGAGGAAAGGAGGCACAACCGCCGCCACGAAAAAAAGGGACGCCATGTGCTATGGCTGAGGGGGGATTCTGCCGAATTGGCTTTGGGCGCGCACCTGAACCGCGGCGCGAGTCGTCTCGAACATTTTAAAATACCCTTGTATCCAAACTAGGCGGCAAGCTTCAGCGGCGTGTCAAGTGAGAGCACCGCGATTCAAGTTCCCTTCAGTATACAAATGTCAAAGAAGGACAACAGTGACAACAGATACCCCCAACCAAGCACTTTGGGAGACAACCTCGCGACGGGATGGACCGATGTGGCCGTGGAGAGAGCTTCAGCTGGAGGTGGAAATAACAATAATAATAATAATAATAATAATAACCTCAAAAAACAGTTTCCAAAATGCTTTGACAGATGGAATAAAAGCAGAGTGTTCAGATCACAAATTTAAAAGGTAAAGGAAGGTAAATAAACACAAATTAAAGTCATTCATTAAATCGTAAAAGCGGATAAAGAGACAAAAAAATAGCGGCAGCAATGGGAATGGATCCGTCATTAACCGCTAATGAGCCACCACACAAACGACTGGGACGTCTCTCACATAGTGGCTGAGTCCAGACAAATACCCAAAACTAAAAATTCCGACTGAATAATGCCAACCAAGGGCTGAGCTTAGGCGCCGCACCTTTCATTTCCAGTTGTTGAATAAACCCCGTGTACGTCAAACACTTTCCCCTCCGTTCTGAAGAGAAACCTAGCCTCAGTCTTCCCTGAAATGTCTTTTTTTTTCCCTTCAAGCTCGGGACGGGAACTTGAATTTGTGCACGTTTGCATGCACGACTTCCGGGGAAGTCTCCAAAAGATAGTCCCATAGTCCAGCTGATCAGCGCCGGAACGGATGAGATGGAGATAGAGATGGAGGCATAGAAAGGTGGTGCCGATTGAAGAGGAAAAAGCCGGGTTTGAACAGGTGAAATGAATTTCAATTCCCAATTTACCGGCCCCTTCCATGTGTAAAATCAACGTTTCTCAAGCACGTCCGTGGTTTAGTGCGATATACGTTACAAGTTTCCCCCACCAGAGCACATTTAATGGAATTATAAAAATGTTTCTTAATTTGGCAGCCGCTCGTCGTTTACTTCCAGGACTTTCCACGCGTTCATTTGAATTGCAAATGACATTTCAATTCCCCCCCCCCCGCCAAAAAAAAAAAAAGCAACATTTGAAGCCGAGCGTGAAATCACACTTCCAGTGCCCTGTGTGAGCCGGGAAAGGAAGGAAGGAAACGGAATGAAAAGACGCTGATACAGGTGACTCGGCGTCCACTGAGGTTCCAGGTGATATTTTCCAATCTCGGGCACAGGTCGAAGGCAGCAGTGAATTCATCACATTCTTACAATAACTAATGTCTTTCTCTTTCCTCCCTTACTTTGTTTTTGTGTCCTGTTTTCAATTCCTTTTCTGTTTGTATCGTCATGTATTTCCATATATTATGGGAGCGGGAATATAACTGCTAGGTACACACATGAGCAATCGAAGGGCAAAACAAATAAATAAATTATAATTATATATATATATATATATATATATATAATGTAAAAAATATGCACATAAATGAATGAATTTTTTTTCTCCATCAGTACTCAGTATCGAGCCAAAAGAGAGTACTCAGCGCTGGCACTCACACAACGGTTCATAGCTTTGATATGGAGTCAACAGAGGAGGGCGGAGGAAGAATAACAAAAAAAGAAGAGGGGGGTGGGGAGGGGGTGGCGGCGATGGACGGATACATAGATATTAGAGAGGGAGGGTGAGGAAGGAAGGAAGGAAGGAAGGAAATAGCGTTCACGGAAAAAAAAGAGAGAGGGGTAGGAGACCTTTATCTGGCAGACACGCTGTATCCTCAAAGCGCCTTGCATCCACACACACGCACGCACGCACACGGTCGACGCTAGTGGCGGAGAGGAAACACAATGAATTAGCGAGTGGCTGACTAACAGAGTATGACGTGTCCAAGGCCTATCACTAATTATGCCTGCGCCGCTGCAGCCTGTTCTCTTACCACGGTACCAGGAAACCAGAGGCCGGAGCCATCACTGCTTCAATCAGCCCATAGGTGAGTGACGCGGCCCTTTGTACCACACGCTTTCACTTGTTAAAAATATATATAAATATACACGAACAAGCGCGTTCCCTGTGTCATGGAAACAGGGGGGTAAAGACACCAGACCTCACCTCGAGTTTGGTCCAGTTGGGTTGCTCCGTTTGGTTAAATGCTCACAGAAGTGACTGGATTCACAAATTTCTTTCGGGTTTTCTCAAATTGTATCTTGTTTTTCCAATCCAAAGAGTTTTTTTTTTTGTTTTTTTTGTTTTTTTCAAAGTGTACCATGTATATATGTAACAGGAGACGCCGGAAAAGGCAAAACCAATTACTGATAACGCTGATACGGCTATTAATGTTAATGTTGGTCGTTTTGAAAGCGAGGCTCGATATCAACATCCGTTTCTATATCCGAGGATTTGGCAGATGCAGGGGAACATTTCCAAACCAAGAGAGAAATACCGAATGCAGCAGGAATTTAGGCCGATGGGTCTCCTCAGCGCAGAAGGGAAGGTCTTCTCTGATGTCGTGGCACAAAGGCCGGTAGCATATACAGACTGTATATAAAGGCAAAAAGCTTAATGGGAAGAAGGAGCGTATAAAATCTCCATGTGGTGTATTTTGAAGCTTGCACAGGCATCGCAAGCTTGATGCGGTGTCGAACATGTGCAGGGCATTTCCTCTCTTTCAGGCCCATTTCCGAGCACACTTTGAGGACATTTAAGGTTTGGGTTGAACAAAAATATTCTATTTATATACAATTCTGGATTGATGTATTGTTGGATGACTTATCGTTAGCGTTTCCCTTTAGTGTGTCCGAGTTGTAGAGCTGCTGACTACTTTTTTTTTATTTTGTACATTAAAAAGGGAGAGCAGCAGGTGACATCACCCTGTAAGAAAAAGGCCAACATTCAAGTTCAAGTTCAAGTTCATTCGGACGTGAGGATAAAATGATTATTCCCCTGTTCCTCTCCAGAGCTGAAGCATTGGTAGAGCTTTGAGGAAAGGCCCCGGCCACAGCACCACATAAACGCGCGCAGGCGTACGTCGTTCAACTCTATGGCCGAAAGGACACCAAGACGACGCACTCCACGCGAACGGGCCTTTCCGCCGGCCTACTCTCGCTGGCGGCGCTCTCCCCCCGTCCTCCCGCCGCGCGCCAGTCGACGGGTGACCGGGACAATGGGTGAGGTTGAGAAGCTGCGACGTGCCATTTATCTCCGTCAGATGCGGTTGGACGCAGGTTCTTATTGGCTGAGCAGGATCCACGATCGCTAAGGCGGCACAGCCATCTCTGGCACGGTGCTAATGAAAGCGGCGAGAGGGGAGGAAGAGAGAGGGGGGCCCCCAGCCCCGACTCCCGACACTCCGAGGGCCTCGCACTCTGCTGCAGACAGCACTAACCAGCGGGGGAAAAGTACAGCGATCGTATTATTTTACTTGTGTACACATATAGATACCCTGGGAAGTTCAAATTTATATGCTCGGAAGTATTGGTACATTTTATACTACTTCCGCAGCAAAACAGTCTTGGGGTGAATTCCCGTATCGTACGTGCTACACAAGTAAAAAGCTTGAAGTACTTTGCTTCAGGTTTCCTTTTATTGTTTGGAGGGTTAGGGTTAGTGGAGCAACACTACAAACTTCCCAAAAGTGTAATTGCCCAAGTTGAGTACAAATGCCTCAAAATTCGACTTATCAGCAGTAAAAGTACAACTGCCCCAAGTCCAGCACGAGTTTGGCCATTAAAATAACCACAAAGTTCAATGTGCACGCTGTTTTGGCGGTAAAATTGTTTACTTTGAATAGCCACCGGCCGTTGAACCGTCTTCACTGAATTCAAATCCAACCATGAACATAACCTGGCACAGTGGGACCCGTTGGATTTTGTGATTAAGGAGCCGTCGGCGTACTGGTTAGCACACTGGTGGGAAAACACTGCCGCAGGAAGGACCTTTCTCGACGGCGACGGAGAGGTTTAAGTTTTGCTGAGACGCCTGAAAGTCGGGAAGGAAATAAAACACCTGCGTCAAAACTCGTAATTCAATGGCGCGGACGGCGGGAGGAGTAGAAAACCTGCTGCCAGCACCAATGCCCACCAGGAGTGCTCAGTCCCTTCGTGTAGATGGATGCATGGAAGGATCACAGACAATTCAGAGCGTATAACCTTTAAAAAGGCGTGACCCATCTTTGTGCCACGCGTCGACACTGTGCACCACAGCCGCGTATCGTTGAAAACTCAACGACGCGTTTTGTCTCCCAAGACGTGTCACTGCGCTTCGACTCGGGGACAATCCCCCCAGATCGCCGCGCTCACCGCCCGTCGACCGCTCGGAGCCCGCACCGGAGATGTTTAGGCAAAGCGGTGAGTTCCTACCTTTCAGCTCTCAAGCCGCCGTCCCAACAGTTGGAGAGCTGCGGAGGGAGGGAAGCAGAGATGCATTCATTACAACGCAATACTTTTGTCTGTTCCCCGCGTGACACAAAGTCGCCGTCGTCGGCTGAAAGAATGGGTCAAGAGGCGCCCGTGGAGATAGCCGGGGCCGGCGCATTTCACCGCGAGGAAATACCATTAAGCAGAGACACAGCGGCGACGCGATCTGCTGCCCTGAGTTCAAAACCAATTTGGCACTCTACTTGCTTTGCACACTGTAAAGGGCAAACATTTATTATCCGCTGATTACATTTGGCAGGCATATGTATCTGACAGTTAAGCCCTTGTAATTTTGCAACCCGTTACCGGAGAGAAAGAAAAAAGGAAAAGAATAAAACCGTCCTTCCTCCGCCACTGGCATTTAATCACAGCTTGATTGTGGTTTATATCTCACGTGTTTCGTTGAGGCGCAAAAAAAAACAAAAAAACGCCCGCGAACAAAAGGGAGACGGGACTCGCCGGGTGAGGAGCGGGATGGGGTGAGTCGCCCAGAGCCAGTTATTTTTTTTTTTTATTTATTTTTTTTTAACTTCGGTACTTAATTAAAATGTGGGCGGACTCAAAAGGTCAGAGATTGGCAAAAAAAAAAAAAGAAATAAAAAAAGAAAAGGGCCCCGTCGCCGCTGATTATGTGCATAAGGCTCCCAAGGTCTCACAGATTAAACGGAAGTTCACTTTCAAAAGAGGTAGAGGGAATGACAAACAGCATAATCTACTCGCTCCCTTCCACTATTCTCTCTCTCTTTTTTTTTTTTTTGTCTGGGGTCTTTGACGCCGGGCTCCGGCTCCGGCTCCCAATCCATTACACGTTATGGGTCGCGTCTGAAGCGCCGTTGTCAAAGAGGTGAAAAGGCAGGAATCCGTGGTTCATACACAAGCTTTATTGTAGTGTCATTTGGGCCGAACGGCGTCTGCGAGCTACCCCGCCGTACAGCCCTGAGCTGGTCCGCGGACGGGCTCATTTGCATTCATATCCTCTGGGAGTGAATGCATTAGTTAATGTGGTACCGTAAATCACTCGCATGAGGACTTTGAAATACAAACTGTTCTATTCAGAGTTTTTTTTTTTTGTTTTTTTTATTGCAAGTTATGCTAGACGGAATCAGGGCGCACGGGTTTCATTTCTCACATTTTAGGTATTAAGTATTTGTCCTCCTGTAGACTTCCAAGAATGTCATGAATTCGACAGTCATTGTTTAGTCTGGGGGACGGAGGCGGGATAGATAGCGCCAGAGAAGAATATGACAGCCAGAATCTCCCCGACTTAGCTCATTATTTGCCCCCCCCCCCAAAAAAAAACACTTATTCACCAGATGAAATACATAAAATGATTAATAGGTACACTCAACAGGCAATACGAAAGCCATCTTTCTCAAGGTCCTAACACCCTGACGAGATTTATAGCTAATAATTGGATGTGAATTTAACGGCTACGGCGCTATCAGAGTTTCACCGGGGAACTTTGTTTGAGAGACCAGCGCGGGGAAGCCAATCTGTTCCCGGCATACTGATATACCGCCGTGTTACCTGGCGATGAGGCGAAGAGGAAGTCCATCTCAAGCGCCAAACCCAACGCTCGACGGCAAGCCATCGCTCTTACCATGGACTCCTTTCGGCGCGTCCAGGACTCAACGGGGAAAAGCCTACTCCTGCCTACGTCACAGCGCGCTCGACGGAACGACCGCCGGTGTCCGTCGGCGCTCTGCGTCGCATGCTACGTCGAGGGAACTTTGGCCACGGCCGCCGGGGACACTGCGCCACTCCCCCCTCCCCGGTCTAACCGTGGGGTGCAGCAGCCTCGGGACCGGCGCCGGCGGGGGTTTCGGGGGTTAACACTCTTATCCCCCAGTGCCCTTCCCACAGCATCCGACGGCATCTAGACGCGTTACAAATCACGAGGCGGCGTCACGACTCGCACTTTCAATCATTCCCGGCGCGTTCCCCGACTAAAATAATGTTGTTTTTCTGTAATAAATACTCTCAGTCCTATGGGCTGTAACCGTCTTGTATCTTCCCTTGCCTGTTTTGTCTGTGACAACGTGCATTCCAATGTATTCATTACAAAATGGCAAAAAAAAACAACAAAAAAAACATGAAACCTGAAAATAGTTGACACTTTGCATTTTCAACTCATTCAATGTTTGTGCCACTTAGAAACGGTATCTACGCTGAGGCTGCTGAACACTGAAATGTGAAAAAAATGCGCAAAACGCGAATCCGTTTTGACACCGTCTCAACAGGTTTAAGTTTATGTCTTCAATATACCTGGAATACCCAAAATAAAACACTCATAAGTGCTCACGAAACAGACTTGACGACCTACTTTAGACCCCATCTGTTGTGCAGGCGGCGCCACGAGAAGAAAGGCGCGATTAGCCAGCGAGGCTGAAACAGGTTGTGAGACTCCGGGTCTTTTTTTTTTTTTTTTTTTTGCCGCGCCGCAAATGGGAAAACACATTACCGCCGCGTCACTTGATTTGAAATATCTTTTGTATGCACAGGACGATTTCAATTACGCTCGCTCAAAAAGCGAAAGGTAAACACGCCGGCCCCCGTCGTAATTAACGGGATCGGGGGGAGATTTGTTCACCACAAAAGGCGGCGTAAGGGGGCCCGCCGGCAGAGAGAGAGGGAGAGGGGTGAGAGCGCCGACGTGTCGCCATGTTTTCCCGTTTGTTTCTGTAACTGACCGTGCGGCCGCCAAAGACAAATATGCTTCCCCCCCTGCACGTAAACACCGTGCGGGGGTGATCCAACGCGCTTGGGTGGGACGACGGGCCGCCTAATCCGAGCAATCTGCAACGACTGCACCCGGGCGCCGTGTTTGCTCCGCCGTCGATCCCGCGCCCCCGCCTCCCCCCGGCCCGAAACCGTTTTCGCTTCCCACGGTCACTTCCCCGGCGCTCCCGGCCTATATTCCCCCGCCGGCTCCGTCGGGGATCCAAAGCGTTACTTTCGCCCGTAGAGCTTAGTGTCGGGGGTCACTGTCTGCCCGGCACCTCGCGCTCCCTTCTCCCCCTTCGCAGTGTTTCTTTTTACCCCCCCTCTCTCTCTATCAAAAGTCTCTGTCCGCTGCCCTCCTGACAGCCACCCATCAACCCGGGGCGCAATTTAAAAAGCCCTTCAACGGCTGCCATTCCGCGGGGCTGGCTATCAGCCCGGCTGCCAGAGCCAGACAGGGACTCTGCTCCAGCGAGCAAACTCTGAACGTCGGGTCGGTTTCACCCCTGTTGCAAATGGACTGAAGGTGAAAGACTCCATTTCCTAAAAAGAAAGGGGGAAAAAAAAAAAAAAAGCTCGCGAAAAAGATGGATTTCGGAAACTAGAGTTGCCGTAATATGCAGTTGACAATTCACCAAAAAACGTGAATACATAATGCAGTGTGAAGTTAAATACTTAAATTTGTGAGGGGTGATAGTGGTATCACCATGCAGCCTGTTGAACTGCATGCATAACCATGACCCTAATTTACCAAAACAGAACGGCAGAGGAAATTCCTGCCACACAAATGGTATTTAATATGTCCCCTTTGTGTGTATTCAAATATATCTATATGTACGTATGCCCGGCTGTGTGGATCATTTTTTTTAGCTATAATTACACGGGTACTGCCTACACCTAAACCGAGTGAATGCACTGAAGCGGAAAGGTGGAGCTGCCTGCTTTTCGGCACTACTCTGCTCCAATTCGTCTTTGACGGATTGTATGTCCTACGTAGCGAACGCCACGTGAAACCAAGTGCTGTTTTCCCAGGTTGCACCAAATTAACGTCGGTAAAACTGCATCGCCGCCGAGGACCACGGCACAAAACCCAAAGATACAACTCGCCAGCGGTAGATGCGCGGGACGTTTTGATATCTGCATCAAACCGTCCCCGATACCTTCACTTCACCAGTTCCTCAGACTTTTTTTTTTTTATCCCCCCCCCCCCCCCCATTGTAATTCCCAAGGGTGGAGTACAAATGTCTCTGCCTAGCTGTTAAGTAAATGCCACCTGACAAAAATAAGATGCTGTAACCCATTCACTGTACAAACCTGCATTGTTGCCATGGTGAACGTGAGTGAGCTGTTGCTGCTTTTGTTTTTTGTTGTTGTTGCTGCTGTTTCAGGGGCATTCCTTTTGAAATGACCAGCTGACAACTATGTTGTTATTTTATTTATTTTATTACTTATTTTATTTTATGTTTTTTTGTGTTTGGATTGTATTTCTTTGTGAAGCACATTGTGTTGCCCTGGTCTGAAACGCGCATTATAAATAAAGTGTGACTTGACCAGTTGGGCCTGACCCTCGAATTCGTCACTTTTCACCTCCACCGGCGTTGAATACCACACAGCGCAACCACAATTGAAATATCAAAGAGTTGATGTAATGTTATCTATCTTTCTAATGTTTTTTATTTTTCGATCGTGTCAAAATAAAGCGTGGAATGGACCCGCTGCGGCTGTTCGCTTCTCAAATTGTAACGGGCGTGGTAAAGCGTAGTAAAACTGCACGCAGGAGATGTACTACAGTAGAGTCGAGGCAGCGTTGACGCAGCGGTGGACCAGACGTGTTTTAGTGCAAACTGTTTAACAGTCATACTCAAGCCCCTCTTCACCCACTCAGCTGGACCTCTGATAACCTCAGAACCGCCTGCAGAAACACAACACCGCTGAGATATCGACCGTGTTGGGTTGTGAGGTTGAGTCAGGCGACTCGACAACACAAAAAATTAAGAGACGGCGGTAAACTTCGTATATCATTTAACTCTTAACCCATTTAAAAATGGGCGTCTGTTTGGCTCATTCTAGAAATGTTACTCAGCTGTGATGGCAGCGCTGCCTTGAAGCCACCCCGCGACGGTTTTTGCCAGTTGAATAAATTGCACAGCCAGAGCCTATAGCCGGAGTGTTCCAGCTATTCTGAACCGCTGCTACAGCCAATGTGCTGTGGACTCTCTTGCCATCAGCCAAAGCTTTTAGTCTATTCTGCCGCTGCATGGGCTTTGCCCACAGCCGTAAGCCCGCAACAACAAAAGATCCAGTTGGCTGGGTAGCACTGTTATGTACCTGGGGATGTAGGCATGTTTTCCATGGACGAGGGAGGGTAATTGTTGGTCCCATTAACATGAGAGAGAGCCGAGGCTTCCAAGCTTAAAATTGCCCGGAGGGGAGCTGGCATTGTGGACAGGAATCTTTCCGGGTCCTATTCAGCAAAGGAAGTTAATGGATTTTAAGTGGGTCGTCTTGAGTTAAATGGAATACGCCACCAATGGAGAGGCTTTGATACGGACGAGATTAAGCCACGGCCGTGATTTGTTGTGTAAAAGCCAGCGATTGTTTGGCCCAAATAATTATAATAAACCTTTTTAAGCATTTTCTACGTCAATCAAATTGTTCTTTTCACCGTTATTACAGTACATTGCGTTACTTATTACGGTACAGTAACTGTGTAACATATGTCGAACATGGATTCCAATCAATGTACATATTTATCATCATGAATGGCAGACCTGGACAACAACATCAACTTTTGGGTAAACAGTTGTGACCATGAATATCAATGCCCAGGAAAACTACCATACGGCAAACATGAATAAATTAAATTCAACCGTTAACCACTCTCAGTCGCCGTTTTCAAAAAATATGGTTATTATGATTATTAGTAGTATTATTATTGTTGTTATTGTTATTATTATTGCAGAAGAAGCGATAGAAGTAATGATAGTACTAGCAACAATATGGTGCACATTTTGTAGTATATCTTTATAGCATGCTGCCATGGCTCATTCTATAACCTTGAAATCATATTATCAAGCACCGGCTTAGTCTTGGGGTAAAGCCATGAGTAAATGAACAGGAAATTCAAAATATCGTAGATACCATACATTGAGTATATTGATTATTTCCCTTATATCCTCGCTATATTAAACATTTCCCCTTAATGATAGGAATGTTTCCAGATGCCCCGCCGCCTCCCTTTGGTCCGCGTTGCGCTATCTAGTAAGTGAAGGATAAGCCCGTGATGGAATGTATCAGTTAATGGAACGATTGACCTTCCCTCACCCTTCTGAAATAGCCCGACATCATTAGCGCGGGGGCTAAGAGAGGCTTCTCCAGCCATATGTTACGATAATTACTTTGCACTGCCGCGAAGGCACATAGAAGGTTGAGTGGAATATATGGCGCTCTTGCCTCCAAAGTTTGAAAAGTGAACGACAAGGGATCCTAAATGCATGTAATAATATATTTTTATACTTTACCTTTTAGTACGCTTAAATCAAAAACATTAAAGATGAGGACCAAAAATCTAAGCGGCGATGTAATGATTCAAGATCATGATTATTATATCATTATTACGATGCAGATTCAGAACCTTGACGGTATGAAAAAGTATGTTGTCTTGCACATGCGAGAGGCTCAAAAACCCTGCGTCGCCTGAAGGAAACATCATTTCTCAGTGGCCTCCACTATTTCCATTTGCGCTCCTTGAGATCTCTCCCACCCCCCGATCCACTTGCTGGCCAGGCCCGCTCTTATAAAGCCGCGTACATTCTGTCAAATGACTCCAATCATCTCCCCGTAGCGTAAAGTTCCCGGGCGCACGAGGCGCAGAACGCAGGACAATCGAAACAATGAGGAATGTGTGAGCTGATTAAAAGGATGCGCCGCTTTGGGAAGGACACCCGAGGAAGATTCGCATTTAAAATGCTCCCAAGATTGTTCTAAACTCGCATGGAAATAAATGTAGAGTAGGGATGTGCCAAATGTTCATCCGCCGGAAATATTGACAATAATATATATACAGTATATTAGCAAAATAAAATATACTATGTTAGCAAAATTAAACATATGTATATAATATTAAATATAATAACACAAATACATGTGTAAAATAGCAAAAAACTAAAGAAAATCATATAGATTCTAAAAAATGAAAATGAGATATTTAAATAAAAAAAGGTCACGTCTGGTACGCATAATTTGACCATTTATGAGACGCTGTTCTCCTTAACGTGCTGTGCTGGTAGTCGATGTGTGATGATCCAACAGTGCTAGCAACCCATGCTACTTTCACGTATTTGGGGACACTACTTGATGTGCTTTTGGGGCTAAATGACGTTTAATAGCTGCTACAACTACAGTCAAGTAGCCAGAGCTAACTAATAGTGATTCATTTTAACAGGACAGAATGGTCACATACATAACTGCTAATAAAAAGCAGGTACATCAAAAACATGACGTAGGTGCTGTTTCAGACACAAAGGACTCGCTGTTTGAAAGCAAAGGTTTACCTTCATCATCCTGTAATTTTATGATTAAACATCATTGAAAATAATAAATCGAAAGAAAAATTGATTTTGTCATGGGTAGAACAAAAAACTATTTTTGAATAATGGGAAGAAAAAAAAAAAGTACAAATACATACAAGTAGAGGAAAACTTATGGAAATAAAAAATAAATAATAAATAAATAAATAAATAATAACCCAGGCCAGACCATAATCAAAAAAACAAAAAAAAAAACAACACAAAGATGTTGACAGTGAAAATTCCATTAGCTGGTAAATTAGTTTAATGTTTGTGTTCATTTCAAGCTTGAGCTATGTGCAGCGAATAAAAAAGAAAAAGATGCATCGCAGTCAAAACACTAGTAAAATGCACCGGGGAAATAATACAGTGGTAGACCAAGGCAATAAATCAAAACTAACAGGCCAAAACCCTTGATTTCCAACAGGAAGTGTGTGTATGTGCGTGGACGAGGCCCGGGTAAGTATGTGGGGTGTGAACCGATATATAAAACGTCAACTCTCAGGGTAACAGTAGGAGGGTTATTATTCTATTTTTGTTTTGCAACATCTCCAGACCAATCCAATGCCTCCTTACATCATGCACCACACGATACAACAACACAAAGGAGTTGTTATTTAAATTCCACTCGCTCTTGTTGTAATATTTTGTTCGCTTCGGTACAGCCGCGCAGCCCTCCGACGTGTACGTACGCCCCGTAGGCGAAAGCCCGCGGACACCCCACGTCCGCATGACGTCCAAAGAATCACCCCGAACTGAGACATCCGCCCCGCTAGACCCGCGAGCTATGTTATTGCGCGGTGGAGACGTCGAGGAGCAGAGGCGTCTCAGCGACGGGGGCGCTCAGGGCCGGCGCACGTTTTAATAATCCGGTGGCGGCGCTCACTCACCGCGAGGGATCGCCGCGCGCAACGCCCGAGCGTCGGCCGGAGTGGCGTAAAGCCCGCAGCCGTTGAACTCGGGAGCAGTGGAAGCACATTTGTATGTGCGGGTTGAACCTGCCACTCGGGAGAGCGCGGTTCCCGCGAAATGCCTTCGCCGTCAGAGCGATTGTGCAATTTGACAAAAGTGCATCTGTTGCTCCCGTCAATATGTTCTTATCCGTCAGTGCCGACTAAATGACGGCGCGGCACGAAAACCCGGGCCTTAATGCATTCATCGCATCCATCTTTTGTTGAGTCTTTAAGCCATTGGAATCCGGTTTTTCCCCACAGGCGAGGCGGCAATTAGGGCCCGAGCTGTCTTGTTTAAAAAAAAAAAAATCAATCAGGAGTTACACAACGCTTTGTACGTTTACAACGCCGGCACGCTTCACTCCTCACAAACCGAGGAACAAGAGCTTCCTAAAGATTGTGACACCAAGCATAAGGCGCCGGAAATGGGTTCTGCAGCAATAGTCATTGGAGAAACGAGTAAAACAACAGGAAAGCTATCGCCCAGTTATTATGAGATGTGCAGGGGAAATTAGCAATGAGATCTGGGATGGGGTTGAATTGAATTGTACACAGCAGGAAAGTACTACCCTATAACAGTACAAGCCTGAGTCAGAGCATGCAATGCATTTAAATTATGAAATAATTGCTCACCGGCTCCCAGTTGCTGGCGAGCAACATATTGGAGACCTCAGGTTTACAGATGCTGGTACAGCAGAGTAAACAGTGGAGTTGTGATTCAGAGTTAAAAAAAAAAAGAAAAAAAAAAAAGGTTAAAACCCAGTTCTTCCAACAAACTGCCGAAACAAAAATCTCCATAAATATAACAATGGGCTTCAATGCCGTCGAGTTATTCAAACGTATTTGGAGAGTCTCCAAATCAGCTGCGAAATCGAGCCCTAACAGACACGATCACATTTTTATTCACATATTGAAATAATTGACAGGTGTGTTTTTAGGGATACATACAGAAATCTTACCACATATCCTGTGGCAGGATATGTGGTAAGATTTCTGGATTTAAAATAAAAACTTGGTTCAAAAACAGTTGTTTTGGTTAAAGTTATGGCTTTTTAGTGAGTTCAAATTCAGACATTTGGCTGATTTGTTGTTGGTTCGTGTTTGCAAGTTTGTAAGGTATCAAGAATGTTTTAGCTAAAAATGTTACCCATCATCAAAATAAAAAAATACATTAATAAATACAGGTTTTGGAATGGAGTCCTGGAAACACGGAAACTCCACTTGAAAAGGACTCAGAAGGTGTTGAAAAAGCTTGGGAGTGAGTCATGTATTTCCCTGGCATTCAGGCGAGCCTGAGGGACGTCGGATCGCCAAAACGATGCCCGTCTTTCCACCTCCACCCCGGTTGTTCGAGCGCCCCGCCAGCTGTTTACTTCCAAGCAGACGGTGGGACCAGCGGGCGGAGAACAAAAGGTGGGGAACATCTGCCTCCGTGAAAAGCACCGCGTTCTCGTCGACATCCTATTTATTCTGCGTGGCGAACGGCAGCCGCCGCACGTCGGCCCTCGCAGGCCGGTCTGCCGGCGCGTCTCAATGCCGCGCTGCCAAAACACCAGGCGGGGAAGGGACGGGCGCTGGTGAAACGATGCAAACAGGCGTTCGGCGCTTGACGAACCGCTTCCCCCTCCCCAAACGAAGGGGAGGGGGAAGCCGACGCAGCGGGGAAGCACCGGTCGCTTGTTGTCCTCTCCATACAACCTGTCTCTGGAGAGTTGAGTGCCAGCCCGGGTCGCTGTGTTAGCGACTGTTTGGCATGATAATTATATTACTCACAATATCACTTCGGTGCACAGGGATATCTACAATAACACTTTGGTTTGACACTTTTTGAGTGATGCCGTTACTCTTTTAGTGAACGTCTATTTTAACTGCTGCCACTACTGCACGCCGCTTGTATTAGAGGTGCTGCAACTGATACTTGTTAAGTGTGTACATAGATAAAAATTTAATTTGTATGTATTTATTGACTGTAGTGTTTTTTTGGTTTTTTTTTACCTGAATTTCTCTCCTCTAGGATCAATAAAATGTTAACTAATCTCATCTTAAATATTAGGACAACTGTTGTCTATTAGGACTACTGTTTTGTAAGGTGCATAACTATTATTACTTTAAGGCCACTTCTGTGAAGCTGAAATACAATAATTTGTATTTCATTATAGCACAATATTCTGTTAACACACATTAACCCTCCTATTGTCCGGTCAAATTTGACCCGTTTCAAGGTAAAATATTTAATAAATATATATATATATATATATCTTTTTTTTTGGAACTAGGCTTCAAAACAGCTATATAAGCACAACCAAACAAATGAATATCATTTTATTTGATTATGGAGGTCTCTAAATTATTTTTTTTATACGTTGTGCTCCGGGCCAAATCATTAACCCAAACCCAATATGTGCTGTATGGAGTGGTGAGCATACAACCTTCAGAACATAAGACCCTGGGAACATAGGACCCTGGGAACCGAGGACCCTGGGAGAGCACATAATGTCGAACTCGGGAACATGGAACCTATTTGTCATGGCCCAGTTATGTGACATAAATGTGGGGAACACAGGACCCTGCGAACATAGAAATGACCTCACATAGTGACTTCATCTTAACTTTGTTGTTAGATGTGTTCAATAGTATCAAATGTTCCTTTTTATCTCTCTCTTGACTTGCACTATGTTTGCTCCTGGATTGCCCCATAGCGATTAATAAAGTCTTATCTTAACCTCCTTAATGCGCCGCGTGATCAGGAAAACCCAGGTGACGTAACGCCTGCCAAACCGACACCAAATCTGTTTCAATCACCGACATGGAATGCATTCTTTATCGCGTTCCTGTCTCTGAATGTACTTGTCCCTGTGGCGGTCACAAAAAGCCCTTTCAAAGTAGTTTAGGGCACAGCGACGATCCTTCATGAGCCCAAAGAAAGAGGTCATTCCGAGGCATGGGGCTGTCTTTTCTGTATTTTACTTCCACCAAGGTCAGTAGGTCTCCGCTGGCTTATGGCCCGTTCTGCTGGGAGCTGCAATTAGGACACGAAGCCGTGTATCACGCCGGGTGAGTCGCCCGCTCCAGGTACTAGCTCGTCCTACGCCCAACCCCCCCCGCTCCACCAGGCCACGCTCATCCCACAAGGGGGATTATTAGTTCATATGTAAATATGAGAAATAGGAGCAGGTTTCACCTCGCCTGCGTGGATTGAGGCAATTGTATGCCGGGGAATGACATATTACGTTTGTACAGCCGAAGCCGCCGCAAACGCCCTCCGCGGCGATACCGTTATGATCGCGCATGCTAATTGAGGGAAAGGGAGCGGGCGGCGACGCGGGCTTACTAGATGCCGCCGACGCGATAGGGATTCGTAAGAATCGAACGACGGCGGGAAAAGGATGAACGATTACCAGGTGCAAATTACTCAAAATAAAATGCAAATCAGATCCCGGTCATTTGCATAACCCCTCCGTTTACCGTGTCAAGACGCTCTCCTCCCGGTGCTCACGTGAGGAGCCCGCTTCCCGTTTTTTTTCCTTTCCTTTTTTGCATATGGCGTCGGAGAGGAGAGCCAGCGTACCCTGCTGTGGCGGAATAGCTTCATGCCGAGATCAGTGGAGTGCACGTGGTTCAGTGAACACTGTTGTACATCCTTAATTTTGCACATCGCGGGAGACGCAACCCTTCATTCTTCCTCACTGGGCCGGACCGAGCCAAAGATGCAAATGCGGTCGGCCGACCGTGGAACCTCGATAGGCAACTTTACAATTATGGAACAGCCAGCGCTCTCCACGCCGCCAATAACAAACAACAACAACAACAACGCCTGTATAGTATTTGCTTGCTGTAGCAAATCCCTCGTTCTGCAGTCGTAGTTACCCTTATCTTTACCCTCAATGGCGCACTAAATAT
Source organism: Zeus faber (assembly GCF_960531495.2). Classification (NCBI taxonomy): domain Eukaryota; kingdom Metazoa; phylum Chordata; class Actinopteri; order Zeiformes; family Zeidae; genus Zeus; species Zeus faber. The sequence continues at coordinate 20,861,207 of NC_137209.1, read as the reverse complement.
GCTTTGTTTCTGCGCCAGGAAACCGCTTTCCCGCTGCTTTACCCTTGTAGTCACGCTCGTAAAAAACGACTCAGAAACCTAAACCAGATACCGACACAACATGACAAAGTTGCATTGCGCTCTCGTCTCTGAACTCCCCGACAGTTAAAGACATTTTTTATTATATATATATATATATATATATATATATATATATATACATATATTTTTTTAACACAAAGCAACATTTGTTTCTTGCCGTAGAGTGTCCATTGGACTCCATACCAGGGTTAAAGTTATCCCCTTCCGGAGAACAAAAAAAACAACCAAAAAAAACAAATCCGGTCCGAAAATAAACGTCGGGAATCTCTATCCTCTCACGCTACGCTTTTGAAACCATGAATTTTTCCGCGCAGCGAAATCAATATATCACAAATTAAACGGTAAATGGACTGCACTCATATAGCATTTTTAAAGCCACTCTACCCTCCGATTCGTACACAGCGTCCGCCACACCGGGAGCTTGTAGGGGTTTTTGTCTCGCACGCGGACACCGCGACGGATGAGCCAGGAGGGCCGCGGGATCGAACCGGGAAACCGTCCGGCGCCTTGCTGAGCTGGGGCGGCACGACCGGAGATAATTGGCGAAAAATAAGAACCGCCGTCTCTTCAAAATAGGTGATCTGACTATTCCCACCAAGTGGGATTTTGAGTGTTCGCATCGGAACTTGGTCTCGACAAATGTCGAGGAGTGAACACTCACACCTTGTTGTTTTGTTTTTTATTCGCCCCTAAAATGCATGTTAAAAATGTTATTTGATCCAGTTTTTAAACCGCAAGGCCGACCTGGAACAGCTCAAGGCCAGGAAGAGAACTAGTAGTTTAGACCCCAACTGTGTGGGCAGAAATAAGTGTCTAGAGACTGAATTTGAAATTTATATTTAATTTGAATTTGCTTAACTTGAGAAATCGCATTGGAAAACTAAATCTGAATGGAATAATCACAAGTTGAATTTATCAGTTTGGAACTGAATTCCAATAAACTTGAAACTGAATGTGATATTATGAAATGTAGTTCATTCGCTCTGAAACGGTATTTGATCCTCGCTGAAAACCCATCCGGTTCTCGTAATTCAAATCCAGCCCTCGCAATTCAATTTCGGCTCAGTGCAATCGAGTGCAGACGCACGGAAGCCCTTTTCACGTACTGTAACGAGTGTAGAGCTCAGCAGTGAGTTTCCGAAGGTTAACGTCCCGTCCATATCCCGAATGGAGGTTTTGATTATTAGTCACAAGGCTGTACGACGTCAACCTTGTTTTGAGGAAAGACGTGCTTTATTCCTGATGTCATGGAGAAGTACGACACCACCCACGATCCTACAAGTGTAGCAGCGACGTCTCCGGTTGGTGGAGCTGGCCGTCGCCATGGAAACATTCACCATTCGCTGAACTCCACGAGCGTTAGCGTTCACCACACAACACTATCGTTAACAATACCAACGCTGTGATGGTGACCAGGGTTGAATTCGAGGGGGAGCTCTGAACCGCGGTGCGGTTGGAAGTCGCTGGGAAGGCGTCATTCCCAACGGTCTATGGGATGAGCGGTTCCTTCGCTCCTAAAATGATGACGTGCGCAGTCTCGCACCTTTGCCCTTTTTGTCCGATTTCCGATTATTTTTGCACCGAATCAAATGGTTTATGGTCACGTTCCATCCCAGAGTCGGTTGGCTCGGTTCCAGGCTGAAAACTCTGTATGGAAGGATTTTGTAAAACCGTCAATGGAGTGAGTGAACGGGGAAATTCACTCCCGGGAAACTGAGCCGTTTAAAAAGTGTGTGAAATACGCACTCGACTGCTCTTCCTCAACGAACCCGGGCGTGTGAGACACACTGGACTGACATTGACTTGCAAGAACCGAATGTGAATCGTGAGAACTGGGTGAATTTTCTCGGGAGGAACAAATACAGTTTCAGAGCAAATGAATTCAATTTCAAAATGTGCAATTCAGATTCAGTTTTTCCAATGCAATTAAATTCTAATTAAACAATACAAATTCTAATCATGCGACTCTGATTCATTATTTTGATGCAGTTATTCAAGTTGAGCAAATCAAATTAAATATAAATGATTCAAATTTAGTTTATAGGCCACAGGGAGGGTGATGATTTAACAAGTCCGGTGGAAATGTATGATGATCTCACCAGCGCTGCTGTTACTCGTAGTGTACTTTGTGGATGACTTATCCAAGCTTAGGATAAGTGGTGGTTACAGCAGCTTTCTTTTAAATTATTATCCTTTAACGTCCCAGCAGGGTCACAGATGCTGCAACCGAAAATAAATAAATACTAAATCCTCCAAATAAGCCCGGGCGATTATGACTTTGTTGGACTATTTAGGTTATCATTAAATGTCAGATGTATTGTACGTTGCCATCGCTATCTTAAGATTATCTTTCTGGTTGCGCTTTATTTCATACGTTTTTGTATCAGGCCGTGTATTTTATTTTTGGACAACACAAGGTCCAAAAAGGTCTCTTCAACTTTTTATCTTGAATTTTTCATTTATTATTGCTTTTTTCTGTTCAGTTAAGGTGGTATTTGTTGTTTATCATGAGGTTTAGTGTATATTTGCATATTTTTATTGTGAACAGCTAACTGCCAGGTTTATTGTATTATTTTACATATTTTCTGCCATTTTCTATTTTATATATTCATTGTATTGCTTTAATATTTATTTACAATTGTTTTGATATGAGCTGTTGAGACACTGACATCTCCCGTTGGGGATGAATAAAGTATCGGTCTATCTATCTGAATATCCAGCTATCTGTCTATCTTTCTATCTATCCGTCTGTCTGTCTGTCTATCCATCCATCCATCCACCAATATATCCATCTATCCATCCATCTATTTTTGTCGATAAAAGCACCTAAATATAAACAGTGCCAGTGGAACTCCCCAGGAAATTTGCTCCTAAAAAATATATTATTTGGTCACATGTGAGGATGGAAGGTGGAAAGTCATCAGTTTCCAGAACGTATACACAGTCATTTTTTTGGGGAAGCCAATGTGTCACACAGCTGGGCTGACATTCGGCGGGGGGGCCGTCAGAGGCCGGTTTGGGGGCGGGGGCAAGAAGAAGAACAAAGAAGGGAAAAAACAAAATAAGTCGGCCGAGTCTGAAGGAGTCGGGCCTCCGAGCCACCCGAGTGGATCGTGCCGAAAAATAATTAGCACAATAATGCGGCGAAAAGGAAAAGGATAAAAAAAAAACGGCAACTTGAGGCAATCAAGTGTTAAGGAACATCTGAGACCGTGGCAAGCTGTGCCTGGGCATATGTCCCCGCGTCGCTGCGAACCGGTGCTCAATGTTCAGTCCCCAAAGAAGTAAGGAAGGAAGGAAGACTAAAAAAATGAAGAAAAGACCAAGAGAAGCTCCTATTTATAGAGGAAAATGGTTGCGGGTGGGTGAGTCAACTGAAACACGGGCACGGAGCGCAATTAGAATAGCGAGTAAAAGAGGGATTTTCATCCAAATGAAAAGAGATGCGGTCATGTCTAATGGGAAGCTTGACACTTACGCATGTGCATTTGCTTTGACGAACACTACCCGGGTTACGAGCCCGCATGGCCGGTAAGTCAACGAGAGAGGGAGCACCGGACTTCTCCGTGGACTTCAACCCCCCCCCCCCCCCCCCCTCATTTACTTACCCTGGATGTTGCCAAGCTGTCAGTCCCACTAGAGACTGGCCAATGGAGACGTGTCTTACATCTTTTACCCACGGGATTGGGCTGAACTGCGAACTAAACTTTTTCGACTCAGAAAAAGAAAACCCTTTTTGGATTCGCAAACCAATGTTTTTGATTCTGATCAATAGATTTTTTTTTTTTTAGTCATTTGATTGCCGTGTGGAAAGTTATGCACTCAAACCAATTCTGCTTTATTGCATAATAAAGACACAAAAGTACCTCCATAACATACAAGAGTCACATTTTACATCTGACCATTTTCCTGATGATAGCTCAATACAAACAATAACAAGAACAATCCTTAATTCCATTTGAAAGTTTGGAAGCGCCACAGCTCTGACAAATCCAAACTATGACCAAATGAAGCATCTATGTCAAACATATGTGATACTGTAGTTATCAGCGGTACCGGGAGATAGTTTTAAGGAGGGTTTCCCCAGGTGACGTTTTTTTTTTCCTTAAGTGTGTTATATCAAAGTATACTTGATATATTGAGTCTACCTTTCACATATTCACAATGAATACACTTAAGTTGTGTTAAACTGAAAACCACTTAAGTTGCACTGAGTGTGTTGTACTTAATGTGTTTAAACATGTTTAAAAAGTAAATACTAAAAAAATACACTTGAGCACACTCACAAACAAGTGCTAATGGGTAGAAATATACTAACAACACACTTATACAGCAAAAAACATGTATTTTCATTTCATTTTATTTTTTCAAATATTTCAAATATATCGATTCAAATATTCTGAAAAATTAAAGTGTGATAATTATAATAAAAGTGAGGCACCATCATGAAAATAGTTGCTAAAAATTGTGTGTGTTGACTACTAAACCGGGCAAAAGTCAATTTGGCCCCGTAATGGGAATTTTTACATTTAAAATGCTGAATATGAATGAAATGCACTGATTTCTATGTTATTACTTGTTTTGATCCCATTTTTTATTTTATTATGTTAATTATTAAGGGAAATAATCACATTTAAAGCTTGATACTCAGTTTGGTCATAATCGTGTGTGCATATGCTTTTAGTTTTTACATTTGAATGTAAACATTTTTATTTTTGAATTTTAATTTATTTTTTGAACGCAAGAACCAAATTTTAAGCATGAAACTTACAATCTGGTCATAACTGTACATGCAAATGCTTTTACAAAAACTAAAACCGGCATTTTAATGGAAACTTTTACATGTATAAGTCAGAATTTGAATTAATTATTTATTTTCAATGTAAATTATTTTATTACATTTTTATTCTATGATTTTTTTCTAAGGGCAGGAATCCAATCAGAAGCTTGAAACCCACAATGTTGTCATGATTGCACAAGCGTACCTACGCAAAAGCCCATAAAACCCAACCTGAGCCTGGTGGGTGCTGTCCTCGAGCAGCGTGGACTATGAGGCCTATCAAACAGCGATGCTGCACGGCCGTTACACCCGGCGACAGAGCCTGCGATCCAGTTTACTCAAACCAAGGTTAGTGTTATTTCGCCGGTCAGGGCCAATGGTCAAAGACAGAGAATCCATCATCCCTGCTCATGCATGAAACACTGCTCAGTTTTATCGGCTCACGCTGATGTCACAGCGGGGATATTTCCTCATCTCTCACTCTGGCCCGAGTCCATTGGTGGCTTTTGGGAGACAGTATGTCAGCCACCTCGCATAATCAGGAATCCATAACGGTGAATTGTGATTATCTCTCCTCTCCACCGGCCCTCCTACGCCGACTATCCTACCGAGACGGACGGCAGCGTCTCCTAGGAATACAGCTCATTCACACTTGAAATTATGGTGCAATAAAGATGCTGTTTTGCACCGAAGGTAGAACGTGATTCGGCTTTTTTGCATTGTGTACAGTCAAAAAAAGGAAGAAAACAGTCAATATTCATGATAAATTCACATACGTCGCTAGAATAATGTGAAATATGATTATTTCATTACAACGCACAGCTAGTGGGTTTTTTTTTGTTTTGTTTGTTCTTTAGTCGTTGAATTTCTTGAGCTGTCTAATACTTGTTTGTATTTTATGTTTTGTGTACTTAGTGTACACAGTATGATCTTACTTCTCTACTTTACGGTTGACACCGAGCTGCTGTAGCATCCAAAGGTATAAAGCACAATTTTATCTTGTCTTAAATAATATGCAGGAAATGCATGAATAAATACATTAATTAGATCCTGTTTCTTCCTCTCAATGTTTTGACACGGAATAAACCAAAACACGAACTAAGAATGTACTGCCAACGTCATTATACGAGAGGGAGAATTACATTTTATTGTACACACGCTGCTCATTGATCTATTTTATATCTTTATTTTATGTTTTGTTCATTGTAAATCAACACTAATTTTCTTGAGCTGTCTGTTGCTTATTTGGATGTTGTTTTATATTTTGTATTACCATTTACATCTATTATATTTTCTTATCTTAAATAATGTGATTTTAGGACGTGGTAATAACTCTCAATGGCAGAACACGTTTAGTGAAGAAATGACGACGCTTCGTTTTTGTTTTTTTCCTCAAAACGTCCTGGCACGCCTCTTCTAGACACGGCAGAAACCAAAACACCAACTGTACGCTCACGGCCTCGGCCCCGTCGTTCCTTAACCACCCAACAAATGTTGAGTCCTGTGGATCTTAATAGGAATTCCAAACATTTGAAGCCATAAAACTGGACATTTAAAAAAAAAAAAAAAAAAAAAAAGACAAACATTAGCATTCCTCTCATTTTTCACAGGCACAACATTATCTAATTTGCTCCATTGGGCTTGTTTGGAGGCAAATGGGGGACCATTATACGGGCCGCGGACCAAGGAGAAACTCATTACTTCTCACATTATCGCCCGGTTGTGATGTGCGGGCGGGGCGGGGCGGGGGCAGAGGAGAAAAGTATGAGGTGTGTCGCTGGAGCTCAGACGCAGGCTAACGCCTCACGTCTCAGCCAGATTGTAAATGGACCCCCCTTTTTTTGGCTGATGTGCTGTGGCGTCCTAAGCCATGCCTGATATTTGGTGAAGGGATGTCATGACTGCCCCAGCTGTCACTGCCACAGCTGTTCACTTTCCCCTTCAGTGAGCAGCGCTGCAGTTACCCCGGAGCACGGCGCTGAGAGAGAGAGAGAGAGAGAGAGAGAGAGAGAGAGAGAGAGAGTGTGTGTGTGCGTGTGTGTGTGAGTCTGTGCGTATATGGACGACAGTGCATGTGGGTGTGTGTGTATGTATGTGAGAGCATGTATGCAGGGATAGTGACATGGTGCAGCGGCAAGGCAGCTCGTCCCCACAAACAACAACGTCAACAACTGTGCACAAGAAGCCCTGCGGCCACAAGCGAGCGGCCTCCGTCCAAACATGTTGGCTCCAGCGTGATGGGTTCATTCTGTTTCCTACACCCTGGTAGAGCGCGCCGCGAATTGCTAAATTACTGCAATTTTGTCTAATTGAAGTCCAGATTGTGTAAAACACCGCAGCTGCCCCGATATAGCCTTGATGGCTCATAGTTGAGGCGGTAATGCCCAAGACATGTCCGCCACCACAAGTGACCAAGAACGAAACAAAACAATTGGGGTGTGGTTTTGAGAAAAGAAAGTGAGGAGGGTAAATTAAAAATAAAGAGAAATGTAAAGTACTACAGAAAACAAAGTCCCACTATAATAAACTACATGTGTGACATACTTCACCCAACATCTATGGCATACGGTCGAATTGATGCATTTTGTTGGAAATCCGAAAAGTAAAAACCAAGTTTAGAAAAAAAAAAAAAAAGAAGCTTTTTCTGTTCTCTGGCCCCTCAGCTCAGAAGGAGGTCCCTGAGCAAATTGAAAGAGTTAAAACTCCGGGTCGTGAAGCTCTAGTTTGTCGTCATTTCAGCCTCTTCCAAGGTGGGAATGTTGTTTTAAATTGTGTTGGCCTGCCTTTCATGTGTCATGTTTTCACGTCTTCAGGTCTATCTTGTAAAACAAGCATCGGAGGCTTTTATTTGAACTCCACAAAGAAAACAAACAATCTTTCCAAAATGTTGACCCGGGGGAGCCGGAGCCCGGAGCCAGGAGCATTTAGGAGTAGGAATGCGATGCTCAAAGGGCCCCGTGGACGCCCATTAGTCAACTTAAAGCGCTCCAACACAACACAAACGTACAGGCACCGAGCCAATGACAACCAACACTGTGATGGAGGGAGGGGCGGGTGTAATAACTCCCCGCAGACATTACGTATAAATTAAATAAGTACTAAAGCCACGACGTGGCCCGCAGATACACTCAAAAGGCCGTGAGAAGGAGCATGGGCGCCGGGGCTTTGTTTCCGTCGGCGCAGTCCCCCTCGCCACGCGGCCGCGCGCCGCCCGGGGCGCGGCCCCGTATTGATTGCATACGGGGGCGGTCGTTTAATGATGAATGGAGGCCGGCGAGATCAAATTGGGAGATTAATTGGCTAAAAAGCGGCGTCATTAGGACTTTGTGATGGGTGAATTAATAAGGAGATTAAAGGAAAGGTTGTTACCGTGTAGAGGTGTCAGACCTGACAAGCTGACCCCAGATCAGCTGGCCCACGGGGGGAAATGGCCACTTCATCATCTCGTGCCTATAGCGCGTCTCTGACCTCCGGCGATAAAATTCATCACTGCAGGTTTTTTTTTGTTGTTTTTTTTCCCCTCCCCCTCACGCTTGTTGTATGGAACCGCCCGGAACCCGAATAATTAGTGATTATAAATTGATAAGGGAGAATGTGTGCCACGATAATCCGGGAAAAGGAGAACGTTGCATTACAACCAAATTGTCAAATTGGTAGGCCGAGAGCGGGGTGTGAATTGTGTCCAACGTCCATATTGGTGGAGCTATTAAAAGTATCCCTGGCTCACAGGAATATGCAAATGCTGACAAAATCAAACCGTCCCTCGTTGCCAAATCCAAAGGCACTCGCTCACAAATTTGGCTCATTATGTAAACAGGCAATACACACCCGAGTGGGCGTACACACGAGCAAAAAAACACACACACACACACACACACGGATGAGATATACACAGTGTCCCTATGACCCTTATGCTCCATATGGTCAAGAAGCAGGCAGAGTAAAAAAAAAAAAAACTAAAAAAAAAACGGCACAAAGCGCGGTGGGTGACAGCGGCTCGCCGGCCAGCAAAGCACCGGGAGTGACACGGCAACGGTTGCTACAACCCCCTTTCGTGCTCCTTCCCTGTTCCGGTGTGAAACAACAAAAAAAACGACATAAAATAAGTGACCAAACGGGTGTTCTGTGTCCGGCCAGTATTTAGGTTATATTAACCTCTAAGCAGAATTTTGTGGACACAAATTGCGCCTGATCTCCGACTAAAATCACACTTTTAACCAGACTGACTGAAATGGCCTTTCTCGGTCGTGGCTGCAAACAGCCTCAGACTTGCCTTAATCTTGATTTAAACAATCAGATTTCCAGGAGGGAGATTAGAGCCAATCCAAGCGGTCCGAGACGGAGGCTTAAATTAAACCTGGCCAGAGGCGGGTTTATCTCGGATGAATTAGATGTGTGCCCCCTGGGTGACCTTGACAATAGAGAAAATGTATTATCTGGACTATTTCAACATGGATGAAAGACCAACACCTAGACCAAGGTCTAATCTAATCTGAGACCAGAGAGCAGGCTGGTTCTAGGCTGGTTCTGACCAGTCCTCCATCGGCTTAATCGTGGGACTTCCTAGTCTAGAATGAGCTCATCGTGAATTAAGCAACGTCTCAAAAAAGCCATCTCAAAATTCTGGATTCATTTAAGTAAGACTGGTTTGGTGCTGATGTGGATTTAGCCCTGTATGCGAAACCGCCCCGTCGTGTTTAGACCGTAAACTACAATGTACCGTCGTCTCAGCTGGTGGCTCCCAGTCCATGAACTGGGTTCCGGGTCCATGTCTTTGTGGGGCAGTCCATGGGCGTGTGTGTATATGTGCACTTGTTCAAATCTCACTCCCTTTCTCTCCCCAGGAATCGCATCCGACTGTGGCGTTTAACTGTCAGGAACCTTGTATCATGAAAAAAATGTGTTCATGATATAAATATATATATATATATATATATATACACACACACACACACACACACATTCTAATCCCAGCAGATTGCCACATTTCCAAATCAAAGCCCAACTGCCTGTCCATTTTGTGAAATAAAACTTGAACGGTGCAAAGGTTAAATTCTGTTGGGGTCGTGACTTGGTGGCTGAGGAAGATCGTGGTTCCTGGGGTCCGACCGGTTGAGGGAAACGGTTTTACCGTGTGACCTGAAACCAACGGCGCTCCATTATCACCGCATTTTGTGCAGATAAATTGTCGAAGATAAATAAATAAAATGAAACAAAAAGCCTCTCTAAAGCTACTCTTCTACTCGTGCTACTTATTTCTAGAGACTGTCCAGCTGGCTTTACAAAATGAATTATTATTATTATTATGAGTGAGTCAGTACACTAGGATCTCACTTTTATTTGAGACGGCGACCACAAAGTGTAGGAAAAAATCGATCAAACAAAACTAGTCTTTGTTCAAACTACTTATTTTTTGTTGTGTGGAAAAAAAATTAAAGTAAAGTCAAGATAATTCTCGCATTTCTCGAGCCATTTGGACGACTTGGAAGCTATTTTAGGGTCAAAAAAAGTTGGACTCGATGGAACTGTGTCTCGCTGTTCAAGGTGTCCTTGGCATTTGGAATGTGCACATGTAACAGGCCGAGTTGTTTTGTCTGAACTTGTAGCAAAACAACAGGCGGGAAACAGATTGCACACGGTGTTTTTCCAGAGAGAATATAAATAGAATGCATTTTTCCCCTAATTTCTAAAATAATCAAATAGATTAAAGGATCCCGAGGGTCGATTTGGACCTGCATGTTTGACACCGTTGCTCTCCACCTCCCAGAAGATATACATTTATATATTATTTCTTTAAAAATGTTATTTGTTATTTGTTCAATTATTTAAGTACAGTAGTGCCATTCATTTATCTCAGAAAAAATGTTATCTTATCGTATCTTAAATGAATTGATTGAATAATTGATTGATTAAAAAATAGATAATACATAAACACAAAAATATTCTTTTTGAAATAATGATAATAATGCAAAGAACACAAACAGTGTTTCTTGTCCTTGTTATTACATACATTATTATTATTTACCATCATTATTATTATTATTATTATATTAGGGATATATTAGGCAGCAAGTGAACATTCAGTTGTTGAAGTTGATGTTGGAAGCAGGAAAAATGGGCGTGGTCAGGATCTGAGCCACTTTGACAAGGAGCACATTGTGATGCTGGACGACTGGGTCAGAGCATCTCCACAACCACAGGTCTTGTGGCTGTTCCCGCTACGCAGTGGTTACTACCAGAAGTGCTCCAAGGAAGGACGACCGGGGAACCGGCGACAGGGTCATGGGGCCCAAGGCTCATTGATGCACATGGGGAGTGAAGTCTGGTCCATCTGGTTCGATCCCACAGAAAAGCTACTGTAGCACAAACTGGTGAACAAGTGAATGGTGCTGTGATAGAAAGGTGTAGAACACACAGTGCATCACAGCTTGCTGCGTGGGGCTGCAGAGTGCTCACAGTGTCACCTTTTATTCTACATCATGGGGATGGGTGGGGTTAGGGTCCGATCCCATGGAGCACCTGTGGGATGTGCTGGAACAACAAGCCCGATCCATGGGGGCCCCACCTCACAACTTCCAGGACTTGAAGGATCTGCTGCTAACGTCTTGGTGCCAGGTACCACAGGACACCTTCAGAGTCTGGTGGAGTCCACGCCTCCACGGGTCACAGCTGATTTGGTCGCATAAAGGGGAGCTACACAATATTATTTGTTATTCGTGGTGGTTTTAATGTTGTGGTTGATGGGCGTATAACATCGTACTGAAGTTTTGGCTACAACCGGCATTACTTTTGCGTCCGAGGCCAATTTAATCCCTTCCTCTTAATTATAAAGAAAGTTGGCATTTCAAGCCATCAACTCAGCTGGCAACTTCAGAGCTATTTGACGGCCGGTACGTGACACTTTTTCTTTATTCCGTCTCCCTCTCTCGCTGCCTTCCTTCACCACATGCGCCCACCCGGGGAGTAGGCTTCCATTCCTCTCAGTGGGGTGGACTCTAATGCACATCCTGTCCATTATCAATGGCAACAATAAAATAAACTGTCAATGCCTCTTTTGTCAGGATGCGTGTGGGCGGTGGCAGGTACACCGTAGGAAAAGAAAAAGAAAAAAATATTAACGCGACGGAAAACTTTTCAACAATAACCAGACATGTTTTATTTTTTATCCCTACATTTGAGAGTCGTTTCACTGCTCTGGAGTTGCGTTTTGGGAGGACTCTCCATCCATCGTGCCCTTTGGGAGATGTGTCTTCAACAGTCTCAGTGATTGAGATTTATTTTGGTGGAAACGGTAACTTTTCAGCCAACTTCCAATGCTCTCAACATCGAAAAAAGAATGAAAGTGCCGAGATAGATCTCCTTATTTCAACGAGTCGTTTTGTGGACTGTTCTGTAAGACTTAATCATTTTGATGAGTGATGAAGCCTTCTGATACAGCCAATGAAAAATCTCTCCATCTGTCCACCTCGCTTTGAGGAGAAATGTCTTCAACAGCAAAAAAATCAACTCAAGCATTCCAGTATTTCTCGAAATGTATTTATTTTCCCTCTTTTGTGTAAAGTATATTGATGAAATGCGCGCATTTGGGAAGGAATTCCCATCTGAACACCACGCAAGAGAACGCGAGCAACCGGAAGAACATTTGTCGAGTTGGAAAGCCATCTTCCAACGGAGATCAAACCCAGCAGTAAGCCCAGGCCACACTGGAGGAAGGCGGCCAGGATAAAAACGCGCAGGATACCTGTACCATACCTGAACCGACCTATATCTTGAAAACTGACAGGTATACAAAAAACCCCGAAGAACACGGGCGCAAGATTGACTGTATAGAAACGGTCCAGGAAGTAGTTTTAAAAAGAAAGAGCGCCTCAAAGATCTAACAAATGTTCTCACGCAATGTGAGTTAGCGTGCGCACAGAGATGAACAGCCAAAATAGGGCACACGCCTCCCCGGAGGAAGATGGAGTTCAGAAAAAAATAAAAATAAAAGCAGCCAGTTGACCTCTGTATGTTTTGATGTGTGAAATAATGTTATTGACATGAAATACTCAGAGACTGAGATTGGCCATTCACAAGTGGCCATATCTCCCAGACGGTTCTCTTAATACGAGAGGACGGGTCCGATATTGGGTCGCCTGCCAGCACGGCCATGCATCTGACCGGGAATAATGCCCCGCTATTTCCCCCCGGCCCCGCTGAATGGCCCTGTGTTTGTGCCGGAGGGGGCACTTACTCCACTTTCCCCGACCCCTTTGTCCTTTCCCGCCCGTGAACACATCGCCCCCATTGAAATTATAACTGCTTTTCAATCCACGGTCAAAACAAGCGGGCACACATTTCAAAACCCCGATGGCCCTCGACGCACTCAAACACAGTTACCGGGGAGATGGATTTGCGGCATTTGTCAATATGGGTTCGAGGCATAGGGGAATCACCAGAAATCAACCTAAGTGCTGCCCTGGAACCATTCCGGATCGCCCGCTCGTATTGGTCTGCCGCGCCGCTCTTCATTCACACCCATTTCCCAAACGATAGCTCATATTTCCACAGCCTTTCGCCGGACTCAGTCTTGATTACAATAAGGGCTGTTTGTGATGTGACGAATAGATTCGGAGGTCACGCTCGGCGGAGAACGCGGGATTTTCAACCCCGTCGGAGAAGCGGCGTCGTCCCTCTGATGACCGCGGGAAGGACTATCGGGGACAGACATTACCGGGGCTACAGCAAGCGGCGCCGACGTCACTAATGTTTGTGCCCATCGACGGGAAGATGAGCTCACAATCTATTTGCCATAGGAGGAACAAATGAAAGCAAACACAATCATTTTCGAACTTTGTGTCATATATGAGCGTAATTCAATTATTATACCACCAAGGAGGACGGGAATCTGTGGCAGAATGGCTTGCTACGACTCACCGCTTTGGGTAATGGTGTTTTCTTTTCTCAGGAAATGAAATATAATACCATTAAATAGAGATATTCTGAACAGAGCGTTGAGAGATCCATCTTGGGCGTCTGCTCTGTCGTTCTTTTTTTTTTTCCCCCTCTATTTTAAAGAGAGTTCCGAGTGGCTCCCAGACGACACATCGAGCTCATCATTGAAAAATCGGAACAATGTTTGCAGATTGTGTCTTGTCTTGATAGTCTTATGATTGTCAATACGCGGCGAGGCGATTGAAGATGGATCCCGAAAAATGACGAGCGCGGCGGTGAGGATTTCTCGATGGCGCCGGGGTGTCAGGAGAGTGTTATCCACCGCTCAGTCCCTTCACCTTTTCCCCCGTAATTAATGTGCATACTGTACTTGTAAAGCCACACCTGCTCCGGAGGCAGGAAAAAAAAAAAATATGTTTCCGACAGCTATTACCTGTGACTGAACCCATTAGCTCACAAAGACAACCGCGACCGTGAGTGTTTCCGAGAGCCCTACAGAAAAACATTTTCACTGCTGCCGCGGCTTTTAGACCAAAATGGCTGCAAAGTGGGAGCGAGGAGGAGGAGGAGGAGAGAACGACGGAGAGTAAGGAGCGCTGACGGTGCCATGCATGAGCGTGCCGAGGCCTCCTCAGGCTCGCGCCGGGCCTGTTGATTTAGTGAGTGCCACGGAAAGGAGTGCGCAGATGGCTGCCGGTGCCGTTTGGTGATGGGCTCAGTGAAACAGAACCTCTTCAGCATCCTTTTATCTTTGGTGACACTTCCAATTCTTCAGAGCGACGCATTGGATTTTGCTACTCAATGGCGGCACTGGGCCCATCTAATTAATTTACTTTAAGGGTCGGACAAAGTGCCACTGGGGAGAAGGGAGAACGGCGAAGTGGGGAAGCAAGCTGTTAAGCATTTCTTACATTGGCCAAGACTAACAACTTTTGGCACTCGTCTATTCTTGCTAAAACACCCTAATTTACCCTGTTATATAAAATGAATTGTATTTGATGAGATTGTTTCTTGCGCAACGCATCTCTATAATGCTGTGTTCCACTGCATTTTGCAATGGTTACCCGTTACCCGACACCATTTTAAAAAGGAGTTTTAGCCGGTTTTACTCGTCAGCACTCACATTTTACATCACCCCTGACAACAACTTATTCAATGCCCCTTCAGCCTAAATACCAGGGCTCCGAGCCGCTTCAGGGAACAGAAATGGAAACATAATCATACTTCACTGTTCCAGAACAGAAACTTTTCTTCGAAATCTCGATGCTCCGGTAATAACATGCAATTTCCCTCTAATGAAACATTTTAAAAAACTGTTTGTCGAAGTCGTGGCCAACAAATTCTCTTTGACCTCCATTCTGCCAAATGTTGGATGCACATCCCACCCCCTCTCCAATTCAGTGCATGAGTGTCTTCCCGCAATTTTTTTTTTTTTTAGCATATTCTTCAAAGGATTTGGATGTGAACCATTCTCATACGGCTGTGTTCGCTGTTCAACCGGTGGCCCAGGTATTAATGCAGAACAGCTATTTGACCATTTGAACAGTATGAAGGTGGTTTTGCATTTATTGTATTTCTTACCTCTATGATGGCTCAATTTCAATGATGCAAGTTGTTCGGATTTGTCAGGCCCCTAAGCCGGTGACAGGTTGCCTGTTATCTGTTACCAACAGAATGCAACTAAACAGCGCTGACCTAAGTCTTTATAGTGGCAATCATAGTAGTCCTACTGCATGAACAGCTTCATCCAGAAATAATATATTTTAAGATATTTAATGGTATTTACTGGTTTATGTTTTGCGCTAAATGGTAAAGGAAAGTTTGTTTGGGAGTAGGAATGCCAGAACTGCAAGAAAGAAAGACTGGTTCTGCTCGGGGGGATTTTTCATTTTTATTTTTTTTAAGCCCTGCTACATACACAAAGCATTCATTATAGTGACTCATCAAGACTAGACGGACTGTTTAAACCCCGCCGTAATGGCATTTTCAGTACCGGCGGCGGGAGAAAGCTCTCCAGGTGTTTGGGTCTGGCCATACCAGCCAGAGTTTAGGGAAAAATGTGATTGATGTTTTCCTATACTGCCACTGGGAAGTATAGAAATGAGCCCAACATGTGACAAAGGAGGTGCATCCACTCCACGCGGCGGACATCTGTGCCGCATGCCGCGTACGATTGTGTATGTGCGTCCGAGTGCCGTTTGTTTGAATATCAAAAAGATTATTTTGTTTTAAATTGCAGGAAATACCTCGAAATGCAGACAGGTTGTTAGGTAGGTAAATTTTTTCATTTCCCCCCCCCCATCCGTGGAAGGAAATTGCGGTGTAACAGCAGCTCACATCAAAACAATAGGCAATAATAATTAAGTAATCATAATAAAAACAGAAACAAAAAATGGCAATATGCAATGAACCAAAAAAAATGACAATAAACAAACCCCCTCTGTATCAACAAATCACACTCAAATGGATGACATTGGAAAATAGCAAAGTGTGCAAGTTTGCATACATATAAAACTTAGGCTGTGCTTAGAATAACACTTGTATATTCTGTATATATTTTTTACATATAGTTGACTGTATTCTGATGTGCATCTGAATGCAGCACAAGAAACAAAAAATAAACAGAGGGCGACACTTTTCTTAACCAATGGGATCTCCAGCTGGCTAGTTAAAAACACAGTTCATTAAATTAGCTGTCTAACTTTATGCTAATGAGGCCGTTGTGTGTAGTTGCGTTTAACGGTAAAACCCATAAAACCGTCGGCCATCGGCCACTTTGACGGCTCCCGGTGACTTCCAGAGGCACAATGTGAATTGAGATGCTGTGTGTTGGGTGTAATGGGACGGAAATGGCACCGGCAATGAAAGCTTTGATATAGGCACAGTTTCGATTGGAAGTTACAGCTCAACATCTGGCAGGATGGAAGTATAATCACAGTCCTGGAGGGATCGTAAAAACCCTTCACACATACAAACATGTATACACCACTCACTCTCCGCTTTCACGCCAAACGTACTGAGGACTTGCAAGCCCAAACAACCCTTCCCCGTATGCTGATGTATGTGGCCGCGGTTCCAAGATTCACGTATTGTTATTTTGGGATATTTGAGTAGCGCAATCCTTTTGGAATTTGCAAAGTATACTGTTTACCGTGACCGCCCTTGAGGTTGTCATTGACACAATTAATGGCTTCACGAATAGGAATAATAACTATGCATTATTATGTATGTACTAGTTTCTAATAATTAATGGTTATATATATATATATATATATAAATAAATAAACACACACACATACATATATATATTTTTCAAATTACACATCCAGCACAATTTTCTAATTTGGTTAGAATGTGTATTGTTTATAGGGAGGTTTACTGTTGAATGTCATTTGTTTTAGGTTTATTGCATATTGCCATTTCTTTTTTTTTCATTCCCATTACTTTAATATTATTGCCTTTTGTTTGGTGTGAGCTGCTGAAACACCGCAATTTTACTGAGTGAATAAAGTATGAATAAAGTATCGCATGTCAACTGAATAATGCATATCACAGTATTAAACAGTTAAAAATGATTATGCGGCCATCTTTGTTTTTTTGGGGTGAGGAATTCAAGATGCATATCCAACCGTCCACATTTTTCCTATTCTACACTGGGATGTTAATAAATTCCCTGAACTGTATCTCAGATGGCTCGGTCGTTTTAAAGACGGTGCAAGTCAAAAGTAATTTCAAAGAGTACGGTTAGCGGCCATTTTCGGTAACCAAGGAAAAATGACCCAGAGCGAGCTTTAATATCCACAGACAGGCGGATTGAACAGAGAGGAATTCATCTGCATGTAAATAGTGTGATGAAAGGAGACCACTGTGTTCTGCCTCATTCCCAATTTTTGTCGCCTCGTCTTAATGTGACACACCAGTGGCGGTCCATTGTGAATTTGACTCGCGAGTCATACGCATTTGGCTAAACAGCTCAGTCATAATGAAATCGGGGGAAGCCATATCCTTGTCACAAAGAATACCCAATATTTGGGGGGAAATGAGATTCAGTGTAGTCTCATCAAGCCCTTGGCACACAATATGAAAAATGTTTAAAGCCGCAGTATTTCCCCATAATAATTTGTTTGGCAGATGAGAAATCACACTGGCTGAAGGTGACAGACCAGCGCGATGTGATAGAAATAAAATGGGAATGAGACATAAAAGGGGAGAAATTGTTATTATCCATATAAGGGGGGGGGGGGGGGGGGGGGCTCCGCTGCCCCTATTTTCCAATAAAAGGCTGGCGCTTATACACAGAAATACAAGCGGAGGCTTTTTTCCCCCCTCGTAGCACGGCACTCGAAGGAGCTTAGGATTCAGAGGTGTCATGACATGCACCCACAACCTGCTAAGCCTGCGTTTGACGACTGTGATCCCCTCTGAATACCTTCCACACCGAATACTATTTGGCTCAGGTTAGATCAGAGGAGGATGTAGCTGCGTCCGTACCGACGTGTCCGAGACTGGACTTCTCGGTGTTTCGGCCTCACCCCCCACGGGGACACTGTTTCAGGTCACAGGAAACAAAGGGGGGGGGTGGGGGGGGGAAACGCCTTCCAGGGCGGGGTATTTTTCTTTTCAAAACTCAAGGCTCTCAATGTATGGGTGTGGAGGCCGTGAAACGGCGCTTCTTGAAAACGCCTACTCGCCTGTATACAGAGGCTCCCAATGTCCTGCGGTGTCGTGCGGACGAGGCCTAAAGCCCACGGTGTCAATCAAGAGTCGTCACGTGTTCGTCCTTTTGAGGGTGAAATGAAAAGCCGAAATGCTTAGAAATGGGAAAAACGGGGGAAAAAAAAAAAAAAAACATGAGGTTGAGTCATGCTAGATAACGGAACAGAAGAACTCGCCTTAATAACCAAATGAGCACCCAAAGCCCAGAAGCAGGTTTTATGTTCTCAAAGGTTAAACGCTGAATTTGATTTTTCCTAATTAAAAAAAAAAAAAAAAAAAAAAAAACAGGGGGAAATTGACGTTTGGCATTAACACAGTTCGGACAATTTATCTGAAAGTAACAATTGGTGCCTTGGATTCAATTAGCGATTAATCCTGGACAAACTCCAGACTGAATATGAATCAACTGGTCGTCAATTAGGCCGGAGAGTTTGATATCGCGGAGCGGTAAAAGAAATCACCTGAAAACCAACAAAAGCGGGAGCTTTAAGAGGATCCGTAGGAGGAGAACACACAACGCAGCGTCCATCACACCCTCTTAGAACATCAGTGACATCATGGCGAAGGTTCAGGTTCTTTCACCTTTAACAACACAAGGGACCCTCCTGCGTCACTCAAGTTCCCCTCGGGGAAAACAAAGGAACCCAACTCCATTTAGTCTCCGTTGCCGTGTATATTTTTGTAAATGTGTGTTTTTTTCTTTTTTGTTTTGTTTCATAATTTAGCTCCTGGGTTGTCAGCGGAGTAATTACATTTTCTACAATTACTGTTTCTTCTTCATCTCTTCTTTCTTTCTACAAATTCCACTCGCCGTCCTGTGGACGCAAAAAAACATTTAAACCCCGCCCGACAAATCCGATATAGCCAGATTTGCGGAGACAGACATCTCACCTTCACCGGTGTCTTCTGACGGGAGCGTTTGGCGAGGCTATGACCTTTGGAGTCTTTTATTTATTAAATTTTTTTTCCCCCTCCCTGCGACGGAAAGAGACCCAGTCAAGCCTGAATCGCTGAACCGCTAGCCGTAGTTCACCCGAGGACTCCGCCGCCACTCCATTTGCTCCACCTAAACAACAGGTTGATCGGGAACCCATGTCATTGCGGGCCTTTCAAACGCCACAGAAGGGCGGGGTTGAAAGGAGGAGGGATTATGACGCCGCGCTGATGATAGGGCTTTGTGTCCCCCTCCGCATCCGTCCCCGCTAAAACCAGAGTCTTAAACTGCCGGATGATTTTTGCGATACCTCCATTCGAGATGAAGGGGAGGCCGGCTCAGTCACACCACAGGGGTCAAGGAAATCAACTGGATCCGAAAGGCCGACGCGGCTTTTGGTGGGGTCCATTTCTCAAGGTAGATAAAGCGCGCCGTCGGCCTGAAAAGGAAGGCCTTGTTCCTCGTTTTCTAGAGGTTCCATTCAGCTATGTCGGGCCCTTATCTGGCGTCCGCAGCCAACTGTATGTCCCAAACTACGCCTTGATACGACAAGTGGAAGATAAACTTGACAGATCAACTTTTTCGATAGTCGCCGAGCCCATAAACAACTGGCTCCTCTAATCTGATAATCCACCAATGAAAGATTAGTTGCAGGGAGTATTATTGTGTTGTCACTCTTGCTTACGGGGTCACATGGGCTTTTGCTGCCGGGTTAGACATCCCTGGGCAAATCCAACGGGAAGTGTCACATCTCAGCAGGTGAGCTACGGCGATAAGACGGCCGGGCGAAATAGACTAACCGCAATTATCCCGGACATTAATGAGAAACCAAAAGGGAAATAATGTAATAAAACATCCAGACAGCGGGGGGTGCCTGGCAAATTGATGGAGCATCATGCGGCTCAAACATCATGCATTTCATTAAATGTCAGTTTGTGTCCATTAAGAGCCACGGGCGTTTGAGAAACACTCCAATGCGTGATGGCCCATCAGTGCCCAATGGCTTAAAGTGGTGCTCAAAAAAAATCAAAAGATCCCATATTTCATGCTTTTTTTTTTTTTTTTTTTTTTTTTTTTTTTCTTAAGCTGGCTCTTTATAAGAAACAAGCATTTAGAGTTTTTACTTAAAGCATATGCTCCTCTGTAGGGTCTTTCCATCGTTGGCGGGGGGGGGGTCCGCCTTTCCCGGCAAGAATGCAAAGGTCACGTGGCAAGAAGTGAAAGGCAGTTATGTCAGTCAGCTGCCGATATGAATTAACAGTCCAAAAAGGGATAGCACCCTCGAAGGAAAGAAATATTCACCTCTCTAGCGACCAAGAAAAAAAAAAAAATTAAAAATCTATCGATCAGGAGGAGGCAAACTTTCGAGAAAAGAAAGTAGCGGCGTTGGACCAGACTGGGATTTGTATTGAAATCCACCCGTCACGGGCGAAGTTTTGGATTACCACTTTGGTAGATGATTTTCTTCTTCTTTTTTTTTTTTTTTTTTAAGCATTACGTTCTCCCATTTTTTGCGCCGTATCAATACGGCCGAAACCTGGCCATACTCAAAACCACGCAGGTTTATTCCAAGACCGAGATTAATGCAGTTCATACCATCGTTTGCAATCCTACTCCTCCCGTCATTACGGGACGAGGTATTAACCATCCAGACAGCTCCCGCGTACCCCCACCGCTATCTCACCAGTTGTAGAGTGTAGAGTTGGAGTAATTCAAACATTCTTCAAACTGCAATTTATTTTCCCCGAGTTGTAATTATGGTCTATTAAAATGCAAATTATGTCAATGGTGGAGCAGCGCTAATCATTCAACGTCTGCTTATGAGCAGTAGAGCCACATTAGAGAGGACCTCACACAATGGAGACCGAAATGGACACAGATCATCTGTCTGAGGGATTTCGTGAATTGGAGCCGAGCCTATCTCCGATGGAAACCTGGAGAAATAAAATACCCCTCATCTTAAAATAACATTACATTTAAATACGGTTTAAAATTACACCCGATACTTGTCTTTCTGGGGGGGGGGGGGGGGGGGTGCAACTGTGATTCGTCTCAAATTATTTCTGAGACGCTTGTCGGCAAATCCTGCAAAACACTTTTATTTTATTTTTTTTTGGGAACAATGCCGCAACGTTTACTTTCTGATTTGCTTAGGATTCGGCTGCACATCGTTCAGTTCAAACGTATGGATTTCTGTATCAATCTCACCAAAGGACACCTTCAATCATTTGTGAAAAGATT
This sequence comes from Zeus faber, assembly GCF_960531495.2. NCBI lineage: Eukaryota > Metazoa > Chordata > Actinopteri > Zeiformes > Zeidae > Zeus > Zeus faber. The sequence continues at coordinate 20,839,521 of NC_137209.1, read as the reverse complement.
TATATTTGCCAAGCCAGACATCTGCCCCCGCATAGGCAGACATGACGCTGAGCCCTGGTTCAGAGTTATCCGAAGGAGACAAATAATCAGCTATATTTAACGTTTGCATTCATTCGTGAAAACATGGCCACGGGTAGGACACGTTCATGCGTGTCAAAATGCATACAATTTCCTCTGGGGCCATGCAAATGAAATCTCCCTACCAGCCACACATTCTAACGTGATGCACCGTATGCATTTTTACACTATTATAAAAATCAGACCTATTTTTATTTATTTTGTGTTTATTTTTGGTCTCATACTTTCCCTTCAACCCAGAGGCTGATGTTTGCACATGTGTGTGTTCTGTAATTTTGTCAGTTTTACTATGCATTACATGGAGCCTACCAGGGATTAGGCCTTATCTATACTTTGCGAACCATATGCCGTAACAACAACCGCGTGTCCCCCTTATCTGCGGTTGCTGCTGACGAGGGGTGGCATTATTAATAACCGCCAAGCCTTGAACTGTTCACGGCAACGCGGCGTGACAATGCAGGAAGTGCAATTGCAATCCCGTAAAAATAATAAAACACCCGCGCGCTAATGATTGTTGGAGTAAACAAAAGAGAGGAAAAAAGAAATCATTTCCAGAGTGTGAAAACTTGAAGCAAACCTATTACAAATTATCTTTTCATAGAGTTGCCCTGCATTAGTTCATTTGCTGGTGTGAAATGTGAAAACTATGCAGAGGCAATTGCGTACTAATGATTCCGGGCGAGCACACTGCTGAATTGGAAGTTTTTGTTTTGGTAGTTCCGTGGCGAGTCTAGAATAAAAAAAAACTGAAGGAATAAGCGTCGAATTCTACATGCTAAGATATGCTGGCGTTGCATGTTTACAAGCCAAAAACATCTCGGGCTTACATACGCCACAAAACCGAGAGCGGGCCGACCGCTACAGTGACGTGCTTTTGTAATCACTGCTGAGGGGATTTATGAGAATATAAATAGGGCTTTCATTAGATCAATACTGTCATCCCGCCTCCTTGGGTTAACATTAAGAGCACAAGCCGGGTAATAACGGCGGACTACTTGGACACACTCTGTAGCATGAGGTTTGATCACATAGGTCGGTGTCCCCCAGGGTGCCGTCTCGGGCCCGTAGATAAATTCATCTTTCCAACCGGCACTATGGGAGCCGAGCATTGAGTGAGAGCATTGATTTTTCATTAGGGAGATCACCGCGTTGGAAATTGAATTTATTTTGGGATTCTAAGGACGTAACAGAGCTGTTGCAGGCCAGCCCGGAGGCCGAAAGGTGCATTCCAAAACATTGAGACTGAAGGAATGCGGACTTGGGGTGAAATACACGCAGGTTTAGGGAAATGTGCCTGCAAAATGCACTCCAATGCAGTTGCAGCTCTGGGGCCATTCTGTATAAAGATGGTTAAAGGACCATAGCTGTTTACTAGTCAGCACACGCATTTTAGATTTGACATTACCCCTGACCAGTTTCCTGATGATATCTTTTTTTTTTTTTTTATATCTACCCATCCATGTATTATATATATATTTTTTTTTTTTGAAAACTCAAACAATATGGTGAGAAACAGACCTTGAAATGATCTCCTGGTCCTGCTGACAAAGATGGCAACAAGTGTTTTTTTTTTTTCAAAAGCACTAAGAGCTATCAGCACAAATAGCAAATATGGCCTAATGACATGGCATTTCATTTCAGTGGGGCCAGGTGATAATTCTGTGTTTTCTTCGTAGTAAACAGGCTAAAACTCACTTTGACGGTATGGAAGTAAATGGAATTATGGTCGATGGTAAACATACAGTAGAATGTAAATGAAACGTCTGATGAAGGTATTGCACGCCAAGTACTGTGAGGTATTGCCCTCATCATATGCTGGGACAGGGAATGTAGCAGAGTGTCATGTTAATACACTGATTTTTTTTCCACCTAAATTTATCAGGGGCCAGCAAAAAAAACAAATAAAAAATTCAAGGGTCAGTGGCTGGTAGTGTACCTTACACCTCTACGAAACCGTTTACACTTGTCGTAAATTTTATCAAGGTGAGTTAAAGTGTTTATGCCATGAATTTATTTTGGGGGCGAAAACAAGGGCACTGACCCATAAAATGAGCTAAGATAATAGTGACCTTAACATGGTCTTCTGCACACGGAGGTAATTGCTAAGGCTTCAGATCAATTGATATTGACTTGCCGTTTTTTTTTTTTTTCTTCTGACTACTCGGTATTGCTTGAGCTGAATGTGTAAAATTGGCTCGAGACGGATGAAGAACACATCCCCGATATTTAACCTTTATCAGGCCAACATGTTCGCTTATCTGTACAATTATAGATTTTGCCAGTCAAGTTGTCCCACCGACGAAAAATCGGTGGGGACCGGAGCCAGGCTGCTTGTGGGGGAAACGGAACTTGTCTTGAACGCACACTCGACGACACACTCGAAAAGTTAAACAGGTTGACAGCGGCAGAATAGCGTTTCTTTTACGAGACTAATTTCTATCGACGCATCACCCTCAAAATAAGTCTGAAGCACATGCGTGGGCAGGGACACGCGCGTACACTTAGAAAACAGATTTTGGCATTACGACTGGTATGTGCTCCGAGGTATTTCTATTTCCCGTTAATTTTTCAAGGTAGGGGCAGAGACTTAGGCATTTCCATCACAGCTTGATAAATCTCACAATCTCCCTTTCCTCGCCACACTGAAGTAATTTATTTTCTATCACTCCGAGCTATATTTTTCCAGTTAATATTTCTTTTTTCATACAACCTGACAAAAGATGCCATGAGGGATGATAAGGATTCCGGGGAACCTTTACACTCCGGCGCCAGATACTGGATTTACCTCGGAGAATCGTTCTGAGAAAGACGCCGCCTTAAAATAACCAACACAAACGGAAACCGACCAAAATCAATATGCGGTTCTTCCAAGCGTATTTATTTTCAGTTCTGCTTCATAAATGGCAGGCGTCAAATCAAATTCAATCGTGGTTTTTACAGTGTTTGAGGGAACAAAAAGAAACCCGAACAGAGCCCCCCCCCCCCCCCCCCTTCATAGTTAAAGATTGCATTAATGACCCAATCTCAACATTTTGGAACTGGGCACCATTTCAACCACATATTAAAAACTCAAACTTCCCAGCCTGAATGTACCACTAAGTGTTCTTCTGGTGAGCGTGGTCATTATTCCTCCCATCGGACACAGCCAGAGAGTGTTGTTACTCAAACCGACAACACAATCGTAAAGTTCTCATCGTGTCGGCAAAGTTTCTCATGGACATTGTGACAAGTTTGAACAGTGACGGGGAAACAGTATCTCTCTGGCCTTTGGGGCTATACTTAATTTGAATTTGATAAGATTTCTCTTTGGGACACCGTTTGAATGGAGGGAAAAGGCGAAAGCCACCGCTGGCTTAACTCTGATGAGGTGTTAATATCGAATATCAAAAAGGCAGATAAAACCCTTATTAGCCCCGGTGGTCCTGTTAAGAGCGGGAGCTTATTGCGGCGCGGAGATGAGACAGTAGCAGATGAAGTAATACGATGACTGGCGCTTTGTTACACGTCCTCAAGCTTCCCGACGCAGGTCAAGTTAATTTTTGCGACTACAAAACGCCGAGGGTTTACAGGAGCAGACAAGCCGACATTGTTGGAAAGATTTAATTCAGCCTCTCGTGTTTCACGGACTTCAGCAACATCTGGGTATTACAGCGTCTAGAGCCAGAGGCACTCAGATAATCCCCTTTTTCATTTTTTGGGACTTGTATGTGCTTCCCAGCTTTGAGTATTTCTAAAGGTCTTCAGTTCAACTAAATGTTTGTGACATGAGCTTGATGCCCCCCTTTTCAGGAAATATTTTCATGCGGTTGGGTTTTAAAATATTTGCCTGGGAGCACTCGGGGCCAAAGGAAGGAGAGAAAAAAAAAAAAATCTTCTTAAAGTTTACTGGGAAACTGCCATTTAGCTTCTGACTAAAAGTAATTTTGAGCATGTCACAAGGGTATTATATCATACATAGTCAATATGTGATATTGGAAACATGTGGAATGTACGCTTCATTCACATCAGCGGAGCCTTTTAACCCAACCAAATTACAATTACAAAGTGCAGTTAATATGATCCCGGTCGAATGAAATGCAGTTCTTCTTCTTCTTTTAATAAGAGAGCGACAAGGGGAGGCTTAGAACGAGGACGGATTCAGCTCAGACCAAACGGACTCAGATTAGTGGAGAGTAGAAGGGCTCAGTCGGGGAAAGGCCCCCAGGGGTATATGGGTCTGAAATCGTATTGGCTCCCCATTCCGCCAGAGCCTTTTCATTACTTATATACAACCATTTCATAACAGGATATGATGTTTTCGGCATATGGGAACGCAGCTCAAATTGGTGGTAATAGACGAGGCTTCAATTTGTTGCGGCTACCTCTGTGGTTATTGACAGTAATGATCCCTGAAAGTTTTTTGCCAAAATCTGATCTTTTTGTTGTCCCAGCATGTCTCAGTACTGGGTTTTAGCACAACTTTATTTTCAGACATATTGTGAATATAAAGAACATCCTCCTTCCATAATTGATCTTCCTTGTGAGGAACCCGGCAGGTTTGAGCATGTTTTAATAAGGATGCTCATTTTTGGACATCATAAAGAAATTGGCTTTGGCTTTTTTTTTGAGAAAAGTTTAGCTTATACAATCACAGTGTTAAATCCAACCCCCCAAAAAACAAACAAACGAACAAGTAACCACGCTGGCAGCAACCTTAGCTCTTTACTCAAAGCACGAAGTAAGCACACTGTTCGTATATCACCAATCAATGCTCTGACACTAAGAGGAATGAGCTTTTGGCTCAGTAAATAAGGCTGGGACTGCATCAATACAAAACGCTCACCCTAAACAAGTCGGAAAACACCTTGGGTTCTACCACTACGTCCCATCGATTTCTATTCGTCTCAGCGCAGATCCAGCAGCATTTAGACATTTAATTCCCCTCTAAGCAAAGAGACACCATCAGGCGTTTAATTAAGCAATCATGGCAGTGAAATAGCAATGACTCAGTGTCTAAATGTAGGCCAAGTTGGCATTACTGTGCAGTTCCTTTTTGCTGTTATTGAGATTAAGGTTTGAATTTGGTGATAAAAAAAAAAGAAAAACCTATACACTGAGAGAATACGAAAGAAAACGCATGCATAGCTGCCGACAGCCTATGATGGAAACATCTCTTCCGGAGCCCGACTTAAAGATTAGGTTCACTGTTTTTGAATGATGCATGCTTTACTATTAAGAAAGTTAACACTCCTCTTCACTCTACACCAGCTCGTCACTGCACTTTAATGTAGTCCAATGGGGCAAACTTTAAAGGCTTAAAAAAATTAAAATAATTAGTAAAACTAATAGTATAAAAAAATTAGTGTAAAAATAGTTTAATCTCCTCTGAGAAAATAAGAAACTCAGTATTGTCAGACAGCAGTTTTTATCAGGTTTTTTTTTAACATTTAATTATCACTTTTGCACTTCTGCAAATCAGCTCCTTTGGCTATCATTTGCACTCACATAAGAGACTAGAAACAAGAAGTTGTGTTGCTTCCCCAGCGACGTGCCGGAGCCGATGTTACGATCCGGGTGTACCGCGGCAATTGCAGAAGGTAGTTCTAAATAAGTGTGTGAGGGTATAATGCTGGTCTTCTAACCATGTTCAAAGATACTCATGAATGTGTGACTGTTTGCCATTTGGGAAAGGTGGCGTTCGCCCCATTGGACTGCATTGAAGCCCAGTGAGAAGCTGCAGCAGAGTGAGAGTCGTAGAGTTTCTTCAGTAGTAAAGCGTTCACCGAGTTTGCCCCGTGAACGGTTATAAACGATGGGAAGCAAAATCTTAATTAGGCCTGGTGTTGAGAAATGGCCGGGGGGGGGGGGGGGGTCTTAATTAAATGTACACTAAAGGCTTTTCTGAGGTGGAAGGAGTCAGGTCCTCACGGCTGACCTATTTCCCAAAGCCAAAGGAAGATCATTTTAGGTGCGTGGGCACAGATGTGTCTGAGGACACACCGCGGAGCGCCATGCCTCTGTGAGCAGGGCTACAGTCCATTATGTCTGGATATGGCCTCCGTGTGTGCTTGGTTTGGCTTCCCCCAAATGAACTCAGCTGTGCCGACATTGGAATTTAAAAACCTCCGCTGATAGCTGCAGGTCGCTGGGGACCGCGGAGAACTTTTGGGAAACTGCAGACGCTCGGCTAAATCCGCCAGTCACCAAAAAGTTGTTTGGATCGCCTTTTAAATCTTTGGCGAGGTTACACTTGAAGGCGTTCGGCGATAGAAATCGAAGAAGTCGGAACCGCCTCGTTCTTGTTTGTGTTTGTGATAAAGTGCTTCGATGACCAAATCTTAAAAGGAAAACAAATAGTCAAAAAGGGGAATAAATGGAGAAATAATTTTGTGGACCAACAATAAATAAATTGTTAAAATAAATTAGGCCATTGCAATTATTTTATTTATTTTACTTGCATTCTTTTCGGTTCCTTTCCATTGTATGTATTTATTTAAAACAAAATTGTCTGTCTGCATATACAGGATGGTGGTGATATGCCACACGGTGTTCTGGGACGGGGCATTTGCAGAACTGTTAACTGGAAATGCACTCAATTCTGCCTCCCCATTTTAGAAGGGAGCGATATTGCATAAATATCAATCTCTAGCTTGATAATACTAAAAATACTAAACACGTTAACACCATTTTCACATTTATAAAAGATCAGTGAAATACAAAATCCACCCCCGACAGAAGCAATATCATGAAACAATAAGAAAGATACCAAGCCTTGTACAAGAAGCAGTTCTCCGCTGAGAACGACACGGTGGGAATCTGGAAAGTAATTTGTCTCCAACTGTATTATTTTAGGAGCACTTCCCGACAGCTTTAGACGCTTGTAATGTGTATTTATTTTTAAGTAAATGGTTTCTCTATACCTGTAAAGAAACATAACAATTTCACAGAACCCATACTTTTTTTTTTTTTTTAAACCCTGATAAATCACAAGATAGTATGAAAAACATGTCTCCTTGAGAATGCGGTGGTTCCGTTTTTAAAGCCAATATTGTTTCAGCTTCAACTTTGACATTCTAATTTCTGACTATAGATGGCAATCAAACTCAAAACTTAATCCGGGGCCAGATAAGATGTTCTGTTAAATGTTCAGGTGTAATGAATAGGAACTGATTGCCTCCGGTGATCCTGCTGATTGCATTTTAAGTTTCCAACCTCCCCAAATATATGGTCTCAGCCCCCCCCCCCACCACCACCAACAATGACATAGCAATCTTAAAGTGATTCATTTGGGCCATAGACGATGAGAACGATGAGTCAGAACTAAAAGAAACCTTGCGTTGTAAAAGCGATCGTGTTGACGAGAGACAAGAAAGGTCACTCTGTTTCAACAGCAGGTTCTCCATCGCATTAAATGTGATTCATTTTGGCCATGCGTCACCACAATAAAATTAACTAATATCGCCCGAGAGGGAGGGCGGGTTGTACTGTACATCAGCGCAGCCAGGATTCAGTCGTAGGCGCAAGGCCTCAGGCCGACTGCCAAAGATAATCATCGCTGCTGCGTAACAGGGCCGTGCAGAGACCTTAAGAGGGGCAGGTGCTCAGTAAAAAAAAATTAATGAATAAAAATATATGGCACATGGAACCAGGCCCGGTTCTAGCCATTTTTCCGCTCTAGGCAATCTGTCAACGGGGTGGGGGAGAGTGACTGAGTAAGTGTCCCCACTACACAGTGTTTTTTTGGTTCAATAAGGAAGCGGAGCACACTCGTCTGAGCGCAGATCGCGGGCACCTCAACGCCTCCTCATGGACATGCACGTGTCGCCCAGTAAGATCCTCCGTCTCGATGCCCGTTCGCGCTTATAAAAAAATAAAAATAAAAACATCATTCGCGTACACCATTCAAGGATTGTGAGACACTTATATTCTATTCTCGACACTAATGTTATTATAAATGAGCGAGATCGGTCGAAAAAAATGGCCGCCATCAATCAACATATTAACTTAGCAGGAAATAGGCTATAAATCAAGTTGTCTTAGAGCAATCCCCATTAACCTCAGAGGAGATGTCCCCCACTATGTCCTGAACGTACACAACAAATTGCGTTCGAATCAAATAAGGGGGGGCAATGGCAGAACTTTGAGTGTGTGTAACCCAGGTAAATTAATGGGCCACTTTGCAAAAGTTCATAGTTGTCCACCTGTCCAAAATCCAACATGCTAATACTACTGGACATAACCTGCCTATCCAGACACCTGAGCCAATAGGATGCAGTCTCTTTCACCTTGCACACGCCCCCTTGTTTGGTGAAGTGGAAACCACCGTCTCCATTCTTTCACAGTCGTGCACTCCAGTCACTTTGAAGCGTGCTGAACTAAGAATTTAGCGGGGATCGTGCAATCACGGTAATGTTGGCGTTGATGGAATTATTTGATTAAAATCACTGATTGAGAAGAATTTGAATAATGTGACTTGAAGGACTCCTTGAGCGTCGGGTGCCAGGTCTACCTTCAACAGAACTGATATGACCGCTTGCAGCTGAGCATTCAAACATACCTAAGCTTGTAATAGCACATCCTTGCTGTTTTGAGAAGCCTTTTCATTTATATTTGTTTTTTTCCCCCCTTGATGTAGTTCATGTGTTTTTTTGTCCTGTATCTGAATATGCAGTGCAACCGACAAATGCAGTTCTGCGTGTGTGTTCTATTCATTTTCAACCAGCTCCTTAGTCCAACCTACACTTGTCCCTACTCCCTGCTGTATCATAATTATATGTTACACAGTATATACAGTATATTCATAAGTGTTCCATCATAAGTGCTACATCGGCAATTATTGCAACGCTGCATACACTGTGACGATACAAGCGTGTGATTGGTCTCACTTCTTGAATCAGAATTAAACGAGCTGGAGTGACTTTGCGCGGCTTTGCAAAGCCCGAAACCCGCTCGCTGCCGCTCGAGGCTTTCATTTTAGCCGATCGAGCTGCTTCCTTCTGTTGAGCGAGAAAAGGTTTGAACCCGTGATTTGCCGCTTGCGGCTATATTATCCTGTATTATCTACACCCCCAAGCCATACGTCGGTAAATATAGCATTTAACGGTTACATATTTGAACAGCTCTTGTTCTTGAACTCTATTTATGTACCACAAAGCGCTTTCCCCACCATTATCCGACTAATAAAACAATCCCATGCGTGCTATTGAGGTTTTTAGGCATTCCTGACTATTAGTTTGAGTAATAATGGCTGAGCAGAAAGGCCCGAAGCCTATGTGCGGCAATTTCCCCCCTTCCAGTCAAATCATTATGGATGCCTGCTCCACAGCCACCGCATCTATCATACTTCCAAATATCTGATGAAAGGCGCTTATGTGAAAGGCAACAGAGAATAAAGCATCAGCATGTTCCAGAGGAAACATTTACAATGGTGGCTTGACGCCACGATGAGGGCGAGCGAAAGCCAAGTCTCCTGTACTACTGTGCGTTATATATCTCCAAAAGAAAAATCACACAGACAGCCTAAGTGGAAAATAAATGAAATGTAAGTTTGTTATCTGAGAGTATACTTATTATTTAGGATTATTTTTTTATGTATTATAAGTTATGGATCACATTATAGTGTATGTATTTGAATTATTCATGTATTCACACTAATATACCAAAGTTGCGTTGAATTGAAATCACTTATATTGCACTTATATATAGTATATAAACATATTTGTTATATACTTTTGACTACTTTTAACAACCAAAATAACACATTAACAAGTTTATTAAAGTACAGCTTAAGTTAGGTTAATGTTTCAACATAATATTTACATGTGTACTTTTACAACACTTACTGTATATTAATTCATATTAATGACTAGTATACTAAAGCTGTACTTTAAATTAGTACATACAAGTAAATAAGTACAAAAAATACACTTCAAGTATGCGCATAAGATAAAGTACAAATGGGTAGAAAAACACTTAAAAAAATAGCCTTTCTGCACGAAAAAAAAGGTCACTTTTTGTAAAGATTGCTTAGTAAGTCGTTCCTCACTAGAAATTCAAAATTTGGGCCCTCGTCTTTTTTTTTTTTTTTTTTTTTTGGTTCGCTTTAAGGAACCAAATGTTTTAAGCCGATGAACCTCAACTGCCAAAGTCACAAATATCACTTATTTTATTTTCCCGGGGGGTCTGAAAATATGCCTCGATTGCGCCATCAACTATAAGCTGCTCCCAGCAGGGGGTGACGGGGAATTATCACGCTGATAGATTAGCATGTGTCATCTTGCCAGCTGTTCGGAAATCACTCCAGCCGTATCGTGTGACAAGGAAATCAATGAGCTTCACCGCTCAGTCATTTTTAAAGTGCACCATCTGGAGGGGGAAAAAAATAATAATAATAAAAAAAACATCACTCACGACACGGGACGGGGCGGCTAACTTTGTTTATCTCGATCGATCCGCTGGCGTTTGGTCACTTTGTCGTATACGTTCACTTAATGAAGGCGAGTCACGTGCGTTTTTGACCGGAAACCTTAACTCCCGCCTGAAGTTGCCTTTGTAATGATATCATTTCAGGGTGTTTATGATGTCATTATATCTGTTGTTATGCCACTCCACCAGGGTCGAGGGAAACAAAAAAACTGACGCATGATAATCAATCTCGTCTCACTTTTGTCTTTCCATTAGCTCCGTTGTTCCAAATGTCAAATCCTGTGGAGGCCTCTGATGTGAGACCATTTAGAGAAATGCCAAATTGAGCAAGTTTTCAGAGGAAACTGAATGACCTCCTCGGAAAATGAGGTTTTGATGTTATGGAACGACGCAGAACAGTGATAAGTACCCTGTGCACATCGCGTTTCTGGGAGAGCCAATAAACAAGAGACGGTGACGGCTCATAAACCAAACTCTTCCCTTAAAATTGAACCATTCTGGAGACCTCTCACCCCACCAACACCCAAAACCACGGTAAAATGCTGCAAAAATACGCAGTCCCAGTCCAAGTCGCACAGAAAGTCCATATTTATAAAGACCCCAGACGACGGTTATTGAAAAGAAAAAAAGAGCACCATCACAATCATCAGCGAGCGTCTGATAACAAAACCAGTCATGTGTGTTTGAAGGATACAACTTAAATATTTGCCAAAGATTATTTTTTGGGCTGCAGAACATTACCGAATATATCTTGGCTCATCATTGCTCAAATAATTTTGATTTGAAATGTTCTTAAACTCTTAATGCGGCTTTATGGGGGGCCCTGAATACGGTTATCTTTTTTTTGTTTGTTTCTTATTTTTAACCAGGCCTCTTATAAAACAATGACTCACTTGAGAGCTCTCACCAAAATCACCTGCACCCTACATAACCATACGGATCACATAACATGCTAATATGCTGAACAACAGAACAGGCTTTGGCAGGAAATCAATTGACGTCCATGAGTGGAACACGGTGCATACTGTATACGGCACGCAAAGCCCAAACACATGGCCCGAGCGGCACCAAAACGTAATCATTCCATTCAAAAAGCCCACCGTAACGTCCCTGAACAAACCACTTTAAGGTGGATACTTTCGTATAATAACGGTGAGCTGACCAGGGAGAAGCCTTCTGAAAGACACGTTTTTGAAGATCCCTACTTGCTAAGTGGTTAGTTCCGCCGCCGCTGATTGTTTGATCGTTCCGCCGGCTTGAACGTGTTCCACTTCCCTTTAACACCGAGAGAGCCGCATCAATATTCAGGGTGCTTTATTCAAATAATTCTCTCCTATATTTACAGTGTGAGTCACTGTTTCCCGAGTGGAAAGAGGGAGAGAGTTGGGTCGGCAGCAAGTTTTCCCAAATTGTCCGTGTTTACTCAGATTTATTTTTTAAGACGACCGTAAAAAATAAATCCGCACGCATGTAAGTGTGTGTGAACCCAACGCACCTCTACTTTATTTACCCGATTCCCACGCCGATAGGTTTTTTTTTTTGTGTGTTTTTTTTTTTTTTTTTTTTTTTTTTTTTTAACTGCGAAACGACCCACCATCCGTTTTCCATTTGCAAAGCCGCGCAACCCTGAAAGTAGAACCCGTCATAAACCCCCTGTCGGCGGCGGAGATAAACCGCGGGCGGAGGCCTCCCCTACCTTGAGGTTGAAGGTGTGAAAGTCATGGAACATCCCCTCTCCTGAGACCTGGATAACGACAGAACGGGGAGGGAGGGAGGGAGGGAGGGAGGCGTCAGTCACCATTAGGGCCAAAGCACAATTACGGCGCAGATCCGCTGACAGTGATTGATCAATGAGGAACTCCTTTAATGAAGACGAGGGGCTCAAGGTTCTCCCGGGGAGCAGATCGGTGAAGCCACGGGGGGGGGGGGGATTTCGGGGGGAATCGTGTCTCCTCCCCCGATGAGCTCCGACGCTGAGGGTAAGGGAGTGTGACGTAGACTTTGGTGGAGGACTCGGTGATGAAGACGGGCGCAGATCTGATTTAAAAACGATAACGGGGGGGGGGGTTAAACGGAGGCAGGACGCTGCCGCCCGGACGCAGACCAGGCCCCTGATCGGCGCTCACCGAGACGCCCGTTCTCAGTCGCAGTTTCAAATGATGTCGGACTCGCTCTGGTCTTGGTTTAAAAAAAATATAATAATAATAATAATAATGGAAAAAAAAAGGGGGGGGGGGGTTTCCAGGGGGAAGATTAGAGCCGATCCGGGTCTAAGCGAGGGTTTAAATTACACATTTGGATTAATGGATGCGGGGCCTCCAGCTCGACCTTGACAGAGAAAATCGATTACAATGAAATAAGATGATGTAAAAAAAATATCTATTAATTATTTGCATTTTCAGAAAGCAACCATTAAACTGAACAGTAACGTCAGAACAATTAAAAAGTGTTGCACCTAATGCAATGGGGGCGGTAGCTCAGGCAGTAGAGCTGGTGGTCTAGTGCTCTAAAGGTTGCTGGTTGGATCCCAGGCTCCTCCTGCTAGCATGCTGTAGTGTCCTTGAGCAAGACACTTAACCCCTAATTGCTCCTGATGGCTGCGTCCGTCAGTGTTTGAATAATTGTAAGTCGCTTTGGATAAAAGCGTCTGCTAAATGACTAAAATGTAAATGTAAATGTAAATGTAAAGGACGATATCAAAGTAAAACAATGCGTTAAATAATAATTGTGGTATTTCTTTTTTTAATAATAAAAACAAAAACTGACACAAAACTGCAGAATCAATAAACAAATTAAAAATTTAAATTAAAAAAAAAAACTGGGATATAAAAGACGACTACTTTGCACCCACGGGGGGGGCCTGGGATTCAAGGCATATTCGTCTTTATTGCCAGATACTGGTGAAACAACTCCATGTGTGTTGGTTCAAAAAAAAACCTAAAAAACAGCTGCAACAGAGTCTGTGACTTCATGGTGCAGTGTACTGGACGCCCTTTGCTCTCTCTTCCATGAAAATAGGACAAATTCAGAAAACAATGACGACCGACTGCTAAACAATACATTTCAAATATGTATTGTGTCTTTTAACGGGGGGGGGGGGGGGGGGGGGTTCAGAACCAAGGATGTAGCCTAAACTACTGCATTTGCATATTTAGTTACCCATCTGAATATCCATCCATACAACCATCCATCCATATATATATTCATCCACCTGTTAACAGTATCTATCTATCCATCAATTTATACGTCCATCATCCACCTATCTATCCATCTACAGTATCTATCCATCAATCTATCATCTACCTATCTATCTATCTGTCTATCATCTATCGATCTACCTATCTATCCATCTACCCATCTATCTACCACAGCCTCAACTCAGCGGCTGAACGTGACTAAGTCACTTGAAACTGGAGCCCAAATCAAGCGCCTCCTTGTTAAGACGCTGAACAACAAGGACGTCGGTCCCCAGCGTCCAAAGCAGCATATGCCGCTCGCTTCAAACGGAGGTGTTCATTTAGCCACCGAATTAAACCCAATTAGCGATCTGGACCGCAGCGCTGTCTGGTGGATCACAGTTGATTTCATTTCCGTGACGCACGCTGTACGCCGGGGTGGAGCGGGGACAATGAAACAGGACGGAATTATTATTAGTATCATAATTATTTTACCCAAACGAGTATCTGAGCATCTTTTTGTGCTCTGAGGTCAACACATGCACGTGGATGACTACATGCAGCAGTCGTTAGTTATCTTTAACGATATTATCACATCCCCAAAACATTACAGACACACAAATAAAACAAATACAATGAATCAAGTATTTCTTAAGTTGAATATTTTATATATTTTTATATTTATACATAAATCATATATTTTTGTAAAATGTATATATTTTATTTTAATATAGAATTATATATGTATATTTCTCTATTTATATAATTTTGCATTTAAATTATGTTTGTAAATATCTTGCATATACGTTTTACCTATTGTCACTTTATTACATTTACAACAGCTGCTTTTTAATTATATTAACATTTGGACACCGGTGGTACTGTTAAGCAGCACAAATAAAACTTTGCACCTTGAAACGTTATGTTACTGTAAATATTCCTTTAGTCTATATATTAATAAATACATGCATTTATGAGAACATAACAATGAGTCTCAAATCAAGGAAAATTGCATACATCATAAAAAAGATTTTAAAAAACGTCTTATCAGAAAACCAACACAACATGAAAAAAACAAAACCAAATTGTCAATGTTTTTTTTTATCCCTGCTGTCACGTGCAGAGGAATCCTGCATCTCAGTGATTTGGAGCAGCGGCAGGTGCACAGTGCAACGCCCTCCACCAGCAATCTCGCTCGGCACTCGGCCAGAGCATCAAGATTACGGAGCTTAAAGTAATAGAAGGGGGCGAATCCGACATCCCCGAGGCGCAAACCTGGCCCCGCCACTTAAGACTTTACCCGGTGATTCCGTGCGCCAAAGGCTCTCTTCTCCTGATTATTCTTATACATTTTGTTCATTTATTCCTCCGCCGTTGGCTTCGGCGTCTGGACCGACTGATGTATATTTTGTTTTGCTCCCCCCCCCCACTGTATACTGTAGCGTAAAAACCCCCGCGGTGGTAGGCTTCCGAGCATTCTGCCGCATACGGGGAGGCGATAAACTCCCGTGACAAAAACCCTTGACTCAACGAGCTTGTGCGACAATGGCTGTTGCCATGGAGACGGAGGACAATCAACCAATGGGAGCGCGTGCAGAGCATCGCCCCGCTGAGCTTCCGCAAAGTGGCCGGACATAATGACTTTAGAAAAAAAAAACTCATTCTCAACATATTTGGAGATAATTATTAATACCTATTTACAGTAAGTATTTATATATACATATCATTTGCATTTAAATAGGTCCAAAAACAATCAATTTATGACAACAATTAGTACACACGCACACATATATATATATATATATATATATATATATATATATATATATATATATATATATATATGTGTGTGTGTGTGTGTGTGTGTGTATATATATATATATATATATATATATATATATATAGTGTTTTACATTATGTTGCCTCATGTGTGTAAAAAAGTAAATTTAAAAATATGTATACAATATTTATGCATGTATATATTCATATGTATATACTAATATCTACTTGTTTATATAACATTTACATGACTAAATGTAAATGACTAAATGTAAATGTAATATTATTGCAGCATAATATACCACACTAACATTTCAAAGCGCGTGCATGCACACACACACATACACTGCGCTCCATCTGCTCATATTGGGTTGAGAACCAACAGTCAGCTCTGGAAGTGCTACTCCCTGTTTATATGTGTACATATATTTTATTTGATATATGATATTTCCAGCTGTAAAGCCTGAATTCCCCCACAGGGATTAATACAACTGTTACAGGACTGTTTCCTCAAACAGCAACAGCTTCAGTGTGTTGAGAGAGGCAGGTATCATTTCCGCCTGGTGTTACAGCGAGCCAGGGTCTATTATTAATAATAAAAAAAACAAACAAAATAAATAAGAAACGAAAAAACTACTGAAATAAACCAACCAACCAACCAACATTCCAGTGATACAGTACCTCCTTGTTCGCTTCGTCTTTGTTGCCATCTAAAGAAATATACCAAAAAATTGTGAACACATTACCCGGACACCGCAAATAAGCAGCGGTACACCTCAGCGCCTCTGTGCCCAAATGGAAGAGAGAAATACTCTTAAATTGGTGTTTCAGCGAAAATAAAGCCCCTGCACACACATTTGGAAATCAAGACAGATCTCTGCCATCACATTTGATGCTTTTTTCCCTTTGGTCCGGATCATTCGAAGGACAAAGCGCACAAAGAACGCCGTGCTTGGGAGGAGGGGAAAATAATACATTTAAAAGAACGGGAGGCGTACACAAACATTTATTTTCCGGCTCATTACGAAAAAATATGCATTGAGGAGATCCCAAGTTTAAGGGATTCGTGCTGACGGATTATCGGACGAGTGACAAATCCAGAATAAGCCAAGCGATGGACCTTACAGCACACTCAATGTGTGTAACACTGTGAAAGCCCGTGACTCATGCTGGCATTACAAAGTGAAATTCAAGGTCTTTCAAGTACTATTTAAAGCCCTGTTGTTTTTTTTTTCCATTTTCAAGGACTTCCCGCAAAATATGAACAATTTACAATTTGATCTTTATCAACTCAAATGTAATACATTTGTCAAATTGTGTATTATTTATATTAGTATATCTATAATTTATCAACAGTATGAAAATATATATTATTAATCTCATTGCCATCTATCTCTAAGCACTCCACACCCCAAAAAAAAAAAATATATATATATATATATATATATATTATTATAACAAATATGGTATCTTATTTTTATTTAAATATTCATAATATAATCTATATAATTTTTGAAAAATGCCCCTACTTCGCCTAACCCTCAACCCATCGTGATAATCTATTATAAGTTTGTGTCCCCAACCTTGCTGGATTCCAAGTACATCTCCCTGGCATTCCCTGTGAAGGAGACTCTGGAATTGTTTTGTTTTATCACGTGACAATTTGAATTACAAAACCTGGGAGAATTGCACAGGTTTTAAATTATTTCAACGTGTGTTGTCCCCCCCCCCCCCCTCCAAGGACCTTTTCAAGCGCTTCATCACAAAAAGGGGACTATTTTCAAGGTACTTCAAATATCTGAGGTCAAAATACAACACTTGTGAAAGCCCTGGAATGAATGCGCCGAATCTTTGTTATAAATATATTTAGCATATTTTTAGGTGGGATTGTGAAGCCTTCCTTCCTTCGACCCTTAAACCGGCCACATTTCCCCCCTCTGTCCGGCTGGATCATGCCGACTTCTTTTGCTATTTTGCTGTGACTTTTTTTGTTTTTCCCCCCTGTAGGAAATGATGTATAGATTACCTTCCCTGTCGTCTCATTTACTTGCAGATATTAGCACCGTTAGAGAATGCACAACAATGAGTTTGTGTTTTCTTAGGCCCTGCCTGTGAAATGTATGGATATCAGGTATATAAATTATTGTATTTTAAGGTCATTGATGTGTCTTGCAACAGCGCCCCTTGACGCAAAACAATTTATGTGTTATGAACCCGTGTTCACCTTGACACACGTGCGTTGATTACTTTACTTTACTTATTACGTTTGTGTCCATGTGTGGAGACACCTTGTGGATATGTGGCGGCGTGTATCTCTAATGAATTAGACCACTTTTAAAGGTTATTTGTTTTTTCTAACCCACTGGAGTGCCTGGACCTGGATTTGTTATGCCAACTTCACTCTTCAGAGTCTAGACTGAATCAATTCCAGCCATAAACATGACCAGATTGTTGAGGGACAGAATCTTGGGGTCCAAAGGCCGAATGTGCATCAAATCAAGGGTTCTTGTAAGAAAATGGTTGACAATCACATCCTGTAAATATGCAACTTATATGCGCCGAGATACGTCACATACTTGGGTGGGTAAATGGAGAGAAACTACTTCCCAGTGAATAAAGTACACATTATTATTATTATCGTCATTATCATTAACCATCATTACCATTTAAAGCACCGATAGTTTTTCTAAATGTGTCTTTTCGGCTGCAAAAGTCTGGGAATGTTTCTGAAACTTTCAAGGGCCATTTCTTTAAAATTCTGTGTTCAAAACCTCGATCTTTAATAAGTCATAAGCTTACAAAATATTTTCTCCATTCCCACCAGCGATACCTTGTTTTGGAGCTCTGTTTCTATAGCCTATCGTGTTGTGCGGAAAAAAAAACCCCCAAAAAAACAACCCAGAAACGTGACCCCGAATAACGCCTTCAGGAGCAACACACCCCTTTCTTCCCCATCACCCTCTGTCTGTCTGTCTCTCTCCCTCTTTCTGAGCGGCTGAGTGAGGGGTGGGGTTTAATGATTTGATGTTAACAGTGAAATGGGTCCTTGGACAACGACTGGGAGGAAGCAAAAAAAAAAAAAAAAAAAAGTATTTGGCTGGCGGACCTGCTTGCCTCAGCACTTAGAGGCGCACATTTAAATGTTCGGCTTTCACCCGGAATGGACCGCGAGAGGGGACCGCCTGAAGGGGACGGCGGGCGGAGGGAGGAGGGGTGTGTGTGTCTTGTGTTCTGATGCCGAGATGCCGGGGAATTGCACGGCCATTCATCACATTAATGAGTGGCTTCACTTTATTTACCAAAAAAAAAAAAAAAGGGGGAGACTCCCCCCCCCCCCCCCCCCATAGGCGCTGCTATCACGATGCCGCACTCCACTAATGTTGGCCGAAGCTAATGGAAAAGGGCAAAGTGAACCCGGCTCATCCGCGGTAAAGCTGTCCGCGCAGAATCCCAATATCATTTCATTAACCATGATGGTTCCTCAACATATTTAAAACAATGGGATAGCGGCTGAACGCAACACAAGGCTACGGCACTTTAACCACTTTCCAAAATCGACAAGCACAAAGGCCCTGCTACAGTGGAACGCGGGCCCCACACACACACACAAAATGATCAACTCTAAGATCTTCTGTGTTTGGTGGATTACACTACGACAACTGCGGCTACGACTTCTGACTAAGTCCCAGAATTCCAAGGCAATGTTTATTTAATTTTTTTCGCTGTTCTTGCTCACTTGAGGTTGTGGGGATATCAGGCTTTCCCAGGGTCTGGTGGTTTTTTTTGTGAATGTTCAACCACATCGACAGTTCACTGACCACGACCAGTTTACGCAGGCTCTTTGCATTTCTCGGCGGGAAAGGCGGCGGACCGCTCCACCAACAATGGGGGCAGCATATAGAGGAGAGCGTGCATTAGGCATAAAATACATGACATGGTCGTTTCTGGTGTCAGGTAAAAAGAATATATATGGGATTTTGAAATAAAACAATGGATCGAATCGAATGGATTACCACTTCAATGAGAAAAGTACTTATAGTGTATATGCATATATTTCCTGGCGTCTTGGCCAGGAAGTCCAAATCACTGATTGCATCTTGTTGGTACGCTAATGTGGGCTTGAGTTACCTTGCGGAACCCCGGCGTAGGAAGATTGAAATGATTTATTTATTTTTTCCCAGGGAAATCTAAATCTGCGATATTACCATTTCAGGGCTGAACGGATTTAAAGCAAGATGGACTGATAAATCTAGGAGCAGGTCGAAATAGATGAATCTAAAGTTATTTACCCTTTTTAATTGGAAATGTCTGTCACAGGGCAGCGAGCCGGGCCCTCTGCCAGGGTATTATCCATCTACCTTGATCATTCGCAGGTTTTTGTTTTTTTTTTATTTGGAGAGTGATGCGCTGACTGTCGACAGTATCTTTTCTTGAATTTATGCATGTAAGAGTGTGTAATATAGGCTTGAGAAATACAATCGCTTCAGAGTCGAAGGATTTGCACACAGTCAGATTTTTATTTTTTTTATTTATTTATTTTTAATATACTGTGCAGCAATAATGCCGCTTATCGCTGTGTGAAACTGCCCGTCACAAACAAGACACTGGGGCGCGGATGAATTCGGCGGAATCATTTTGCACTTTCTGCATTGTCATTGAGAAAGGCGCACTCCACTTATTACCAAAGACTAAGTAAGGGATAAAGTGCAGGGGACTGATCATTATCCCAAAGGGGAAGGAGGTTATTTTGCGATAATGACTGGCCGCCTGCACATTATCGCACTTATTACATAGCTAGAAGATACAGTATGGAGACATAATACTAGCTTTAAATCATTTTATAACTTGTATGCCTGAGGTGGTGTAGTCTTTTTTTTTTTTTGCTTCCGCTTAAATAAGTTGTAGCCAACACTGCGATAATGTGGTGAACTAGTTGCCCTATAAGACACGTCCGTATTCATCTCTTCAAGTCTTCCGCTATGGTTTTTATGTGGCGTCACCACAAGCTAGCATTAGCATTAACATGTAGGCAGATTGAAACCAGAGACGTCAAACCAGACAGCAACTCAGTCAGTACTCAAAAATATCTGACCTCTGAATACCGCTATTGACCAATCAGAATCAAGTGTCAGTCAAATTCTGTTTATTACCTAATGATGCTAATAACACGTCACACGAGCACAAGCTCTCTTATTTTCGCCCGAGACTAAAACAAAACACGAGGCTCACTCAGATTTGCCGGAAGAATTTCACGCGCGCCAGAGAACTTTGCACATTTTTCGGCGACCGCATCTTCATCAATTAAGGCCCATTCCACTTATTACCGACGACTACTACTAGACTAGTACCAGTGGAACTTGACCACAAGCTCTTTCTTTCCCCAAAGACTGCCCCTCCATCCCTAATCTACCCCCCCACCTCCAACTCCCCTCCTGGGGCTACCTGAGGCCTTGCGAATAGCTTTCTGCCTGCTCCACAGCCCTCACGCCAGGGCTGTCACCCAGGCCGCGCTGCCTGTCTGGTCCCCTGAGTGACACGCTGGTATTACTGAGTGAGCTCTATCGAAGGGTATCTCTGGCGCCGGAGCAGGGGAGGCTGGGGCGCTGCCGACGCCTCATGATGTCACTGTGTGACAGCGCCGGCTGCTTGAGCTAAGAAAAAAACAAAAAAAAATAACTGTTGGATGTGTCAGGTTGTGGACTTCCCAGGGTGTGTGTGTGTGTGTGTTTTTGTCTGTCTACATAGGCAAGATACTTCAGTAAGAATTTGCAGGATGTTTGTTTAAAGTGTTATCCTGTAGACGTTGACAATAAAAGGCCCGACTTTATTTGGACTGGGACAGCCAAATTAATGTGCGCTCCGAACTGACAAACACCGTCGCCGTATCGCCTCTCGCTTTAAGATGCATCTCCGACACCTGCATGTTCTTCTTGGAAAAACAAAATGAATGAGGTCAATCGCTGTTGCCTTGAATGTCCAGAACCAGAGATGCCACCGCTGAAATTGCCAGCTATCGGTATCAGTCCATAGCAGCCAAAAGCGCTGTATTGGATACCGTCCAAAAAAAAAAAAAAAGGAGGAGCAAAGCAGGCCACATGACAACAGCACGAGCCACATGTGGCCTCATGTTACCATGATGACAACAATACGCAAGGTATTCTGCATAGCATGTGTGTGGTACACTATATTTATCTGGGAAATAGCTGCTCAGGGGATGGAATGGAAACAGAGAAGGAGAGTTAAGAGTTGGGGAAAAAACACCGGTATCAGCAGATTTCAGTGGTGTATCACGCCATCTCCATTATAAACATATATAAACACATATATATACACACACACACACTGTATATATACATACACACGCATATACTGTATATACATACATATACACACACACACACACACACACACACACACATATGTGTATATATTACACACCGGATGATTATATTATATTTACTTTGTTGTATATGTACTTGACTACCACATGACAGTGATCAAAAGACCCGAAAACACTCTGCTCCTTAACTTCTGTTGCCATGGTTTCGCAGCGGCTGCATGGTGGCGGTGTGTAGCGGCAGGGCACCCCTGGGCTCGTTCACACCATCTGGAAGCGGAGGTGACGGGGGCAGCTCTGGTGCCAGGGGACACTTTAAAAAAGCGTGGGGAAATAATGCGCCGGCGCCACAGCGTGCCCGTCCTCATCGCCTCGCCATAAACAGAGGACGGCCACTCCCGAAGCGGGTCTCTGGCGACGAGGGGGCGTCCTCTCCGAAGGACGGTGGCGACGCAAAAAAAACCAAAGAACCCAACCGGGCGGCGCAGACGGTCCGCACGCGACCCGCTGACGTACGGCCGCAACGACGGGGTTCCGACACACCACACCGATCCAGGCGAGCCGCGGCGCTCGAGCGAGAGAGAGAGAAGCCAAAGAGTTGGCGGGGAAAGAGAGAGGCGCGTGTGGCGGCCACGCCAGGCTAATCGGAGGGTTCTTCACAAGCGCCCACACGAGTCAAGGCAAAGTTAAACAGCAGGGTCTGGTCCCGCTTTGGTTCAAACTGACATTTGTACGTTTAAAGGGAGGTTTAATCCCGTCTTTGTCGGCCACACTGATAGTGTGGAAACGGGGGGGATTGCAAATACCACTTTGTTATCAAGTGATGAAGTGATGGAGCGGACTTGTGACGGTAATCTGAGCTCAGATGGGTTTTTTTGGGTTTTTTTTCTCATGGGTTTTTTCCGGTCCCCGAACCGCCTCCGTCGAGGAAAACTTTGCAGTGAAGTGGGTGAACACCCGGCGCCGTGAGTCCTGCTCTCTGACGCCCCGACCGCCTCTGCCTTTTTTCGGAGGGGGAGCGATCTCCGACGCTCCGCTCAAGGTCCTCTAAGATGCTCCCCACCCCCCATCCCGCATCTCCCTGCACAATTAATTTTATCTTTGGGGTATTATCAAGAGGGAGCTTGACAAGGCGGCATGACAGAAAAACAGTCCGGAACCGCCGAGGGCTGCGCTGGGAATTCATCTGTTTGACAAGATCTCTCACAAACCATTTGCTTAGCTCCCCTCTCAGTCCGACGCCGCCGCTACCCGGCGTGCATCCGAGGCAAGGGCGGGGAGATGAGCCGCGCTTCAGCCATCTCGCCCGGCCGACTCCGCCGGGGAGAGAGAGAGAGAGATAGAGAGAGGAAAACGCAAAGGGAAGATAAGGCTAGATGAGCTCGACTCAAACGCGGGCGGTACGCGGCGGCGGAAAGAGACGGGCCGGCGAATCGGGGCGGTGTGGTCCCGCGAAGCGAGGTTCGCGCGGTTGGGGGGTCGATCCCGCAACTCCCAGCGCAGCCATTTCGGCGTTGGCGCCGTTTCGATTTTTTTCCTCCCGCCGCAAAGCACGAAACCATTCGAATTTTCCTCCCTCGCCCCCCAATACAGGGGACGGTTGGTCTTGCCCTGGTCAAGCTTTCAAAATGATTGACATCAAGCAGACGTTTGATGCATTATCTGGGCCGCAGAAAATTAATCAAAGTAATGATTGAATAATTATCTCAAGTGCAATTAATTAAACATGCCAATGAGCTCATCTTGAACAGCTGTCCCAGCTCCACCGCTTAATCACTTGTGAGAATTACCAAACACAAATGGAGGACACCGAGTGCATGCGATAATCTGCAAAGTGCATTGTTTACAAACAGTAATTAATATCACACCCAGTATTAGCGACATAAGTGACTGCATTGCACTTCCATAATTGTCCAAGGGAGAGTTGTGTTACTTTTCCACTCCACTCCTGAGATGGGAGTCGGAATATGTAACCAAGCGCTGAAAACAACACGATAGAGTATGTGAACAATGCACACATTACAATATTAGAATGAGAACTGTTGTGCTTGATTATTAGTACTGTTAGTATTAGTACAAACGGCATTATTATTGTCATCACTAGTATACTGCTCTCTTACTATATTATACTGTATATATAGTACGGCATACTGTGGCTATTCATATATTTCCAGTATATTATACCAGACTATAGCACATTTCAACACTTGCTACTAGGCCTGTGGTCGTCTATGGCCTATTGGTCCAAACCAATTCGATTCTTGTGCGTTGAGGCGGTGGCATGGGTTTCGTTTGAGCGATGTGGGGGACACATTAAACGGGGCGTCTGGGGGTCGTCAAACACCTCATTTCCTTCCTCCACTTCACCATTCTGGTCAGGGTTAGGGCTTGTCCCTTTTCTACATCAATTTATGGTGGAAATGTCTTTATTGATGAGAAAAATAAAAGCCCTGCACGTTTTCCCAATATTGAGGGGGTCTTATCCCCTGCGTCCGACCCGAAATCGACACCTCTGCGTCCAGTACAGAGATAGCGACGGGCTGCATGATCACTGTGTTAGCTCGATGCAAGGCTGCAGAGGGGTCCAACTGGTCTAGCTCCGGTCAAATTTGCCCAAAAAGTAGAGTAGTTTAACATAGTCAGCTGCACAAGTCCTGTCACCCGTTAGCTTCTGTTTACAGATGTGCATATTTTGTTGCAATCAATTTCATGATTTTTTTATAGTCAACTTATCTTATTCTTTGTTGCCATTATCATTCAAGTTGTATGATAGTGACAGATTACACTGATCAGTCACACAAATTCCCTCTAACAAAAAATAATGAAACATTTTTTTTTTTAAATTGTTGACGATACCTGAACTGAAATGACCGAATGGGTATTGATAAACTTCTTTGAAGATTGCCGTCTCACAGCGCCATACTCAAAGTGCTCAAACAAAAACATGACCTCTACAAACAGCTGCTTGGTTTATTTGGTCAAAACATTTTTGGAAAAGAAACCCAGAAAGAAGTTCAAATACGTCGCACCAAAAAAAACAAACAAAAAAAAAAAAACACCCATATACCAATTTGCTCGACTGTACTTCATACCTGTTTTTCTTTTTTTTTTGTTTTGACTGGCTATCATCTTGAAGCCATCTCCAACAAATTCATATATTTTTGTTTCTCCCACTCCAGCCAAGCACTACCTTGGTGTGTCACAGTCGGACGCCCTTCTCTCCGGTCCGGACCGTGCCAGCTCAAAGTCTGTGGCGCTGCGTGATGAGGTCATTTTGGGCGCCGCGCACAAGGCTTTCGCGGTCGGCGGAGCGTGACAGTCGAAGCAGACTCCAGGAAATGGGCTGCGAGCGCCCGACGTGCGAGGGATCTACTCTCCGCGGCGCGCCCGGCGTCTGGCGCCCCGATGAGGAGTGACAAGCCGCCGCTTCGGCCGATGGGCTGCTCGGGGGGGGAGGGGGGGTGCTGGAGCCGGTGTTTCGTGGTCACGCGTAACCCCGAGAAGCGCTTCGCCGATCGGCCAGATACAGCTTTGCCGCGGCGCCGACGGGCGATGTGCAACGGTGCGCACCTCGTTACGATCTCGGTAATTGCGCGCGTTTATTGTAGTTGACAAAAAAAAAAAAAAAAAAAAGCCGCCATTTGTGATGATAGCACAAAAAAATAAATAAAAAAGCATTGTCGTTCTCCGAATTGAATAAGAATAATAACCATATTCATTATAATTGTAGTATCGTGCACGGCACTGTACATTTCAAAGACCGATTGAGGAGCCGAGGGATATTACAGTAATTAAAATGAGCTTGCTAAACCGCATGACTCTGCCGCTTCCTTCTTTGAAACCTAAAATATCCACACGCTGCGGAAGACAGCGGAGAATGAAGCGGCTCCGAGGAAACGTTGTGTCATAAAAGCCGGAGGCAAATTTCTTCCGCAGACGTTCCAAACAGAAGCAGGAGTGGCTCGAACGAAGCGACGGCCCTGACATTTGAACGCCGGGGAGGGATGCGGGAAGGCACGGCGCTGCCGAGCCCCTCCCTCGTTGTCGGCTCTGCGCTCAACCCTAAGGAAAAAAATTAAAAGTCTGACGTCGCCGTTTTATTGGACCGCTTTCGTTCATTTCGATAAAGCATTGACAAGAGCGCCCCAAAAAGGAGGATAAGAACATGAGAGAGCGAGGACTTCAAAACGCCCCCCCCCCCCCCCCCCCCCAAAGACGGGGTGTCGCGAGGCTTTGGACAATGCGAGGCGTACGTTTCCCGAATCGTTAAAAATAAAATCCACACGAACTTCAGCTCAAACGTAAATTGCGACAAAAAATCCATGGCCGCGTGTTACGAGGTGTAACGGAGAACGACGTGCTTTCTCTACCATGAAAGTAGAACCGGTTCAGAGAAAAACGTTTGCCGACATCTAAGAAGCCGTAATAAAACGAAATCCAAATATTGATGGTCTGGTCAGGTACATATATAAATAATGTCAATAACGATCAGGCGGTTTGTACTTTTTATACCGCACGTACTCCACGAGGGGATTTCTTTGGAGAGCATCTTAATTCACTTTTCAAACACCCCCTCCCCCGGTGCGGAGCGTTCTATTTCAAAGGCCGAGTACGAGGCCTGGACGTCGAGTCCCTGAATTACTGCTTCCCGTGAACAGACAACAAGCCGATGCCGCCGGTCAATACCGCCACTCCATTCGTTACCGCGTGTAAAAGTCAATTACTCTGAATTCTGTCAGAGGTCAGAACCCGCCGGGTTTAATAGGAAAGAAAAGTTACGACGACGAGGCGGCGTCGACGCCCTTTGCTGCGTCCATGTTATTTTGCCTTATTTCCCTCCGTGCGCTCATGACACGCTCGAGAATCTGCGCGATAGCTTTCGAGAAGATACCGATTTTGACCGGGGCGGAAAGAAAAGAGGAGAATCAAAAATAAAATCATTTCGAGCCGAAACTAATTTTGCCTTCTTTTTTTTTTTAATTTTGGGTTGCAAGTGAAACGTCTACGGGCTTTGATCTTGTTTTATTGTTCGTCCCAAAGTGCGGCTCTCTGAGGAATCGATTTCCCTCCGCCGTAATTGGTGCGATGCCTGCTCCGCTAAGTAAGCCGTTCGACCAGTGGATGCTATATGGCCGGCTGAAAGGGTATTGTTGCCGCTCCGCTTTTGAACGTACCGCGCAATTAAATTGATGTGAGCGTTTTAGTGGCGGTGCGCCACGCGGGCCTTTGAGAGCATTTTGAGGACTATTGACGGCAATTATTCCGAGTTGTTCTAGAAAAGCCAGTTTTTCCCCGTCTGACAGTTTGGCATTGTCATAATAATGGCGTTCGACCTCGCCCGACCTCAATAGGCGAGGGCGGCGGCATGACGGGCCGAGCGCCTTCTTGTTGTTTCCACGCCGTGGCTGCGTTGACGCCGCGCCACTCTACCGCATCACAGCCAAATGTGACCCCGTATCACATAATATTATCATCATATCATCGTAATTATTATCATGCTATTATTGCGCGACGTACCGTGGCAGCTTGTGCACTCACTTTTTCAGGATAATTGAAGCGCGGGAAACAGAACAACGGCCGCACCTTCTTCATCGCTAACCGGTGCGGCGGGCGGAAAAAAACGTGTGAAAACGCCAATTCACCGATGTCGCCGCTCCGAGGGGCCGGGTATGTTTTCGTTAACAGCGGAGAGCGAGGTGAAAAGGTTAATATCATAGACAGTGAGCGCAAGGCTCCGTGCCATTGTAGCCGCCGCTCTTCCTCTGTCTGTCACCCTCGCGCGCACACACACACACACAGGCACGCACACAATGGCGTGCAACTTACACCATCCATCCCGACGCCCTAGACCATGAAATTAGGTTAAGATGTAAGGCCGAGGAATGACACAGGTGCGGATACAAATGAGAACATTCTGATGAAGGAGTGCAGATCCGGGAGCGCCGACGCCGTAGTCGTTAAAAGACGTTCAGAATTACATTTCGCGGCTTCCTTGCGGCGTTCTTATTTAGCACCCCCCCCCCCCCCCCCCTCCCGCTTCCTCATCTTCCTCTGCGCCCCCACCCCCTCCACCCCCACCGCGCGTTCGCTGGTCAGGGCAGGGCATTAGCATACGCGCTGGGAAGCCGCGGGTAAGGATATTAGGAGCTCTGTCATATTCCAAATCTCATTTCCCACCGAAAACGTCGCAGTCACTCAAGCTTGTCAGTGCTCCTCCGCTCTGTGTATAAATTAGTGCGCGCCTTGTCTTTCTTTCTCTCTCTCTCTCTCTCCCCCTCTCACACACACACACACACACACACACACACACACACACACACACACACACACACACACACACTGTTCAAACAGCCTATTCAACCCTCCCACTTTTTAATAATTTCCCGCCCCCGTACAAGTAAAGATTGCGACGTGCGACAAGCCCGGCGGCAATCACCGCAAACCATTGTCTCGTGACAAAGAATACGAATGTACCTGCTGAGCATCGCTCGCCGCCGTGCGTGTCAACAAACACGGCGATAGCGAATGCCCATTGTTGGCGTCGCGACTTGCGCGGTCCGGCGGGCCTCGCCCGACACCCGGATTGTCGGTCCGATTAGAATTTTAATAAAGCGGGGAGGGGAAAACGAGGAGATTGCATCGCCGCAGGCCCGTGGGATAAATAGGCTCGCTCGCGGCCCCGGCGGGATGAGGTGAGCGGGGTTGGAAGTCGGAATCCCGGCTCAGATGTTTGGAATACTGCGAATACTAATTTTTTTTCCATGCGACTCGGCAGTACGAAACGAACATCACAGGAAGCGTCACCGTGTATCCCCCCCCCCTGCAACCGACGGAGAGATGAGCGCGAAACCTCGTCGCAATAAGTTGAAACCGAACCTGTTGCAACAACTGCAGGTTTCTTGCAACGGCCAATCAGAATGTTAGTATTCTACCACATGATCAAGTGAGGTCATCGGCGTTCGGTAGGGAGCCACTACAACCGGCCGATGAGTAAACAACAAAAATCGAAAAACAAAAAATAAAAATCGCCCGCACTGCGAAAATATTTTCAAGTTTTAACCACGATCATATATAAGTCATGGCACATTGCAAGTTTAAATTAAATGTGATATCTGCTCGCTCAATAACAAAGTACGGCGTTCACACGGAGTCTGCCATCCTTTGCGGACGGTTTGAGGGATCCCCAAAAAACGAGCAGCCGGAGGGTCCCCCGGGGTCCCGCCGAGCACTCCTTCATCCCCATGCAAAGAGCAAACCGGCCGGGCGCTTCCAGAAGGTTAAGGATGCCGCGTCAGCCACGTGATGAATCTCCCCGCGGACCCGAGGCGGGGCTCCTTCCATATGGTTTCCGGGGGCCGGGGTCCCCCAACGAGGAGACCGGCCATTATTAGCTATTACGGTGTCGTCTCGATTTCGGTGCATCTACGTGACCGAGCGAGACAAATGAGGGCGTCGGCAATAAGGAGGCTCCGCCGACCCCCCCCAACGTATATAGCCACGACCACCGGTGTCTGAACCCCTGGACTTCTTCGCACTTTTTCTTCACATGAAACGCACACACACACACACACACCGCCGGCGTGTCAAAAGAGTAGATCCTTGGGTGGAGCTCACGGCTAATAAAGTCTTCATCCCCGGGGAAAAAAAACTACCATTTCTTCCCAAAGCTCCTCATGGGGGCCCTCTAGAAAACACTGAGGATTATTGCCACTGTCCCTCTGAAGGCGGGGTGCTTCCCAAATTCATACGCTTGCTGTACGGGCACTTAAGAGCACATAATGGCCAGCGGGATACCTCAAAAAGGCACTCACGTCGGTGACACGTTGGAATTGAATAGCTTTTGTTGATATACAGCGTAAATCAATGGATGAATAAATAAAATCAAAGGCGAGCAAACATAGGCCCCACCGCATTTGTAAAAGCAGCTCCCAATGGAAATTAAAGTTAGACTTTAAGCCCAAATCAAAAGAAAATTAAACCATTTTCTTTCACAAGTAAGATTGTTTGTGTGAATAAATGCATTAAAAAGGCGATGGGTGAGATTGGGTGAGGGTCTGTGAGGGTCTGTGAGGGGCGGCGCACACTGCTTCGCTGGAGAAATCCCACAACTACAAGAACTAAGAAGGTGACTTCCTTGAAGGCTGATTAACTGCAGTTGAAATAAATATGTATATACTGTATGTATATACACATATCTACATGTCTGTGTATCTAAACATATGTATGTATGTGTGTGTATGTGTATGTAAACATATATGTATTTGTATATACTGTATGTATACATATATACACTGTATAGATACATACTGTATATATATATAGTAATTGATTCAAAATGTGTTTTTGTAAATGAGGTGTGCTTTGTCATCTATGTCAATGCTGCTGTAACACTGGAATTTCCCTTTTTTTGATAAAGCATATCTTGTCCATAAAAAAAAGGACGTCCGCATATCCGACGTATCTATAACTAAAAAAAAAAAAAAAACAACAAAAAAAACCACAAATACCAATCCCGAGAGCGTGAGCCGCAGCCGACGCCCACCCGCCCGCCCGCCGCACCCCTCATCGCGCCGTTGCAGGAGAAGCGTAGAGCGCAGAGCGCCCGTACAGGAGGTGGGAACGCCAGCGCCAGGCATCGACTATTGCTTTTCCCGTAATGGGTATTGACCGGGGCACGGGTTAGGATGTGCTGATATCTGCAACCCTTTACACCCCCCCCCCCGTGAGCTCAAAACATGAAAAGTTTCCCTCGCCGTCGTCACACCCCGCAAGGAGTGCTGACCGCTAGGAAAAAAAAAAAAAAAAAAAACTAAAGAAAACGGGGAACAGAGGACGTCTGCAGAGTCGAACGCCGTATCAGCCGGAAGTGATTTTGATTGATAAAAGGCTTCGTAGCGGCTCGGATGGGGAGAGGAGGAGGAGGAGGAAGGAGAAGAAGAGGAGGGGGGGGGGGGGGGAAGTCCAGAATGAATCTGCAAACTAATGATCCCGAGCCTTTTTGAATTACGCTGCGGTCGGGGCCGCTCAAGACGCCCTGGCGGCGAGAAACTAAGGAGACGTGAGAGCGGGACTGTACTCCCCGTCGAGCGTTCCACGGGCGCCGCCTCGAACCCGCGTGGGCGGTTGCAGTCAAAACGGGAGCAATGAAAGCCGGCCCAGCGCGTTTAAGGTGAGGCTCGGCGCGTCCCCCTTCCCCGTGCGAACAGACACGCCCGCCCGGGGGGCTCCCAAACTGGGGTCCGCGGCCCCCTAGGGGTCCTCAGAGAAGTTGCAATGGGGCAAAAACGTTATAATTTCATATATATATTTTTATTGTTTAACATGGCTTTATATACTTTGTTTTGTTATTATTATCGTCATATATGTTTTTTTCATTGTTATTTTTCTGTGTTTTTTTTCATCATTTTGATCGTCAACTCCACGAATGATGGTGAGCTCTCGTTGCGATATTCAAGAGGTTATTTGTCACATACACAGTCACACATGCTGTATATGCAGTGAAATATCATGACACCCGGTGATTACAGACAATAAGCGCTAAAAATACTAAAACGTGCGTAACCGACACGAGGCGCCGGCGCAGGCGGCCGCAAGGGGCGGCGCCACAATTGCGACTCTCCCACTTCTTACCCAAGTCATGAATTACCACCAGTGTATTAGAACTACAGCCAGTACATTCAAGCGTTTTTTTTAATACTCTATTTTTCTGGTGTAGGTTTTCCAGACGGATCTTCTTCTGCCGTACAAGTGAGCTTTCGCGGAGGGGCCCCGAGCGCGGCGAACGCCCCCACCCGACCGGACACGTGGTGAAAGTCCGTGTGGGCGCGCACAGCGAACGCGCGCGCTTGGGTGGGGGGGGGGGGGTTGTGAGTGCTTTCCGGGGGAAAAGCCCTGGCGGCGGCTGAAATTCCGGGACGCGTTCCGTGCGATTTGCATGCGGGACGCTGCCTCGGCCACCGCGGCGCCGTCGGAACCCTCCGTCCCGCCGCCGTCGCCGTTGTTACAGCTGCTCTCTCTCTCTCTCTCTCTCGCTCTCTCTCTCGCTCTCTCTCTCTCTCGCTCGTTCCATCCCACTTGTTCTCGGTCTCCCACTTTCTCTCTCTCTCGCCCCCTCTCATCCCGTCCCCTGCACTCTCTCTTTGTCGCATTCTCCCGCTCTCCCCTTCTCCCTCCCCGATCACTCTGTTGCGCTCTCCCCCTCTCGTCCTCTGCCTCCCACTCTGCCCCTCGCTCTCTTTCCCTGGTATCTCTCCCATCTCCCCCCCCTTTCTCGTTCTCTCGCCCGTCTCTCCCTATCTTCATCCCCCCCTTCTCATTCTCCTGTTCTGTCTCATCCCACCCCCTCTTTCTCTTCACTCACCCTCTCTCCCTTTCTGTCTCATTCTCTCTCCCACTCCTCCATCTCATTTCCTCTCCCTCTCATCTCTCCCTCTCCATCCCTCCCGCTCCCTCTCCCCATCTCAGCCTCATTCTCGCCCTCTCAGTCTCTCCCCATCTCACCCCCAACCTCCCTCCCTCTTTTTCTCAGCCTCATTCTCTCCACCCTCCTGTAGTCTCTCCATCTCCTCATAAATCGCTCCCTCCCTCTCCTTGTCTCTCCCCCACTCTCTCCCCTTCTGCTTCTCTCTCCCTCCCCCTCGTCTCTTGCTTCCGCTCAGCAGCTTTCTATCTTTTATCTTACCGCCAATTCCTCCCTCTTCTAATCCACTTTTCTAACCACTCCAAGCATCTCTTCATTGCTTATCTTGTCATCCTTGACCCCTCCCTCCGCCTCACCCCCCCCCTCTCTCCCCCTCCCTCCCCTCGCCCGGCTGTGATTGGTGCAATGGAGAAAGGTCCATGTTGTTTCCGCCGCCTCTCCCCCTCACCCCCCGCTGTTTATGAACTGACAGCCTTGCCGCCGACTGGGTTCGGACAGTTTGACATTTCCAGGCCGGAGAAGGCGGCCGCGCGTTATATTCCTAATAAATGCTGCTCGTTATTCCCACGCCGGCTGATGACTGTGATTAAACCGCTCCTCACCTGCTTCTGCCGAGGTTTGACTGCAAAACTAAATAAAATAAAATAAAAAAACACGTCTTCCTCAGCGAGACACGTTTGGCTCCAGTTCCTCGACTCCGCCCGGGGTTGCCAGGTGTAAGATAACTATGGTATTTGTATGATCATTTTAACCACTGCACGATACACGATACAATAACTCAGAAAAAAGCCCAAATGCACGATACGATTTGGCCATTATATGAACCTATTTGTTTGCGAGTTACTGTGAATTTGCTCCCCAGCGACGGTTCCAGATCAGTGTAGTCATGTGTGTCAGTGTAGACCAGGCTCCAGGTGTTTTAACCCCTCCCCATTTAGCTCCCTGCAACAATATGATTTTTTTTAATGATTTTTTCAGATTATCGTTATTTCATTCGGTTTAAATATTTTGCCATTATAAAAAACTTGTATTAAGAAGTCGTTGATAAATAAATGCATTTAATCAGCCAAAAAAACTGCCCCGTCACGTTAGCTCAGTCAGTACGCCTCGAGTGAAGACTGGCTCATTAGGTAGGTATCACTGCACAAAGTAAGTCTAGGCTAGACGAATGGCTCCCTAAAACAAAATTCAACGTTTCAGAGGAAAAGCGAGAACTCAATGGTACTTGGACAGAATAATTTGCATTCACAGCCAATGCTGCTGGCCCGCCAGTACGTTTGGCGCCATTAGGTAAAAGCCTCTTTTGAGTTTATTTCAACCTTTTTCCTGTCTCTTGAGTGTCTCTGCGCCTGGGTCCTCATCCTTGGTCAATAGTCAGTTGTCTCATTTAGACTTGAGAGACAAAGGAAAAAAAAAAAAAAAAAAAAAAAAAAAAAAAGGTTTGAATAAACTCAAGAGGCTTTTACTGTACTTAAAAAATAATAAAAATAAAAACGCAGGACGCAGACTTGAATTCACTGACGGCAAAGGTTCTCCCTGGTACGACGTAGACTCAGTGACAAACACTCTGTAAGTCTGCACTTACATAGAAAAACACACAAGTCAAATAATGGGACTGACACAGGTGGTTCAGTGCTTAACGAAAAATGATTTGGTTTTTTTTAATTTTCCATAAAAAGTTCAAATTAAATACAAATTTGAACAGCAGTCCAACAAGCAATATTTTTTAGATTGAGAAGAAATTAAGAAATAAATAAGCTTTTTCTTTATTTTTTTCTTTGATTACATTTATTTCACTGAATATTAATAGTTATAATACAAACGCAATTCATTATCATACTTTTTAGATAGGTCAGGTTTAGGTTAGATAGATTGGCCAATAACATCATCAGAATTACTGATCATATATCGTGCAGTTGCTTTATAAAGCATTGGCTATGAATGCAAAGTATTCCATCCAATTACCATTGACTTCTCGGTTTTCCTCTGATGCTGCAGCTCAGGCTGCAGCATCTCGGGGCAAAAACAGTGACTTGACTTGGGATTTGACTTGCCCAAAGAAAAACCCCAAGTCATCTTTTGCTTGAGACTTGGACCAAATTAGTTCAGACCGACTTGTAACTTGGACCAGAGGGACTGGGTCACATGTCTGTGGAGCAGCAACAACCGCCCTTTGGAGCTCGGCGGTCCCGAGTTGGGAAGAAAAAGAACAGGTTATGTGTTGCACTGCGGACGGGAGAGGCTGGACCACGTCCATACTTTTTAGGGATAGGAGTTAAACTGCGTGGAGCGACAAAGTTAAAATTAATTCATGGGCTCTTGAAAAAGAGGTTTTATTTTGTAAAATGTTCCATATATTGCCATTGCCAGATTGCCATAAATCATTATTCCATTGCTTTAATCGGTTTTTTTTATATTTTGAGAGTTGTTGCGACGCTGTAATTTCACTCTGTGGATGAATTAATTATCATCCTATATATGTATCTACGTACTATATTCATCTATTGATTTTCAGATTTAGACACTTTAAATAAACATCCCAGTAGTCACGTCAAATAATTGCTCAATGGTGAAAATGTAAATATAACATTAAAAGTACTAAAAATGCTTTAATTTATGAATTTATAAATATTTAAAAACTTAAATCTTAAATTGATCCAC
This sequence comes from Zeus faber, assembly GCF_960531495.2. Classification (NCBI taxonomy): domain Eukaryota; kingdom Metazoa; phylum Chordata; class Actinopteri; order Zeiformes; family Zeidae; genus Zeus; species Zeus faber. The sequence continues at coordinate 20,804,666 of NC_137209.1, read as the reverse complement.
GCCCGCCGCAATCCCTTCCAGTCCCACGAGGGGACGTGTCCCACGGTTGGAATAGCACTGCTCTATATCCATCACACTCCATGGCATCCGAAAGCCATTTATCATTGAGTGGTTCTGCATCCCCCCCCCCAGTGACAAGAATTTGGGGTCCACCAGATGCCTTTGTCTTCCCGCGTCCATCTCTCTCCTCATTTGCTGTAGAGTGAGAGCTGTGAGTGTCCAGTTATCCCGTCCCGCTTATTTGATGTTTCGCTATTTCCTACCAATCTCCACCAAAGAGTTTCATTTTTGCCCCGTTTTGTTCGGCCGTGGGGGGTGTGAACACAGTCTCTCAGTAACGTTTTCATGTTCAAATTCTGGCTCTTTGATTAGAAGAGAGAGAGGAAAAAAAAAACGAGATAAAATAACTCGCGGCTTTGGGCACGAGCATTCTTGAAATAATTTCAAAAACCAGCAGATAAAATGGAGTACTTCCAACTTCAAACCCGAGGCCCCGTTTCCAGACTGGAGTACCACAAACCTGTTGATGTACACAGACACATGCCGACGCCCCCAGAAAGCTTCAAGTTGGGCGGACTGATGAGGTCATTAAAAGTATCGGGGGGTGGGGGGGGATGAATCAAAAAGGCTCCAGCAGAGCTGAAATCCAGGCAATGAAACCGGTCAAGATAATTAATACACCGAGACAAGACTTTAAATTCATTTCGACATTCTTCCACCACTGACCTGCACCTTGCAATACTTTTGACATTATGCTTTGATATTGCTGTGCTTCACTATTTCTACTTTTTAATTCAATTTTTGTGTATAGACGCAAACATCTTAAAGGTAAAGAGAAGGAAGAAAATTGCAGCGTGATGTTCTTTGGCATTTCCATATTCATATTATTCCCCCATCATAGATATTCCCCACGGTAAGGCATAAGCCTGTGGGTTTTGAGTCTAATTTGATATACTGATTGTGTGTATGTGTATATATATATATATATATATATATATATATATATATATATATATATATATATATATATATATATGCAAGGGACATGATAAATACAAATTAATATTCATTCATTCATTCATATTTTTTCTTTGCACAGAGTCGATGGAGTTGGAACAATTCACTGAGCTCAGATGTGTCCCCAGAGGTTCAACACTGTACTTGTACGGTATTAACCCTGCGCAGAGTTTTGCTTTTTAAACATTATTGCCAGGAGCGATTAGAGGTCAAAACACTCCAACACGTCGGGGTGCGCTGGGATAAAGCGCACAAAATGTAAATGTCGCGCGTGAAACACTGGTCACCGCTGAGTCCAGTTCTCCTATAGAACTCTGCCTCTTGCTGTTGTTTGTGAATGTTCATTCATATCGACAACAAACAGCCAATCTGCTCAATCGAACTCATTATTGGCGGGAAAGGAACAATGAAATGTTTCTAAAAAGAACCAGCTCAAGTTATATAGGATACATATCAAAAACGGGATTTATTTTAAACAAAGTAATCTTACGGATTCCCACTGTAACGGCGTGACGATGGTATGATTTAAGTGGGATCACAGTGATATGTTTGGTCAAGACCCAGAATGTAAATATTCTGCCTACATGCCTGAAAAGATGAATTAATGTTTGTTTGGAGGAGGCCGGAGTGGTACATTGGTGAAGTCGGTTTATTGATCGGGCCTCCATGACAGTTGGGACAAGGCTGAAGCGTTTCGGCTTTCTGGTATTAAAGGTAGGCAAAACGGCCGGAAGCAGAGAGCGCAGTCGTGAAAGCAGCTCAGATATTCAAATGGTTTGGAGTCAATACTCTTACCCAGTGGTTCTCCACGTAGGGCCCTGGGACCCCCCCCAGGGGTCTTTGGTTCCAGGGGGTCCCCAGCAAAGAGATTATTAGTAAAACTCTTTCACCATAGTTTCATTACACAGAATGTACAATCAAGACTGTTTTGAGGCTAGTTTCACTGTGATCTCCCTAATTATAGAGTAGACATGTAAGGAAATTTGGACTAAACGATATCTCACAACAGTGGCGTCGTCAGGGGGTGTGGGGGGGCGTCCGGGGATCCAGCCCGGAATGTTTTACGAATAGCCCCTGATCTAAAATAGCCCCAGTGGTGGGGTGCCAAAACAATGTTTTTTTTTTTTTATTTTAGATGTAGGTTATTATATATATATATATATATATATATATATATATATATATATATATAAATATTTTTTATTTTTTTACTCCATGAATGATAATTAATATTTCCTTTGTATCCAGGGCAGATGGCCAATGGGCTGCGCTCAGAGGCTGAAGTAGGAAGTAACGCATGCGGTGGTTGATTGACGTGTCTTCCTATTGTCTGGTGTAACACGAGAATCACAGATGGGCCACTTTAAAGTCGGTGTAAACAGAGAGACAAGAAAAATCGGATACAGGCAACAAATAGGAAATGGGCATCAAGACCGGCAGTGTTAAGGCAACCTATATATAATTTTCTACATCGGATAACGATGAATGTTATGGAAACAGTATATATTGCAACAAATGGGATTTCTACAGGATATTACGTGTCAATGACATAGTTTGTCCGGACAGTTACAAACATTTCTGCTGCTTAGTTTCTTTTCCCCGTCGACCTGAAAGTTCAAACCCGGTCTATTAGCGTCTCCATTCTCCTCCGCCAGTCCCCTCCGTCTCCCAGTTACAGCGAGGCAATTTAACACGATTATCGCTAATCATTCATATTGGCGGAAAATTTTGGCTCATCCTGCCGAAACGTACTCTCATATCCGCTGGCCCTCGTAACAGACCTTTTTTTTTTTTTTTCCCCCCCTTCCTCTCCAAAAGAGGTGGCAGCAATATTGCATGTCCTTTGAGTTTATGCAAAGCGTCTCCCATTTCCCTCGGAAAGCTCCCACTCTGAGCAGCCGTGGAAAATATTAAATGCCCTGCTGCCACCCCTTCTCTGCCAACACACACACGTGCGCACACACAAGCATGCTATCCTATTTTATTTCGTCTACTCTTCTTCCGTACTCAGTTTTCAGTGCATGGGGGCAGTGGGGGTGTGCATTGATCTGCCAAAGTGAGCGGCCATTTTGCGGGGTTGAGTCTGCGCCGTGCTCCTGTCCCTGAATGGGAATTGCTCATTTCACCTGGCCGCCTCGCCTGTGGCAGACTAGCAGGGAGTCCCGGGTGGTGGGGGAGGGAGGGAGTGGAAGTCAGGGCCCCGGTCAGGGCTTGGCAGGTGGCAGATAAGAGCTTCTCTCTGCACTTACTGCTGCTGGAGCCCAGCCCACTGATGGAGCTGCGCGCACACGCGCACACACACACACACACACACACACACACACACACACACCAAAATCAACACACTTAAAAAGAAGCACATGCACACACACACACACACACACAAATCTAGACCAACACAGCCACACTTCTACATACACGCACGCACACACAGACAGATGCACGTGCACACACATTTGTGCGCAAATGTTCGAACGCGCCCCCACACGGACAGAAAATTGCATGCAAAAACCAACATGCACACGGTCAAAGAGACTCAGCTCGCACACTCCCAGAGACGCTCACACAAACACATGTACGTGCACAAAAACAGACCAACATGCACACACTTAAATAGAAACACACACATGCATACATGCAAAAACACACACATAGACCAATATGGACAACACACACAAATCCAAAGAAAAATGTGCCCATACCTGTATGTGCGCACACTCAAACACACACATACATTATTGCACTGCTATCACAGTGAGGTCTGAGTAAGTACACCTGGTAAGTGAGGACCCATGTTCTTGGTGCACCTCCTTCTAAACCAAAAGAGAGTCAATTTGGAGACCGGTCCTCACAAGTATAGTAAACACAAACACACACACTAATAACGCTGGCATTCCAGCCAGTAAGCCTTGTGTCCTCAGGCAGGGACGAAGGTAAGGCGCCCGGCCCTTATTGAGTTCAATTCCCCCGGCGCCGCAGTCACCACTCGCTGCCAGCGCACTTTGTGTCTACAGGACCCACACAGCTGGCCACAGAGCGCCAGAACAACACCGCTCAACTATGTGCAACCGCAAGAAACAATGCGTGGGCAACAGCGAGAGCACCGCCGGGAAATGAAAAAGGGAAAACGAGAGCCGTTTCAGCAAGCAACACAAAGCATGAATGAAAACACAATCATGTCTCATTGTTTCACAAAAACTGTATGCATTCTGTCTCCAATTTCATAAGAACAGTTTTTCTTAAAGTAAAGTTTATTGTATTTTACCATCTTTTCTATTTGTATTTGTATTTTTTTATTATTATTTTTACCTATTGTTTTGATGTGAGCTGCTGAAGAAGTGGAGTTGTCAGATCTTACCAATCCAACCTGGCAACCGAAAGTTCCTCAATGAAAGGAATTTTGCCCCCACCCCCCAAAAAAGGGGTATGGAACTTGTCCATATGTCACTGAACAGTCAGAGGTTATTGATAGAGAGAAAAAAATAAGAAAAATAGAATATATATATATATATATATATATATATAATACAATACTTGAGTGATTTTACTATCTGGGCTCTCTAAGGTCTGGCAATTTAATAAAAAGTGGACAAACACCAGCTCTAAAATGTGTCTAGGATGTGTACTGGCAAAGATCTCTGACAAATCAAACATGCTTCATTTGAAGCAACACCAGGCTCTCAAACAAACTGGAAGCCAAACCCTACAAAGGGAAGGCAGCCGCAAGGGCATGCAGCTACAGAAAATAACCAGAGAGCAAGTAGATCGGAATGCATGTGTTTTAACTGAGGTTTACATTGTAGTGGCAAGGTAATATTTATTTATAATATTTGTTCATGTAATATGAGTTTTTATGGGATTTTTATGACCAATAATGCTTGATTTTGCTGCAGCTTTTCTAATTTTTCATTAAAATTTTCTGCATTATTTTTTTAATTTTGAGATTTTCTACCAATGGGGAAAGAGATTAGATTTGAATTTTTTATTGCAATCCTAAAAGGTCCCATTTCCGGGAGAGACCAAGATAGGATGTGGACGTTTTTTATTAACAGTCTTACCACCCAGCACTTGCTCCATTACCAGCTTGCGTCTCCTTCCCATTACCCGATTCTCTGACAGGTTTATACGACTGTACCAGTCGTTGTACGCTCTCCACACCTCCACCCATCCCTCCCCTCCCTCCCACGGACTGACCCCCTCCTCAACCCATCACTCATGTGTCCAAAACACATCCCATCCACCCACTTCATCCCGGCAATTCATCCTTCACATGTTCCAGATTCATTCCCCTCCATGTCTCCGGCCGTGGTCAGCCAAACTTCTCTCCTCTCCATCTCGCCCTATCTCTCCGCCGCTCCCCTTCCATCGCTCCATGCCCGGTGACAGACTCATCACACTCTATCAATCAGGCTTCCCGGGGCCCGGGCGCCGAGCGGCATTGGCGCAGGGCTGCGCGGTCCTAGTTTGGTCCCATCAGTGCCAGTCAGTCTCCCTCACGCCCTCACTCACTTGAAATGAGGTTTCGGTTGCCAGATATAGCCCGTTTCCCCCCCAAGCCTCCTCCCTCTTCCCAGGTCGAGGCGTTTTATATTACCTGACGTACAGCCAGGTTCAACCGGGCGATTAGGAAGTACGGGAGTTCCTTTTTTACGTTAGCTCACAGGTGATGTGATGCCAAATAGACATTTGGGATAAAACAAGAATCTACACTGTAAACTGTTTACAACAGGTTTTCCTTGTAAAGCCTCTATGTAAGGGATAATGTCCAGCCAGCTGTTCATTATGGCAAAATAACCCGCTAGTTTGAGAGCTTCCGCTAAAAAAAAGTCCACAACAAGTTAGTAACTATTTGCCTGATAAACTGTTATCAACAGACCAGTGGTCATTATTCGGGAATAGTGGACCGCTGATGGCCGCTACTGACCAATCAGAATTGAGTGTTCCATAGAGCCCAAAGTGTTTTAATCCAGATTACGTCACACGAATTATAAGTATTTACTGTTTGGCCTTGACATGTCCTTGTTATTATCACGTGTCATCGTGAATAATGTATATTTAAATATTAGGCAAATTGTGAGGCACGTTTACTTTTCTTTGTTTGCTATCGCCCATATTATTACATATTATTCTAGTCCAGTGACTGTCTTTTAATGTCATGTTTTTGGGGACCCCGAAAGAGGGTCCTAATAAACAAAACCAAGTACAATAATGTCGGTTGTCGAAACGGTCCGTAAAGGCTATTTTCTGTGTCTTACCTCCACCAAGCCGCATCCTGTGGTCGTCCTCTCAGGAAAGAGAACTGCGGAGGACACAAAGAAAGAAACGTGGGTATTGTCATTGTCGTAGTATCAACATAGTTTTCTTCTATTCCCGTCCGTAAATTAATATGCGAAACACTGAAAGCACACAGGCGAGACTTATCTCGGCGGTTATGGTCCATGATTATATTCGCTCACCGGACGAATTACGAGTCGCGGTGATATTAGCGGCGCGGGTTAAATGGCGCCCTTCAGTATTTCCATTCTCGGCGGGAGGAATTGAATATGAGGCGCGCACGCACGCAATTATCTATTCTCTTTAAAAACCTTGAGGGGAAAAAGTACTTTCTCCTTGGAGCAGCGACGCAAATTAGTTATTTTGTAAAAAAAAAAAAAAAAAAAAAAAAAGAAGTACAACAAACACAGCTAGACTTTCCCCCACCCAGCAAATGTGGCTTTGCCCGCACCGGCCTGTGGACTAATATCTCCGCCAACAGTCAGGTACTTATGAACCAAGTCTGAGTTGAGGATAGCCATTGTCTTTTATTATTATTATTATTATTATTATTATTATTAATAATGGACATGCTTTAATTTGATTCTACACGGTTCGTAAACAAGATGGTTACTGTGGAAACGATGATCACCGACGTCTACGCCTCAAATTGTCCAAAAAAACGGGATGACCAAAGGTTTGGGGGGAAGTTCCCGTCTGATAGCGGCCTCGAAAAGGGAGGCGACAAAAATCTAAAAATTCACGCTCACCGCATGAACGCAGATTACCCAGTTCGGATTTTCATTCCAATGCGACGCAAAACGCAACGATCGTCCCGGAGACCGGCTTCTCGTCGACGCGCGGCCCGGCGGCGCTTTCCCCCGGCACCTTGGATCTAAATCCGAAAAAGGCTTCCCGGGTCCCCGTTGTCCATCTCCCCTCGATGCACCCCTGTTCACGCTAATGAGTCCGCAAATTAAATTGTAGAACAGAAGGAATATTAGGGCGGCTGCCATTCTGACGCGGCGAGGAATACTCAATTAGGCTCGGATTTGCCCCCTGTAATTATTACATTATCGCTAAGATGAGGGTTCAATGGCAGCCGACACTTTGACGGACCCGCTGCCGCAACGGAGGCAGGAGGGGTAAGCGCCAACCGAAACGCCGGCGCCGAAGAACAAAATACCGTTGGGGGGGGGGGGGGGGGGGGGGGGATGAACCAAATAATTAATCAAATAAATAAATAAATAAGAAAAACCTCTAAGTGACAAAGTGACAAGAAAGCCATCGTGCGCGAGCCCCCTGTCTGCCGCAACCATATTTCATTACACAGCGCCGAAGCTTAGGAGGCAATCAAGCATATTTAGCCATCCTCGTCTCAACCCCCCCCCCCCCCAAAGCAATTATTACTTCCCAGTTTTTTACTGTGCTTTGCCATGGGGAAAATGAACCGCGGTACTTATCAGCTCAATGCATACACAAGTGACTGGGGTGGAGGGCATATAGCTACACTGTCGGTGTGTGTGTGTGTGTGTGCGCGGCGCGCTGTGCGCGCGCTGGCAAGGGCGCGCGCGATGCAGCGGACTGGTGTTTAGGTAAGCCGGGTGTGGGCCGGGCGGTGTTGTGAGAGGCGCGGCGCTGAGCAATGGGGTTGCCTTTTTCGAATCCCATTAGCGCGGCAACATCAGCACATTTGGGGGCAGCGAGCGGAGAGAGGGCAGATAGAGAGATAACCATAAACATGTCACCCCAAAACGCATTGTTATTTGCATTCATATTGGAAAGGGCCAAATTGATGCGGGGGTCAAACAGGGAAGGTGAGGGTTTATGACCTGTGCATAGCTCCGGCGTCAGCATCCCTGATATATCGGGCCGGGTAGCCTTGTCGGGCTTTAAGTCTGATTATATTATCATTGCCGGCGATCAATGGAAATGACTGATCGTTCCCGAAAGCAGGGCAGCGTGCGCGGTGGGCCGCTGACGCTTCAGCGATCCGGCTGCGAATGCGCCCCCCCGTTCTGGCGCCCTGCAGTCGAGACCCTACGTCGGACAAAAAGACACGTCGAAATACGCTCCCATTCGAGCGCCTATCGAAAAAAGCAGAAAAAAAAAGATAAAAAAAGTTGAGTTTGGTCAGTGTTATTAAAGCATCACTGACAGACATCGAACAAAAGAGACCGCCGTGGCGCTAATCACTGCTTCACCCACCTGACACCTTTTTTTTTTTTTTTTTTTTTAACCGTTCTGTGAAGTCTTTCGAAGCGAACGGGCATTGATTTCAGGGCCGCCGCCGCCGCCGCCGCCGCGGCTAATAGCAGCCTCCATTTAGGGACTTGAGCTTTCGGTACTAGTGAGCCTCCATTTGCGAGGCCCCTTCATTTTCTGGGCATCGGTACCGAGCCCCATAACTCATCGTCCTCCCTTATCACTCCCATGCGATTGGCTGTCATAATCATCAGCATTATGCTGCCTCAATGGACCTGATTTACAAGGTTGGACATGGCACCAGTGATGTGCTGAGGGCTAAATACAAGGCTGCTGCCTCTCGCCAAGCCTATTCATCCCTCCAGTATTCCCAGGAATGCTAATGGGTGAGGGCTAGACACGCATAACAGAAATCTTATCCACGAGATGTATTATTTGCATACGTTGTTTTTTTTGTTCTCTTTTTCAAGAGATCAGCAATTAAACGCTCAAAAAAAAGGTTTTAGCTTATCTTAATGGTATCTAATGGATTTTGGCTTGTTTGTTTGTACATAAGCCTAAGTGTTTAATTCATCAGCTCTCTTACGCAGATGATAATAATAACCCTAGACTCAATATAATTCACAATCCATCATTTGAGAGGAATAATGCTTCGGAAATAATGTACTGAGGAACGATTGTGATCCTTCCATTTCTTGAAATTGATGACCCAAAATAAAATCACATCATTTTTTATTTGCTTGTATCCCTTTACGTAATTAAACTAAATTATTATTTGGTTTTATTATTATTATTATTATTATTATTATTAATTTGAACAAGAAAATAAAAATATATAATAAAATTATTATTATTAATAATAATAATAATAACAATATTAATAATAAAATTAGAATTTTTTTTGAGCTCATACTGAAAGCGCGACTATTCATGTGCTAATGAGTTTCCGCGTATGTAAAATCCAGAACTACTGTATATCACAATGCAGCTTCATAGCATCAGGAGCGGCGCGTCTTTTGACATGTCTGCGGCCGTTAATCATCCTTGATCAGCCTCAAGGCAACTCCGGCCTTTTTCTCAACCCGCTCGCCCCTTCCACAATATCACATTAGCCTATATTTGCGAAGCAAACCGCGCCTGCAAAATGATGGGCCACGTCAATCTTCTTTTCTTTTTTTACTTTTTTATTTTTTATACAGACACACATAATAACAGCTATATGTGGTTTCCAAATCTCCTGCTGATAGCTGCCATTTCTTATCACACCGGCTTGAATATGGCAGCGTTATGAAAGCACTTTCGGCTGCCATCTAAATGGAAGAGCCGCGGAGGCAAAATGATTTTTTGTTCAAATTACTTAAGCAGAGCTCAGATGCTCTTTGTGGCGTTGCGCACTGTGACAATTCAACAGGCACAACGTTTGGGAACAAACTATCCTCCGATTTTAAGTATTCTAAAGTCGCTGAAATCCCAGTGTTTTCCATGTGGTGACATCCTGTTAAAATATACCTGGAACGCACGTCAGGGATGTTGGGGCCCGCGATTTTTTATTTTTTTTTCCTTTCTTTTCCCAGGCAGGCCAGGATGACTTAAGCACCCGGACGACAACCCTGGGAGAGGAAATCTTACGAGGCCTACGCAACAGGAACATTTCCTCCGGAAAAAAAACAAAACATTATGTTACCTCTAAGGACACATATACAGACTCTCTCAGCCCGCTTCCCCGGCTTTCTCTCAGCGGGCCGTAACTCCGTGGTCTCTCGTATTAATGCGACACATCTGACTCAATATGCGAGGGGAAAAAGAAAAAATATATATATTTATCACCGTCAGGGGCGAGATGTCAGCTCTGGAGCTTGTCAGGGCTGCGAGGACCCTCCGTCATTTGGCTGGTCCGAGCGAGAGAGCGGATTCGTTGTTATTGGTATTCTTTGCTCTGGCTCCTTGGTTTGTTTGGTGATTGTTTGGGGGGGGGGGGGGGGGGGGGCGCGGCGGCGCACAAGCGACCGATATAACCAACATGATGGTTGGTTACCTGAAGGGTTCGGAGCTTTTCAGAGTTGTTTTTTTTACATAAGCCTTATTATTTCATCACCGGGTTATACCCAAGACTTCACCATATCTGGCCTAATGCCTCAACCCAGACATAAACGTCGCCGCATAAAACTCCCATCCCTTTTTTATCCGATACAGAAGTAAACTCTAAAACACATTTTTCTAACCTCCGCATCAATGCACGCCGCTCAGTGAATATAAATCTCAGAAGTGAATCGACGTCGACCTGTCTGCCTGCCTGTCCGGCTCTGTCTGTGCAGCTCGACTGTTGCTCCGTCAAAAACGAGCAACACCAAGGGTTTGACGTAAACCACGAGACGCGACGGCCGCCTTCGAACGCGGGAGTCGATCGTCACCTGTGCAATAGGAACCAAAAGCAAACTCTTTTCTTTTGCCGCGTACTATTCTATAAAGACAAGCCGTTCAAAACGATTTCTACTCTGTTGCTCAGAGAAAGCGCCTCGTGAGCGGGAGGGGCGTGCACGAAACAATCAATGTTAATATCAGTGTCAACGTTGGCAGGGTGGTCATTTGTACCGTTGGGCACAAATTGCTTTCTTACTTTCTTTGACGCGGCGAGGCCACAGTTAAGCTTTTCGTAGCCCGCGAGTTGTCAGTTTCACTGAGGCAATTATGTTCTTTCAAGAAAAAATAAAATAAAAAGTATGCGGCGCTGGACCAATCTGAATCGGAGCCTCCCTCACCCCAGGAGGAGTGGCCTTACGAGTCCCCCCCCCCGAGACTGTTCGGGGAACGCTTTCAAATGTTTTCCCATGATGCGATTTTTTTCCATTTTGTGGACAAACTAACAGCCGATGGGGGAGCCACAGGTTATCCTAGTGGCCCCGCCTGCTAAAGGCGACGCACCTTTCACATAGCAACCAACGGCATCCCCCCAAACCCTCAAGCCACCACTCCCAGAAACACCTTAGAGTGAGAGTGTGTGTGTGTGTGTGTGTGTGTGTGTGTGTGTGTGTGTGTGCGTGGGGAAGGGTTGTCCCTTTCCCGGACAACCTGTCTGCGATGGAAGCAAGCGGGCAACGTTAGCAGCATTATACGACATGTTAGGCTTTACTTCCTGGTTCTGTGGGATGCTCGATTATGATTGGTCGACGGCAGCAATCAGGGGTCAGCTATTTCAGAGTAACAACCAATGCCCGTTAATGAGGTACGTCGCTGCAGGCAACTACTGCTTCACCCGGTTTCACGGCCGCTTGCGTCACTCCGCCTACATGCTAATGCTAACAGTGGCTGGTGGCGCCACCTTGTGATGCTACATAGAAACTACTACAGAGAAGACGAAGAGAAGAGTGCGGATACGTCCAATTGCACATTAATAATAGTCAATAGGGTTGTCTTATGTAGGGAGTTTTTTGTAGGGTGAATAGTTAGCCATGTTTTTGTGGAAGTACTTTTCCCAGCCGGAGCTCTTAAAGTAGGAATGCGAGCCATGCAATAATTGAAAATCTCAATGTATTATTTTATTCACCAAGTAGCCATGGAATTAAATGTGTGATAATGACCAGCTCCCTGAACATTACTTCTCACATACACTATATAGTATTTATATAGTATATTTTGACCATCCATGGGAAACACGGTATTGTATTAATCAAACGGGGGCATTGAGGTACTTCTAGGAGTGAACGTCTGAGAAGACCCATGTTCTGAGGAAATCATTTGTGTGTGTGTGTGTGTGTGTGTGTGTGTGTGTGTGTGTGTGTGTACACAGAACATAAGAAACACCATTTCCTTTAAAAGGAGTTTTGAAGAGGGTCCCTGGCTGTATGTGAAGTTTGGGGGAGGGAGCGTGGAGCCCCTGGGGACACAAGGAGATGTCATGGGAGCGCGAAGATAGAAAACAGCATGGCGTTAAAAAAGTGGAGGGGAAGTGGTGTTCTAAAAACCACAGTCAAGAGACTCCCTCACTTCCTTTTGCTTCCAACCGCACTCGGCGACAAAGACACGGGCGGCTGCACAGACAGATGGCGAGGAGGTGTGTGTGCGTGTGTGTGTGCGCGTGTGCGCGTGCGGTGACGCCATTTGACTCGGTACAAAAGAGAGATGGAAGGCGAGAGGATACAAGGGGAGTGAATTAATAAAAATAAAGTGCTGCAGAGACGTGTGCATGGGGACTTCCGCACACAAACACGCACGCACACGCAAAAGCTTTTTTTGTTGTGTACTTATCGACGTCGACACACACACACACACACACACACACACACACACAGACACACACAGACACACACACACACTTTCTTCATGCCAGCCCTCTGTGATAGTGTGCATATACGTATGTATCTATAATGAAAAGACCTCACCCCATCATGATGGAGAGAGGAAAGGGAGGAAAGGATCTAAGATGGGAATAGCGGGGGCCTGGGGTGGAGGTGGAGAGAGAAACGTATTTAGAGACTGCCATCTACTGGATTCCTCGTGGTATAATAATATTAACACAGCGTTGATCTTCTCAATGCTAGTCAGTGGATGCAGTCGTCATATCTCAACACAACACAAGTACTTGGATTATATGAATATCCATGTTTTTAAATGATTTGTATTATTATCACCCCTTTTTCATATCCCTGTCTTTCATTTATTCCTGAGAAGATGAACACAGTAGTTAAGGGTAAGGCAAGATTTGAACTTCTCAGATCTGCATGAGAAGAAGAGAGTTGGACTGCCATTAAAAACCGTTAGGACACATAAAAGGGTTCTGCCCATTGTTCCGAAACAACCGATATCCAGAAAAATGTGATGGTTACGATGGTTACGTTGATTTATAATGTTATAGATGGTTCAGTTTAGGTATAATGTTATAGATGGTTCAGTTCAGGTATAATGTTATAGATGGTTCAGTTGAGGTATAATGTTAGAGACGGTTAAGTTTAGGTATAATGTAATAGATGGTTAAGTTTAGGTATAATGTTATAGATGGTTCAGTTTAGGTATAATGTTATAGATGGTTAAGTTTAGGTATAATGTTATAGATGGTTAAGTTTAGGTATATGGTGATAGATGGTTATGTTGAGGTATAAGGTTAGAGATGGTTCAGATTAGGCGGGTGTCGTCCACATCCAAATGGGACATTTTTCGGACTAATGGGGTTTGGGAATAATGGGCCGTTGGAACAATGGCATAGAACCCATTAAAGTTTGCCTCTAACATAATTGAAAATATATTTATTTAAATCCCCATAACTACCCAACCTTGATAAGTTATGTTTCTGAAGGACATTTTTGTTTTCATGAGGACTTGAGTCACCGGCTCCACTGTTGCTACTCTGCTCTCCGACTTCTCCTGCTCTCTAATCAAGAAAAGAACCATCCATCCATCCTGCTGCAGTTAGCCTAACTTGTGTCTAGGGTTAGATTCAGATACCCAATAGCGTCACCAGTAAGCCTAACTTGAGCCTGCAGTTAGATTCAAACAACCAATAGTGTCTCCAGTTCGTCTAACTCGCGTCTCCAGTTAGAATCAGATAACCACTAGAGTCTACAGTAAGCCTAACTCGAGCCGAGGGCTAGATTCAGACACCCAACAGAGTCTCCAGTTGGCCTAACTTGAGCCTGCAGTTAGATTCAGATGCCCAATAGTGTCTCCAGTTAGAATCAGATAACCACAAGAGTCTACTAGTAGCCTAACTCGAGTCTCCAGTTAGAATCAGATGACCACTAGAGTCCGCAGTAAGCCTAACTTGAGTCTGTAGCTAGATTCAGACAACCAACGGAGTCTCCTGTTAGCCTTACTTGAGTCACCAGAAGATCAATTCTCCTACGTCAATATATACAGATTGCCGAAGCCTGTTGAGCCGAGTCAGACGAGCCTCCTATATGACACGACGGTAAATCACTACGGCTCTATGGAGCAAGGGAACTGATCAGTGACGGCGAAAGGAAGGGTAGAGGGCGCCATCTTGTGGCCCTAGCGTCACCTACCAAATACAGATATGTAATAAACCTTTGTTATGTGTGAGAACCCAGCATGTCATTATTTTTAAGGCTGTCTAGCCTTGAACAACAGATACTCACGCACGGGCTTAAATACAAAACAATAACAAATATAATTAGAGTCGATTTAATTGAATTTCATATATGTTAACACCACTTAGATGCATATGAAGCACAGACCCGTGTTTTGACAATTACGCCTGCATGGTATGACAATGATAATTCCGGAATAGGTTCCGTGCCGTGCAGGTACATGCAGCACGCGGCTCCGACCCTCACATGTGTGTGTGCGGGCGAGATCACATCGCGCATTTCAAAAAGGCTGCGGAGCACATTAGCCGTCACGGCGCCAATTAAGCATCCGTTTGCGCAGTTAGGAGTCATAAAATATGCACCAGACTTAAATACCTCGACCATAACGCCTTGAGACGAATCCGCCGCATTTCATTACACACACAGCGCCGTTATTGCCGCCTTCAGAGAGAGAGAAAAAAAAAAAAACCCCAATCAATCCCCCGCCCCCCCGCCCCCACGCTTGTTTTCCTCGTTTCCGTGGTCGCTTAAGCTTCGACGATAATAAATTAGCAGGTTTATCGTGACGAATTTGGTGGCGGTGTGTAAAATCGCGCCCGTGCTCCGAATCACAGCGGCCGACCAACACCGTTGGTGGCGCAGATTTAATTTGATTACGAGCTCATTCGAGAAAAGACAAAAAAAAAAAAAAAAAAAAGGAAAAGTTTTCCCCGTTCATTGTTTTGCGTCTATTGTTCTTCCCCCACTTTTCTATTTGGTTAATCTACTGCGGCCGCCACTTCAATCTTTTAATCCTGTCGCTCGGTGGCTTAGTGATGATTGACCCTGGGACACGGCGAGCTACTATCTGACATGAAACAGATTTGGTCCATTTTTTTTCTTTATCCGTCTTTCTCTGACACGCATTTTATATTTTTTTTTTGCCCGTTTTCAAAAGAAATATGTCAGCAGTCTGGGGGATTATGCGTTTTTTTGGGGTTTTTTTTGCTAATCACCAGAAAGAGCCAACCTGCCTCACATTCCTTTGGAGTGACAATGCGGCTACTGCAAAAAAAAAAAAAAAAAGGAAAATCCCCTTTTTCCCATTTAGATGCTTATTCCGATGTCCTATTATTCCCATTGTATAAGCACAGTCAGACTATTAACTTCATGCTCCACGACATGACACGATTATCTCATGCAAATTAATAATAACAATAATAATAACCACCACAAAAAAAACAAAAAAAAAAAAAACACAAGACGTGCTCATTTTCCCCTCGCTTTTAAAGGGACCGCGATCCCGTTTCATCCACATTTGCAGGAGCGCAAAAGGGGGAAAGCGGCATTTCGCTCCGGCGGGAGGACGAAGGCCAATTCCCTCGTATGTTTCACGCCGCCTCTGGCAGACACGAGGGAGTCACGGTACGAACGGATCATTTCAGTCCGAGGCGCCTGCTGAACGACCCTCGTCCTCCTGAGGTCAAGGGCTCAAATGAGCGCTACGAGTCAGTGGATTCATCTCATTTGTCAGTTGCCGTGTCTTGAGTGGGATAACATGCGGCCAGTGGGTCATTATCGCAAAACAAACCCCCTTTGGAGGGCAACAGGAGATCGCGCTGTCGGGTGTTATTTTTCTTAACTACCGCTGGCGTATCAGTTATCTGGATCTCCTGCGTTTCTGGCTCGATGGCGATGACCAAAACGGCTCTTGCTAGGCCGCGTAACTTCTCTTTTGGCTTTCGGAGAAAACCATGTATACCGTGGTGTATTACGGTGGTTTACGGGTGAAATCCCATTGAGATCCACTGGAATTCAAAGAGATTGTTTTACGCTCCTGGAAGAAGTGAACGGGGGGGGTCAGGCATGAAGCTCTGCTGATGCAGACGGGTCAGAAACTTCCAAAACTATCAATGAATACGACATCAAACCATATAATAAAAGGTTGTGTCCAGTTTGAATTGTGATCTATCCAAAATCCTTGACATGAAAAAGGGGGACTATGTATGGAAACCGTTATTTCAAGTTATGAAACCAACATTCATATATATACTCTCAAATTGAAGCCGGCAAGCTGTCTTCAATCTTCATACTTTGACAATTTATCAATTTGCGTTTTCCCACTTGGGAAATATTTGGAAATTTTGGAAAGAAAACTATATATATATATATATATATATATATATATATATATATATAAAAATAAACACGCACACACACACACACACACACACACATATATACATACATACATACAACTACCCACAAAAAGTTAAGGATATTTGGCTTTCGGGTGAAATTTCAGGATGAAGATAAAATGCACTACAACCTTTACAGGTGAACTTGTTTTGACCGTCTCTAAACTTTTGAACGCACATGCTCAACTGTTCAATGTTTCAGTACTTTTTGCACAACTTGCTGTTCTCTAACAAGGAGCTGAACGGCAAAATTCACAACAGGTGTTTGATCCATGAATCCACCAATACATTTCCTGGTTCAATTAGAATTGGTATTTAAACAGTCCTCTTCATCATGCTGTTCACGTTTTGACATCATGAGACCAAGACGACACCTAACAACTGATCAGCAGCACCTCGCCATAGCGAGGCTTCAAACAGGATGTTGTCAGAGGGAAGTGGCCACTGAGCTTAGAGTGTCACAGAGTCATCAGCAGCTTGCAACATTTGGCCACATCCCACACTGATGAGCGCTTCACTGTGAACAGTGCCCTGCGCAACCACATGATGATGCCACTCAACTCCAGGCACATTGAAGGGAGGTGAGAGGCACCAAGTGTCACGTCAGACCATTCAAAACCGTTGACATCAGCGTGGTCTGCGTGCTAGACGACCTGCAAGGCTACCTGACCACACCACCAGGCACAGGCATCATGGTCTTGCAGGGGCCAGGGAGCGTTGACGCTGGACGAGGGACCAGTGGCCTCAGTGCTGTTCTCTGATGAAAGTCCATTCACATTGAGCAGAAATGATGGAGACGTCAAGGACAGCGCTACGCATCAGCCACTGTCACCAGACGAGCCTTTGGTGGTGGTGGTGTTACAGTGTGGGCAGGTGTGTCTGGTCAATACAGAACTGTCCTACACTTTGTGAATGGTACAGTGACAAGCCCATACTACCTGAATGACATCATTCATCCAGTCATTGTGCCCTTGCATGAACAACACAGGCCTCATTTCATCTTCATGGACGACAACGCTCCAGCTCATGGAGGTGGCATCACTAGGGAACGGCTGCTGGAGACTGGGGCACCTCAAATGGAGTGGCCTGCACTTTCTCCAGACCTGAATCCCATAGAAAACCTATGGGATCAGCTGAGTGTCCGTGTAGAGGCTCCTAACTCTGTTCCCCAGAACCTCAATGACCTGAGGGCCCCCTTCAAGAAGAGTGGGGGGCCAGGCCTCAGCAGACAATAAGTCGACTTGTGAACAGCATGAGACGTCCTTGTCAAGCTGTAATTGATGCTCAAGGGCACATGACAAGTTATTGAGACATTGACATTTTTTGTTGTGGTAAACCCACCGCTGTTGTTGGCGTTTGTTTCAATAAATTGTTTGAGATGAGGAAATCACCATTGTATCTTCTACTTAAATGCTCTACTTTCATGAGATAATATCACTGTCACAAGAACTTTTTACATTTTCCATAAATTTCACCCGAAAGCCAAATATCCCTAACTTTTTGTGAGTAGTGTGTATATATATTCCCTGGGCTCCATGTTCCGATTTTCGACCTCCACAGAACAACTTTGTCCCTTTCCATTTTTATTTTTCTCGCCATGGCTCGGCTCTTTAAGCGGCGGCGTTCTTGCAAACCGCTGGTTTATGAGCGTGCTCAGGTATGGGCGCCCGTGACACGCAGCACCGGCGTGATGTACCCCCGAGGGAGCCGCGGAGACGCACTCCGGGGCTCGGCGGAGCCACCGGACTTAATAATACCTGATAAGTCACGGCCCCCGAAAAGCCCACGGCGCACTCGTCTTTGTAATATTTATGCCCCCGTTGAATGCATTTTTGAAGGCCCGTCATCGCAGAGGCCCGGGGGAGGGGTAATTTATTCATTCATTCATTTATTTATTGATTTGTATTTTCTTCAAACGGGTTTCGGTAGAAATATCTCTGTGATTTTGTGATCTCCGCTTTAGAGGGACGCGCGCTCCCCTTCATTTGTCAAGGCGAGTCAGGTGTTACTGTGCTGCGTTTTGGCACGTTTCTCAACTCGTCCCGCTGGAAAATGGACTCCAAATTAAGGAAGCCACCCATGGTTACCGGCTTCTGTAAACGTCACCGGGCTCAATATATGGGTTCAGGGCACGTTCCAAGTGTTCCAGATTAGATTAAATCCAACTGCATTAATTATTCGGTATTGAACAACATTTAAATTAAACTTTAGATTCTCTTGCTTGTGTCACACCTAAAATGCAATCCGTCTTCATTTTTGTAATCTCTCCGGATCTTTAAAACTCTTTATTCCAGGGCACGGTGGAATACTCTATTTGGTCAACTAGACGGTTAGAAAGTCCTGGGTTCGATCCCCGCCTGGGGCGCTGTTGGCATCGCCGTCCGGCAGGTTATCTCGCCATTAGGGGCCTTTTCTGTGTGGAGTTTGCATGTTCTCCACTGTGCTTACATGGGGTTTCCTCCATGTAACACCGTACGAACCCCCGCTAAAAAAAAAACAACACGCACAAGAAGGATCGTCTGAGCGGCGACCGACGCTGAACCTGGTCGTAGGGCGCTGTACGCTGCCCCTGCTCCTGGGCTGCTCCACCCCCCGAGGAAGGGGGGGGGGACACATTTGTGTGTGGGCGTCGCCCGCCGTACAGTAGCTGCACGTAGGCATGTGTTTTGGCGCGTGCGGTGGCAAAGACGAGCCAAGCTTGTCCGGTTTCGCTTTCCTTTCGTTTTTCCCGATAAATGATTTCATCAATTAACAATTATGATATATGTATATGTGTATGTATGGGTTATTCTGAATATATTAAAGACCAGAGGAAACTATTTGGATTTGGTCTCGGAGAACATATGGGTGCAAAATCAACATCCCGAAACCCAGAATTGGACAGTATTTGCGCTCTATACTATTCTCTATGCTTTCCACGGGAACAACCCAGATGTCCGAAATCGGAGCAAAACACCGACCCTACACTAAAAGTTACAAACATACATTTTGTGTGTTCTGAAACCGAGTCCGGAGCCTTGAGACAATAAAATGAACCGTGTCTATGTTGGCAAAAACGTGGAAACAGCAGATCTGACCGTAACACAACAGGAGGGTTCATTTGAAAATCGAAGTTTAAATGGTGATTAAAGTGAGAGGCCAGATGCGTTACCTGCAATATAGAACGGAGTATTGAATATTGTTTGCTATCTAAATTAAATGGAATGCGATCAATATGCTTGATATTAGTGTTAGTAGTGTAGTAGTAGTAGTAGTAGTGTGTAATGCATTGGGTAAGGCTTGAAATTCCACAGCAGCAGGATGGTCATGAAAACAACACAAGAGGCCATTTGACAAATCAAATGAAAAAAAAAAAAAAAAAAATTGCCTGAAAAGTTGCTGAAGTCAAAAGAAAATCACCTCAATTTCTAAGCATCGGGCGTACGTCAAACCAATATGTGTGATAGTTAACGTGTCCACTTGAAATCTACGACGGAGGAAGAGTTTAAAGCCGCAGCTCCACCCCTTTCCGACGGCTCCGAAGCCATAACATATATTATTAGATCAATAATGTTAATTTACATAATGGATTAGTAATGGATTCAGCATTATTATGAAGATGGGAGTATAAAGACAATTGCATTAAAATATATCTTTATTAAGCGTTGCAGATTTAATATTAATATTAATATATATTAATAATAATATTTGCATATTAAGCATTGCAATTTGCTTTGTTGGCTTTTTTTTCATATTTATTTCATTATTTGATTGTGTTGCATTAATGTAATGCACTTTGAATTGCATGTTGTATGTGAAAGACGTTATTATTATTGGTGGTGGTAGTAGCAGCAGTGTTATTAGTATTATTAGTATTTTTATTATTATTACAGTTTGTAACACTGTACAAACTTTAATAACTTATAATTCATAATCATAATTTATACTCCTATACTTCTGTGCAGTATCACATCTTGTATATTTTTTTCCAATATTTGTCTTTCTGTTTCGTACTTTTTGGCTATCGATATATATTTTTTAAGTTGTTTATTTTTTTTTTTACTTTACTTTCAATTGTATTTATCTGTTTATCCATCCATCCACCTCACATGCTTCTCTTTAGCCTAAAATCTGATCTTTGGGAGGGGTCCATGGAGTCCTCGTGACCCGGACAGATCCTTTAATAACAGTGTTTGCTCATACCAATCCCCCTTTTACACCAAACAGAAGGCGCTGTCCTTTCTGTTCCATACAGCACCGTTTCCCATTTTAAATGTCATGGAAATAATTAGATCTAACTCAAGTGCCACCGCCGCGAAATCCAATATGGAGTCTGAGGCAATAGTTGCCCTTTGTGCCGCCTGTGTCAGTAAGTGAGGAGGAGGTAGCGCTTCCTGAGTGGTACCATAAATGTTTAGGTATATAAAGTGGGTTAAAATATTTATACTCGTTTGTAGTTTTTAGTATTACTTGTAATTGTAATAAATACAAATAAATAAATAATACATACATAAATAATAATAATAAATAAATAGAATAAGCAATTTTTGTACTCTTTAAAGTACAGCTTTAGCTAACGAGTTAGTTATTCATCTGCAAGTGTAGTGAAAATCCACTAATAAAAAGTATATTAAAACATTAACTTTAGCTCTACTTTACCATACCCGTTAAAAGTGTTCAAAAATACATGTTCTTACAATATATACAATTAATATTCTTGAATATATTTTAAATAAATATATAAATATAGACACATTACTATGTTTTCAATGTTTTAAATATATATAAAAAAATATTTCATCTATAAATTAGGAAACAAATGCAGTATATGTAATATATATATTGTTTCATATCTTTAAAATATATATAATATGAGCATATTTAGTTAAGTATAACTTCTGACAAACAAAGCGTAAGTAATTTAGATGACATAACAATAATAATAATAATAATAATAATAATAATAATAAATAAGCATTTTTTGTACTCTTTAAAGTACAGCTTTAGTTTATGAGTTAATGTTTTAATATACTTTTCACAAGAGGATTTTCACTACACTTGCAGATTAATAACTAACTTTAGCTCTACTTTACCAAACCTGTTAAAAGCGTTCAAAAATACATGTTCTTACAATTAATATATACAATTAATATTCTTGAATATATTCTAAATAAATATATAAATATAGACACATTACTATGTTTTCAATGGTTTAAATATATATAAAAAAACATTTTTAAATATTAATTAGGAAACAAATGCAGTATATGTCATATATATATTGTTTCGTATCTTTAAAATATATATATAATAATATGAACATATTTAGTTAAGTATAACTTCTGACAACCAAAGCGTATTTAGATGACATAATAATAATAATAATAATAATAACAGAAAGCCTTGCAGATGGCACTTTGTCCTACTTACCGAAAGGTGAGGCTCCGCTCGCAGGTCACGCAGGTGCCACCATGCCGTCCCGTGCGCTCCTCGCCAACGAACCCCGAACCCGTCGCCGTGGCCCCCACCTGGACGACAGGGACGCCGTTCACAGGTTAAAAAAAAAACAAACAAACAACAACAACAACAAACATTTATTCCCGAACAAACAAACTTCCATCTCTGGGTCATGACGCCCGTCGTCCACCCAACGACTTTGATCGGTCGCGTCTTCACGTCCCCTACTTCACTTTATTGATGGATTCAAATGGACTGAGTGCACACACTGTGCGGATCGACGTTGGGGACGCTCTGTTACTGTTCGCCTTTCTGTGTTTCGTTTTTCTTAAATGGATGTTTATCTGTCCTTGTCTGAGTGGTTCACCGGCTCCTCGTCGTCGTCGTCGTCGGCGGCCATCTTGCCCGCTGAAGTGGGCCGGGACCCGCGGGGCTGCGCCCGGCGAGCGGCGGGACGTTCCACGGCGTTGCGCCCGGCGGGGGTGGCGCGCTCCGTCCTCGTTTGGTTTTAATCGCCGATCTCTTTCGTCGACGACGCTTTTTCTTTCTGGTTTTTTTTGAATCTTTTTGTATGAATTTATCGTTCATTTACACAGACGAGGCTGGAGGCGACGTTAGGTTAGTGCACTGTCGTGTCATCCTTTTGTCCTCATGTCATTATGACTCGTCACTATTTGTTGCAGTCCGATAGTTCAACGCGTTGACTGATGAGAAATGTTTTATTTTTATGTATCTTACTGTAATTATTATTAGTACAATTATTACTTTTATTAGTACTATTATTTGTATTTTTATTGTTGTATGAGTTCTTTTTATTAGTTATTTTACAGTATTTTTTTTAATTATTGTTGTTATTATTATTATTATTATCATTATTATTATTATTATAATTATTATTATAATTATCATTATTATCATCATAATCATCATCATCATTATTATTATCATTATTATAATCACTATTATTATTATTATCATTATTATTATTATTATTATCATCATCATTATTATTATTATTATCATTATTATCATTATTATTATCATATTATCATCATCATCATTATTATTATTATTATTATTATTATCATTATTATCATCATCATCATCATTATTATTATTATCATTATCATTATTATTATTATTATTATTATTATTGTCATCTCGACAAGATATGTTGCAGGAGCCCATTCACCGTCACCACAGAAGATCGATCACAAACCTAAAATATAGAATCACAGAGATATTTACTGGAATTATGGCTTTAGATAATAAAACAATAAAAAAACGACTGTGTAGACCCATTCATTTCTCACGCTGCTAGTCCATTGTGCAGTGTACATTTCATGCTACTTTCCTTTTGCACCAAATTCCTCATAACATGAAGGAAGTTGTCCTCATATTATAACACAATCCACTCGACCGCATAAACCGATTCTGGTTTTGATACGATGTGGCGGCAAAACGTTGCCGTCGGAATATTCGTCAAATGTGTTTCAAGCCTCGTACTGGAATCGCAGTGGACCGCCCCTGTCAAATGCTTTTCAATGATTCAGTGCCGGGGCATCCAGTCCATTCAAACAAAATCCACTGACGCGTGTGTCTCCATTGAGTCAGGTACACATCTCCAATCTGATGCGATTGGCACGAAATGTTTTAAATTGCCTGATGACCTTTCACCCTCCGAATGGGCTCCTAACCGGGCTCAAAATCCAAGCGGGAGCGGGTTCGAGTCCTGCCGCGTTTCAGTGCCTCGGCACGTTTTTAATTTAATTTTTAACCTGTTACTGTATCTCCGTGATGTTGTTATGTTTATAATCTGATTTTCGGTTTTTACGTCGATGCTTGTATTTGTATTCGCCGCTGAATAACGCATTTTATGCCGTTTTGTGAAATGTGCGGCACAAATAAAATGGACCGCGGCAAACGTCAGTAAAACGTAGGACAAACTTCGGTTCATTTCACGAATATTATTTCGTGCTCCTGCCCCCCCCCCCAAAAAGTGATGTCCCAGTTTAAAACGACCAGGGAAGGTGGATCCAAACGACGATTTCATGTCTCCGAGCAGAAATTTGCATGAAAACACCCCCCTCCCCCTCCTCCTCCGGCGGGGATCGGCGTCGGAACAGCTTGTGCACATTTGTCTCTCCCCCGGTGCTTTGCGGGGCCGTTGTGCTGGTGTGGCCCCCTCAAAGCGCCGGTCGCCTCCAGCGCCGTCATAAATCACAGCCCGGGTCGCGGCCGCCTGGCAAGCCCCGCGGCGTGCGCACACACACGCACACACACACACACACACACACACAGACACACACACACACACACACACACACACACACACACCCCTACGTATACACATCTCAATGCACTGAGGTGCTCAGATCCCTCTTTAATTTAGTCTGATTTATTCCATTGCGTTCGCCGTGAGAGGCCGCACGGAAACGGAGCCGTCGCGATGATCACATCTGAACCAATTCCACGCCGAGGCGAACGCCAGACTTGCGTGTTTCCGCGCAGATATATGAGCGGGATTCCCAGCCCGATGTCCCGCGGCCACGAAATGTAAAACGTGAACGAGGCTCAGTTCCGTCGGGCATTGAAACGGCCACCTGGATTGTTGTTTCAATGTCGAGCAATGTCGAATGTGTGTTACTATTCTGTTCAAAGCTTATCTGTCCATCCCTCCACCCATCCATATATCCATCCCTCCATCCACCCAGCCACCCACCCATCCATCCCTCCGTCCACCCACCAATTCATATATCCGTCCACCCAGCTACCAACCCATTCATCCCTCCACCCACCCATCCATCCATCCATCCATCCATCCATCCCTCCATCCACCCAGCCACCCACCCACCCATCCATCCCTCCGTCCACCCACCAATCCATATATCCGTCCACCCAGCTACCAACCCATCCATCCCTCCACCCACCCATCCATCCATCCATCCATATATCCATCCCTTCATCCACCCAGCCACCCACCCACCCACCCATCCATCCCTCCGTCCACACACCCATCCATATATCCGTCCACCCAGCCACCCACCCATCCATCCATCCATTCATATATCCATCCCTCCATCCACCCACCCACCCAGCCACCCACCCATCCATCCACCCACCCACCCATCCATCCATCCATATATCCATGCCTCCATCCACCCACCCACCCACCCATCCATCCATCCATATATCCCTCCACGCACCCACCCCTCCACCCACCCACCCACCCATCCAAAAATCCACCCACCCACCCACCCTCCCATCCATCCATCCTCCCATGGGTGTAAATTAAACTCAAAATAGCAAAGCGGCAAAAGCTCTCCCCCGGGTCGCCAGGTTGTGATGGCTTCACTATTATCCAAATAAAAACCACAAAAACAACAACAACAACAACAACACCACCACCGCGCCGCGCTCTGCGTTGAGCCGCCGTTTGATGCCGCTGATCAAAGCGCTCGGATAAACCGGTTTATTTTAATAGCTGCTGGTGTCACCGCCTCTCTCATATCTCACGGCCCCTCTTTATTCCTAGTTGACATTTCGAACGCATTGTTTCTGAACTTTGCCGCCGCCCCCACCTCCGCCTGGCAACCAGAGGCTGACGTAGCCGTTATTATCAGCCAACGTGCAGGTGGGGTCTGATGTCGTTACTTCATAATCATAGCCATAACCATGCACCCATGGTGTTAATTGTAGTAAAGTTGTGATTTTCACATGTAATGCACATAATAATAAAAAATATATATATATATATGTATATATAGTCCAGATCCAAAAGAATGCCGACGATCATTTTCCACCATATAAAATCATGGATTTATGAAAGACACGGGGAAACAACAGGATAAACTGTATTGTTGTGTATATTTGTGTGTGTGTGTGTGTGTCACCATCTTTCTGGCCGCATCCCCGCAGCCTGTTTCTCCAGCAAGGAGCCCGTTTTGGGTGCAGTACACGTCATTGTCCAGCAGATAGCGTCATTACCATGCGTTCTGTGTCACACCTTGCAGACGCTTTGGTTTTCCTTCGACCAGTCACGCAGTTACGTTACTATTGTTTTAACTATGATATATTTCTTTATATTTACGATTATAATTATTGCACTACCATCTTATTTTGTCTGATCTTATATTCATTATTATTGTATTATTATTATTATTTTTTTGTTTATTGTAAATGTTTTCTTTTTCTGCCACACTTTGCCTTCAAGGCAGAATGAAGAATCCATCTGTGCTATAATAGTCAATCTATCATCCATCCATCTATTTATCCATCCTTCCATCTATCCATATATCTATTTATTTATTTATCTATCTTTATCTATCCATCAACTATTGGTCCATCCATCTATCTATCTATCCATCCATCTATCTATTTATCTATCTATCCATCTAATAATATTCTATGTATCCATCCATTATATTGTTTGTTTGTTTCCTATGTCTCGCTGAACAATTTAACCCTTTTCCTCCTCCGGTTCTGTGTCACAGCTCAGGACAGGCGACCGGGTGTGGAAGTTACGGTCAAGCCCGGACTCCAGCGCGGCGCGACCTGTGACCCCGGGAAGGCCCGTACGCCCCCAAACGGCACCGTCCCTCTTATTCCCCGTTGGGCTGGGACCGGGGGGGGGGGTGGCCTCACGCGCGTGGATCTCACCTGTTTTGGAATAGACGGTCGCGATTGCTGCCCCGGACCAGAGTGAAGAAAGAAAAAAACGACTCCTCCGGATCTCCCTGCGAAAAAGAGAAAAACACAATGATTTTAATAATGGCCTTAACACCGAGGACGTTGTCTTTTCCCGTCTCGCTCCTTTTTTTTTTTAACGAATCCGGGCCAATCCTCCCGTTATGTTTGTTTTTAAAAATGTACGCTCGGACAAGTACATAGGACGAAAAAAACAAAAAAATGACAAGCGAAAGAAATGAAAATAAAAAAATGATCGTCGTGAAAATAAATAAACACCACACGACACTTCTGACACAAACAATACATCACTAAAGAACAATAACTAAAATAACATTTAATAATAATATATAATAATAATAATAATAATAATAACAAGATATTATTTAAGGACAGTAGGAAAAGTTAAAATGTACAGTAGTCATCTAACACGAGCCAGACAGACAGACAGACAGACAGACACGCTGACAGACAGACAGACAGACAGACAGACGGACAGACAGACGGACAGACGGACCCGGCTCTTCCTATAGCCGACCGATATAGGCGCTCGGCCCAGGCCCTGGCCCGAGGGAGGCGCGGAGAGGGAGACAGGTGCGCAATCTGCCGCACCTGTCTCCCCCCCCCCCCCGCCGGCGAGCGACGCAGGACGCCGTCGGCCGCGTGCAAGCGCCGCCCTCTTGTTTTAGATGTAGGTTATTTTATTCCCTGCGTTCCCTCATGGAACCAAACAAGCGCCGCCGCCGAACGGGGACACTCAACGAGGTCACGCTCATAAATCAACACGAATAACAACAACTCATATCTGAGAAGAAGAAGAAGAAGAAGAATAACAACAACAACAACAACAACAAGATGAAGGAGAAGAAGAAGAAGAAGAAGAAGAGGAAGAAAAAGGAGAAGAAGAAGAAGGAGCAGGAGAAGAAGAAGGAGAAGAAGAAGAAGAAGAAGAAGAAGGAGAAGGAGAAGAAGAAGAAGGAGAAGAAGAAGGAGAAGAAGAAGAAGAAGAAGAAGGAGAAGGAGAAGAAGAAGAAAAACAACAAGATGAAGGAGAAGAAGAAGAATAAGAAGAAAAAGATGATGATGAAGAAGAAAAAGAAGATGAAGATGAAGAAGGTTCTGATGTCTATCCAGTGAGGACACATGGGGACCGACCTGACGTCTCCACTGTGAACACACACACGCACACACACACACACACACGCACACACACACACACACACACACACACACACACACACTGTTCTTCTTCTACTTCTTCATGAAATGTGAGGGAGGTGCTATAAATAACCCTCCTTGTCCCACGCGGACGTGAGAGCTTCAGCATCAACATCTCCCAAACACGCACGTGAGTCTGTTCTGTCAGCAACGTTTTCTGACAGCCTCTGTCTGTCTGCCTGTCTCTCTGCCTGCCTGCCTGCCTGCCTCTCTCTCTCTCTCTCTCTCTCTCTCTCTCTCTCTCTCTCTCTCTCTCTCTCTCTCTCTCTCTCTCTCTCTCTCTCTCTCTCTCTCTCTCTCTCTCTCTCTCTCTCTCTCTCTCTCTCTCTCTCTCCCTCCCTCTCTCGCCCACCCCCCTCTCTTTCTCTCGAGTATATGCATTTATACGCATAAGGACAGTCAAACATGAACACGTGCACAAAGAGATGCACCAGCATGCACACCCACACCCACACACGCACACACACACACACACACACACACACACACACACACACACACGAACACACGCACACGCACACACACACGCACACACACACCAGTGCAGCTCTAATTGATTTTGTCAGCTGGTGTGTGTTAGTATTGATGGCAGGGAGACAATGGGGAGAAGAGGCAGCCCAGATGACCCCAGAGGAACGGAGAGCTCCTCCTTGTTTAGACAACACACACACACACACACACACACACACACACACACACACACACACACACACACACACACACACACACACACACACACACACACACACACACAGACAAGTGAACACCCAGGTTTCTGGTTACTTCTAAACCCAAAAGTGGTTTGGTCCTACGACAAGCGTAGCAATGCAAACACCACACACACACACGCGCGCACACACACACATTATTGCACTTCTATCACAGTGAGGTCTGAGTAAATACACCTGGTAAGTGAGGACCCATGTTGCACCTCCTTCTGAACCAAAAGAGAGTCAATTTGGAGACCGGTCCTCACGCGTACATGAAAACACATGCACGCACGCACGCACACTTGAAGCTGTATAACAGTGAAGTCCGAGTAAAAACACCTACTGCAGCTAGTGAGGACCCTGGTTCACTGCTCAACCAAAAAAAATTGTCAATTGGGAGACTGATAATAGTACAATCGTGTGTGTGTTTTACTACACTTGTGAGGACCAAAGTGAGGTTCTCGTAAAGCAAATGCACACGCGCGCACGTATGTACTACACACACACACACACACACACACACACACACACACACACACACACACACACACACACACACACACACACACACACACACACACACACACACACACACACACACACAGACAGACAGACAGACAGACAGACACACACATTCTTGAAGTGGTAGCGACCCAAGGTCCAAATAAATACACCAGCCCCGCCCGATTCTCTCCCTCCCTCCCGCCCCTTGATATGCAAAAATCATGTTTACTTTTGAGATCAAAGTTTCCCTCGTCCTCCTCCTCCTCCTCCTCCAGTCTCTCTTTTTTTTTTTCTGAAACTGGGCTCCTCCTCCTCCTCCTTCATTACGCGAGCCGAGCGAGCGCGGTGGCTTTCCACGCATCCCACTCAAAGCATACAGATTAATTAGCTTGTATAATTAGTTTAATGATTTAGAGAAACATGGTCACGGCCACCCAAGAAGCTATGCTAATGGACCCTGTCTCAGGCAATTAAAACACCCATAACTTAGCGGCGCAGTTTGCCGCGAAGTCCAGATAAATGCTGTGGAGAAAAAGGGATAAATAACCAAGAAAAAACAAGGGGGAGCAGCCCGTGCACTCGTGATTTTATTCAGGTCATCCATTAAAGTGGTAATCCGTGAGAATATTTTGTTAAAAGAAAATACCATATTCAATCATCTTTTTAGCTGCCACTTTGTGAGAAACAGCCGTTCACTGTGCTTGTGGTATGCATGTGCTTGTTTTAGGGCTGCAGCGGAATCATTTTCGGCTGTTCGGTGCGAATATTGGACTATTCGGAGGGTCGGGCCGGGCCCGCTCTCCCTCAAGGCGAGATGGGCGGCCACCCAGGGCAGCGGGAGACGACCGGGACGCATTCTACCAACCTGCCTCTCGTTCCGACTGCACTGACCGCTATTTATTTTAGACGTGGGATGAAATAAAATAAGATCCTGATGGAAGGAGTGCCTAACGGGGACACTTTCTCCTCGACTCCCTCCCCGCGCGGAAAGTAAATCGAGTGGTGGCCCATTCCTCCGTGCCGCTGTTTTTAGTTTTATTTGGAGGAACGGGTGCAGGGGGACCGGGGCGCACGGAGAGCCGCGGTCGCTTAACACATGTAAAAATATATTTATGATTCCCCTTTATTTATAACTCCTCATTTAGATGTTATCCCTGTGTAATGTGTGAGCTTCCATCTGTTTTATGCTGGCTTTCCGGGGGCAGCCCCGGCTGCTTTACATTGTCGGCGGCAGGGTCCTCCAACCGACCGTCGTCCGGCGTGGCTGGGTCGTGGCCAGCAAACCGTCGGCGCGTGACCAACATTCCACGAAAGCCGGGAGCGGCGGCCCGGGATGGAGGAACGCAGTCGCCACCTTCATGTAAACAAACCCAGGAGGAGGAGAGGGCGAACCCTTGAGAAAACCACCCGACCGCCCTTGGAGCTGAGGCGAGGGTGGACCCGGACGCCGGGGAGAAAAACAACAACCACCGCAACAACAACATCCGCCCGCCGTGCTCGCCGGCGGATCGTCGGGAGCAAATCGGCCATTGACCGTCTTCCCCTGGACGGCGCGCCATCGAGATCGGCGCGGTGAGCCGAGGGACACGGCGCCGGGCGGAAAAGGAGGGTGTGGCAAAACGAAAGGAAGAACTCGATTCAATGGAAACGCTCTGAGGGGAGAGAGGCTTCCTCGTCGGAATTGAAATAGGATAGCGAGCGACGACGCGTGCTAAAGGGGCTGTTAAGCCTTGAGTCAGGGATAATGTGCAGCCAGCCGGTCGTTACCGCAAAAGTAACCCCCTTGAGGGTACAGCACACCGGGGCGGCATGTTGATTTGAAGCGATTTATTAACACATTTTCTGAGTTTAACAGGTTTACGAGAGAGAGTAAACTGCGGTCAAATCATTATCAGTGTTCATCACCGCGAGCGGTTATTATCCGGAATTTGCCGCTTTTGACATAGCCGCACGCGGGTACAAGGAGCGAAGTGTGGATGATTGACCTTTGGTCGGGCGCTGGGTGGGCCTTTGTCCATTTCCGTTAGCATCCAAGAGTTGAATTAACCTCTGTCCGGCCTTTATGGACGCAACCGGGAGCCACGCAAAAAGGCTCCGTTCTACGGCGCCCGGAGACGTAACCAGTCACCGGAGAAATCACGGCGATGAGATCTCCGCATCCCATCCATCCGTCCCACCGCGCTCCATATGCTCCAAAAAAAAAAAAAAGGATGTCGAGCAAATGCGGCATTAGCAATTCTCGGCAATCCCAGCAAGGCACTAATTGCCGCGCAGACCGGAGAACAGCCGGCAGGTGCGGCGCTGACGGCTCGTGCGAAACCAGACATCACACTTGTGAGTTTGACACCATTGTGTCAAAAACTCGGCGCTCGCCGGGGCTCGTCGGTGCGCTGCGCCCTCAAAACCAGGCTGACTAAAAACGAACGCTTGCAATGTGAACTGCCTCTCTCTCTCTCTCTCTCTCTCTCTCTCTCGTCCCCCCCCCCCCCCCACCCCCCCGCTACGGCGCTCGGCAGCACAGCGTGACGTAGGAGGTGGTGCTTTGGATTATTTATGTACACGGGCCGGGCGTCAGCCCAACTACCTGCGTCACGCCGGCGACGCTGAGCGCCGCGCAGGCCGGGAGCGGAGGCGGGACGCGGTGAGTAGAGGGGGCGTGTCCTCGTGATGACATCACGACACGAGAGGCGCCCTCGTCTGGGATTTCGGTTCTTGCTCGGGCCGTGACGACGCCGCTGAGCCGTCACGTGACTCATGATTGTTTCTTGCGGGGAAATATCTTCTGGGGGCGCCTATGGTCTTCCCCGAAATATCCTCCGACTAAGATCTAAGATCGACTCAGATATCGACTTATATCCTAAGACTCAAATATTGTTGTTTAATATCGCCCTACCCCAGTTTCAAGGCTGACTATGGATAGTAGTTTGTATAGTTAAAATTATACATATATATATATATATATATATATATATATATAAAGGGAATATATAGATATAGATGTAGATATTATTTATATATATATACTGTAGATATTATATATATCTACAGGATATATTATATATATATGCTAAATATATATATATATATATATGCTGTAGATATTATCTATATATACTGTAGATATTATATATATATCTACAGTATATATTGTATGTATATGCCGTCTATATTATATATATGCTGTAGATATTATATATATACAGAACAACACTCTTTAGAAAGCTGGTCTCCACCTCTCGCTCATATATTTAAAATGTACCACCATCTTCACCTGTTTCTTTCCCTACATAATTCATTTTCTCTCTCCCCTCTCTCTCCCTCTCTCTCTTTCTCTTTCTCTCTCTCCCTCTCTCTCTTTCTCTCCCTCTCTCTCTTTCTCTCTCTCTCCCTCTCTCTCTCCCTCTCTCTCTTTTTCTCTCTCTCTCCCTCTCTCCCTCTCTCTCTCTCTCTCTCCCTGGGAAGTGTGATTATCAGCCTGTCAAGAGGGAATCCCACCGGTGATGGAATCTACAGCGAGCGGTGAGTGAACGGCATTCAGGGCAACAGCGGTTCAAGTTAGTTGAGCGGCGGTGGTGGAGGAGGAGGGCGGAGGAGGGGAAAGCGATGGGCTGTGGGCTCTCCCTCTCTCTCTCTCCCTCTCTCTCAGTCTCTCCTCTCCCTCGTCCCTCTCCTCTGTCTCTCTCTCTCCAATTCCTTGCTCGTCCCTCTCCTCCGTCTCTCTCTCTCCCTCTCTCTCCCTCTCCTCGCTCGTCCCTCTCTCTCTCTCTCTCTCTCTCTCTCTCTCTCTCTCTCTCTCTCTCTTTCTCTCTCTCTCTCCCTGCCTCGCTTGTTTAAAATCAAAGGGTCCTTCTATCAGCGGGGTTTCCTGGTTTCCTGTCAGCTGTGGCTGGAGCCGTTCTGCCGCGAGGCTGCAAGGAACCTGCTGCTCGGCATCGTAATCACTCACCAGCCACATCACCGGCGGAGGGGAAGAGCCCTCGGCGCCAACGGGGAGGGGGTGGAGGGGAGAGAGGGAGAGGGAGAGAGGGAGAGGGACGAGTGAGGAGAGAGAGAGAGAGAGAGAGAGAGAGAGAGACGGAGGAGAGGGACGAGCGAGGAGAGAGAGATCGAGAGAGAGGGAGAGAGACGGATGAGAGGGACGAGCGCAGAGAGAGGGGGGGAGGGAGAGACTGAGGAGAGGGATGAGCGAGGAGAGAGAGAGACAGACGGAGGAGAGGGAGGGAGAGAGACGGAGGAGAGGGACGAACAAGGAGAGAGAGAGACTGAGGAGAGGGACGAGCGAGGAGAGAGAGAGATCGAGAGAGAGGGAGAGAGACGGACGAGAGGGACGAGCGAGGAGAGAGAGGGAGAGGGAGAGACTGAGGAGAGGGACGAGCGAGGAGAGAGAGAGAGAGAGAGGGAGAGAGACGGACGAGAGGGACGAGCAAGGAGAGAGAGGGGGAGGGAGAGACTGAGGAGAGGGACGAGTGAGAGGAAACAGAGAGAGAGGGACGAGCGAGAGGAGAGCGAGAGAGAGAGAGAGAGCGACGGACGAGAGGGACGAGCAAGGAGAGAGAGAGAGGGACGAGCGAGAGGAGAGAGAGAGAGCGAGAGAGAGAGAGAGAGAGAGAGCGACGGACGAGAGGGACGAGCAAGGAGAGAGGGAGAGGGACGAGCGAGGAGAGAGAGGGAGACTGAGGAGACGGACGAGCGAGGAGAGAGAGAGAGAGAGCGAGAGAGAGAGAGAGAGAGAGAGAGAGAGAGACGGACAAAGGGACGAGCAAGAGAGAAAGCGAGGGGGGGAGGCAATTATGCAGGATGGCGGGAGAGAGAGCGCGAGAGCGACGGACGACGGGGGGGGGGTCAAAAAACGTCAGAGAAACACCATCAGCTCCACGTCAAGTGGCCCATCGCTGTTCCCGACGCGGGGTCCGCGGACCCCCCGCGGGGTCCTCGCAGGGTTTCCGGGCGGTCGGCGAAAAAACCACCCAGTTCTATTCCCCGATGTTATTTACAGCACGTCTGCGACTTCAGAGAATGTACAATACAAACCATTTCAACGTTATTCCCCCAAATATAGTAGAGACGGGGACGGGATTAAGACGGTGGATCAGCGGCTCCCAACGCGGGGTCCGGGGACCCCTCCCCGCAGGGGTCCTTCAACAGGGTCCAGGGGTCCGTTTCCTGATGCACCTGAACGTACAATAACGACTGTTTGGATCCACTTTCACTGTTTCATCCCCAAATATCGCACGGACAGGTTGCGAAGTTTGGACTTGATCATGTAAATTAAATGAAAACGGTGTCAGATTGGGGGTCCCAGACAGGGGCGTCGGGCGTGGGGTGTCAGGAGTGAGGCGCAGGGTGTAAGGCGTGGGGCGTGGGGCGTCAGGAGTGGGGCGTGGGGCGTCAGGAGTGGGACGTGGGGCATTGGGCGTGGGGCGTGAGGCGCAGGGTGTCAGGCGTGGGGCGTGGGGCGTCAGGAGTGGGGCGTGGGGCGTCAGGAGTGGGGTGTGGGGCGTCAGGAGTGGGGCGTGGGGCGTCAGGAGTGGGGCGTGGGGCGTCAGGAGTGGGGCGTGGGGCGTCAGGAGTGGGGCGTGGGGTGTCAGGAGTGGGGCGTGGGGCGTCAGGAGTGGGGTGTGGGGCGTCAGGAGTGGGGTGTGGGGCGTCAGGAGTGGGGCGTGGGGCGTCAGGAGTGGGGCGTGGGACGTGGGGCATGGGGCGTGGGACGTGGGGCGTCGGGCGTGAGGCGCAGGGCGTCAGGCGTGGGGCGTGGGACGTGGGGAGTGAGGCGCAGGGCGTCAGGCGTGGCGCGTGGGGCATCAGGAGTCGGACGGGGGGCGTCAGGCGTGGGGCATGGGACGTGGGGCATGAGGCGCAGCGTCAGGCGTGGGGCGTCAGGAGTTGGACGTGGGCCGTCAGGCGTGGGGCATGGGACATGGGATGTAGGGCGTGGGGCGCAGCGTCAGGCGTGTGGCGTGGGGCATCAGGCGTGGGGCCCAAGCACTTGAGGGCGAGGAGCCACACCCTCTTTCATCCGTCACGGGCCCTGTCCGCTGGTGTGCAAACATTTCCGAAAGACCTGGTGATTTCTCCGGCGCCGCGGAAACTACAGCGCTACGGCGCTACACCTGCAGGTCAAAGGAGACGGAGCTTCTGGACGTGGATTCCTCCAAAATCCCTTCTTTCCCTCGCGTATTCGGGCGGAGGAAGCGAAACGGAGCTCCCCGAAGGTGCCGGGCCCTCGGCGTGACCTCGACGGGCACGGCCGGTGCTCCAGCGACCCTCCAGTTTCGGGAGCGGCGTCCGCGCACCATCGCCACGGAGACGCCCAGCGCGCGGCGTTCGGGCCCCCCCCTGCTGGCCCGCAGTTCTCGCGCCGGCGTTCAAAAAAAAACAGCGGGGGCGGGCCGGTGTTGTTTTCACAA
This sequence comes from Zeus faber, assembly GCF_960531495.2. Classification (NCBI taxonomy): domain Eukaryota; kingdom Metazoa; phylum Chordata; class Actinopteri; order Zeiformes; family Zeidae; genus Zeus; species Zeus faber. The sequence goes on along the minus strand of NC_137209.1, from coordinate 20,769,012 downwards.
GCCCCGTCGGCGTGGACAGGAGTCGGCGTGGACTCAAAATGTGTTCTCGGGAATATCCATACGCTGGTGGACGAGGCCAAAGACCGCCGGCAAACCTCAGCCCGCTCCGGTGTCCATCATATCGATTTTCCCGACGATCAGCGGGGTTTTTGTTTTGTTTTTTGTTTTTTTCATTACCTCCCTATTTTTGGGTTTCGGCCGGGAGGTCGGGGAAGGAGCACGCCAATCAAAAGCCGGCAAACTCAACCCAATCCGACCCCCCTCTCTCCTCCCCCCTCCTCATCCCCTCACACCGCATTTCATTTCTCCTACCGTCCTGACGCAGTGTTACCCCGCCCTCGCAGGTGCGCCCCCCCCCCTCCCGAAATCACACGGTCACAGCGGGGAGGAGGGAAAAAAACAAAAAAAAAAAAAAGGAAATAGATTTCCTTCACCGGGATCGCCTGCGCCGCTTCCCCTCCGATATAAATCCTCCCGTCTCCGCATAAATCTGGCTGAGGTTTTTTTTTTTGGGGGGGGGGGGCGGCCCCCGTGCCTCTGCTTATTAGCCGCTCGGCGGATCAATTCATCACCTTGTTTTTTTTTTTTTGAAGACAAAGGAGCGAGGCGTCGGGGGGTGGGGGCGGGGGGGATCCTCTCCGAACCCTGGTGATTTATGGAGTCGGAGGAGAGGAAGGCGTTTTTGGGTCACGCTAATTTCTTCCCGCCGTACCCCCCCCCCACACACACACACGCTGTGTTTTTTGGAATTAATTTCCTCGGCAATGAGAGGGAACATGAAGTGAGGAAGCACAGCGGTGTGCGGCAGGAAGGGCCGGGGCGGGGCCGGTGGGAGGGGGATCCGCTTGAATCAGAGACGGGACGGATGCGGCGCCGGTGGCAAAGAAAGAAAAACAGACAAGAAACGCTCGTAATCCGACGTCGGGCGACGGGAGGAGACGGTAAGAGAGGGACCCCGCCCTCCGGCGACTCCGGGCCCCCGAGTCGCCCCGGGAAAACGAAGGCGCGTCGGGCGGCGCCGCCGGCAGACCAGAAGAGCCTGACCGGAAAAGCCTCCGGCGAAGCGTCCGGCGCGGGCGGAGCAACTGGATGGACTCGTCGGCCAAAGAAAAGTAACGGGGTTATTCTTTGGGGTCAACTCGCCGCAAAGACACCGTGGAGACCCGCGCCCGCAGAGCTCCTCCAATCCGGTGACTCTGGACTCGGGATTCTCAATTTGCTTCACTTTTTTTTTCTTTTTTTTTTTCTCCGGGTCTGGGAACGACCCGGCGTTGGGCGTGATTCAGCCGAAATTCCCATCCCGGTCTGTTCTATATTTACGGGCGGTACCAGGGAAAACTGGGATCAAAACAGTCATTATTGTACGTTCTCTGATGTATTATGAATGACCGACCTATTCATCATTTCACCGCCGAGCCCCTCTGGGACCCTCTTGAGGGGCCCCCCGAGTGGGTCCCCAGACCCCACGTCGAGAACCAAGCGCCCTGATTCATCCGCCCCCCCCACACCTCCCTTTCTTCCGGCTGCGGTGCCGCTCCTCCGCCACCAGTGGGCGCTGTCGCTCCAGTCAATCCCCGTTGCCCGTGACCCAGTTTCGCGGCCGGAAGGAGCCGCCAGTCGCAGGGGCGGAGGACGGAGCGGCTTCACCTCCACCTGAGCCGAGCAGCGCCTCGAGGACGAGACGCCGAGGAGCGTCGCGTCCTCAGCCCTTGCTTCTTTTTTTTTTTTTTATTGGGGATGTTCCGTGCTGACGACGGGAGGGGCGGTGGGGCGGTCTTTTTTTTCCGGCCCCGGGGAGGGTAACGGAGAGGGTGCGTTATTGCCGGCGTTTTGCACCGTGGGTTCCGGGGCGTTTTTTTTTTTTTAACGGGTTGCACCATCGTCGCCCCGCCAACCGCTACGGCAACGGCAACAAAGTGAAGCCGGTGTGTTGGGTGCACCGCGAGAAAGAGACGAGGTACGGATGGATGAAGAGGCTGGTCCTCTACGTTTCTAGTGGACGAGCATGAGGAGGAAGAGGAAAGAAAAGTCATTCCGAGGCCAGGAAATAGAATCAATGAATAAATTAATAAATATGCAAAAAATAACAAATGCAAATAAAATACACACACATATTACCAGAGTATAAATAAAAATTATTATGAGTAGTGCTAATAGTATCCAGCGGGCTCTTGGAATTTTAATTGATGATCAATTGAATAAAAACGGCTTTTCGCGGTTATCTCCCGATCACACTGCAATAAAACATGTCGACCTACTGCAGAGGAGCTATCTACTGATATTGAACATGGGGTCCGCGGTTAATTTCACCCGACCCAATTCACTTTCTGGCTGCGGCACCATTTCTAAAATTGGCTTAAAGCTCCCTCCACATTTGGAATGTAATTGACTTTACAAAATGATCTCGGCCCGCTCAAATAATCGCGATCGGGGCGATTATGCCGTAGTTGTGCCGGGTCTGTTATTTAGCACATCATAGTGGTAAAAACCACGCACGCACGCACGCGCGCGCACGCACGCACGCACGCACGCACGCACGCACGCACGCACGCACGCACGCACGCACGCACGCACGCACGCACAAACGCACGCACGCACGCACGCACGCACGCACGCACGCACGCACACACACACGCACACACACACACACACACACACACACACACACACACACACACACACACACACACTCTTGCACTGGTATCAAAGTGATGTCAAAGTAAATACACCCGGTAAGTGAGGATTCATGTTCCTGGTGCACTTCGTAGACCGGTCCTCACAATTGGAGTAAAACACACGCACACGCACACACACACACACACACACACACACACACACACACACACACACACTCTTGCACTGGTATCAAAGTGATGTCAGTGTAAATACACCCGGTAAGTGAGGATTCATGTTCCTGGTGCACTTCGTAAACCAGTCCTCACAAGTGGAGTAAAACACACACACACACACACACACACACGCGCACGCACGCACGCACGCACGCACCCAAGTGCAGAGACCTTCAGAGGGGCAGGTGCTCAACAAGGAAGTACCCAGGAAACTCAGCGCGTCGCACACTTTGTTTCCTGCGTCACGGTGGTATTTTCGTGCACCGCTTTGTGCCTTTTCTGCAACAATTCACGGCGGAAATGTCTTTATTTCCGAAAAAAAATATGAGTCCTCTGCTTCTTTCGTGTCTTTATTGGGGGGGGGGGGCAAGTGCACGTGTTCTAAATATTGAGGGGGGGGGGGACGTGATGTATCCTCTCCATCCGTTTCATCAATTTCACCTTTACAGGTGGAGCAACTCCACCAATGGGGGCGCGGTCAGGACGTGCACCTCGTGAATATTCAAATTCAAATGCGGCTGTTATTTGGGCTGACCGTATCTTCCTCCAAAGTTGCTGATTGACGTTCAAATTTTGAAAAACAAAAAACTAACAAAAAAAACAAAAAACAAACAAACGGACCAAAAAAACGCTCCGAACCGACCCAACTGACCCCCTCCCCCCTGGTCTGGTTGGGGACCCCTCCTTTACTCCATATTCAATACAACTGTTAACAACGGAAGCTCGATGCACGTTCACAAAAAAACGAACACACCAACAAACGCGGGGGGACCACGGGGACAAAGGGGCGTGCTGGAGGTGCACTTCCGACACACGCGCCCACACACACACACTAAATCATCCAGGTATACATGTTTAATCTCGGAAAACCCTTAAAAGCCCTATCAGTCGGGATAACGGGGGAGATAGGGATTACAGGTCCTTAAACAGTTTTAAAGTACGGACACATTTGGAGTTAGGGGTAGTTATGTAAGTCTATAAAACACCTTTAAATGCACTTGAAATGCTTCAAAATCTGGATTTAAAGCATAATGTCTCCCGGCAGTCTTAGCGTCCTATTAACGCTGCTGGGTGTGCGGTGTCGCGCGCGCGCACACACACACACACACACACACACACACACACACACACACACACACACACACACACACACACACACACACACACACACACACACACACACACACACACACACACACACACCCCTTGCCTGCGCTGGCACATTCCTCTGACACATGCCGCTGCCGACACATCTTTGTCGTCCTTGATCTCTCTCTCTCTCTCTCTCCCCCTCTCTCCCCCTCTCCCTCTCTCTCTCATTCCGTTCACGAGGGTGACATTTTTCTTCCTTATTCAGGCTCCACTCCACCCCTTTCTTTTCCCTCGCCGTCGGAGAGAGACGGAGAGAGCCTCAGACTCAGTGGGCAGCAGCGGGGAGAGCAGGGGAGGGAAGGACGAGCAACGGGGAGGGAGAGAGAGAGAGAGAGAGAGAGAGAGAGAGAGAGAGGGAGAGGGAGAGGGAGGGAGAGAGAGAGGGAGGGAGGAGGGAGAGTTATCTAACAGGATTAGAGAAGAACAATGGAGTGGAGAGCACTTAAAATACTCGTGGCATGAGCCCTCTCGCGGGCAGGGCGGGGCCAGGCAACAATAGCCGAATCAATCACTCTCCAGCCGCCCTCGCAGAATATATACTCTCCCTCTCTCTCTCTCTCTCTCTCCCCCTCTCCCTACCTCCCTCTCTCTCTCTCTCTCTCTTCTTCACAGCGCACCTATGTCTCTCGGTCATCCGCTATCCCGGTGCTCTCATATTTGCACGGAAGAGTGGCGAGGGAGCCACGTTAATAACACAGAGGTAGAGAGAACGAGAGAGAGGGAGAGGGAGGGAGGGCGGAAGATAGAGAGAGGGAGAGGGAGGGAGAGAGAGAGAGAGGGAGAGAGAGATAGCTTTAATTAACTTGGAAAAACAAGATGTTTCCACTGAGATGAACTGACACCACCGCTCCCATTTGGATGGAGGGACGCACAAAGGGGAAAGGAGGTGTAAAGGGGGCGAGGGAGGGGGAGGGGGAGAGAGAGAGAGAGAGAGAGAGAGAGGGGGGTGAGCACAGGAAGATGAAAGAAAGACGAGAGAAACGTCGAGAAAAGTGTATTACGGGACTGAGAGAGAGAGAGGGGGAAGAAAGAAAGAAAAGAGGGACAGAGATGGATGGATGGACAGAGAGGGAGGGAGAGACAGAGAGAAAGAGAGCGGGGAACCTGGCACTCATCGCTAGAACATTCCCGGGCAGCGTCGTTGGGGGAGGACGGATGATAGAGCGTCCACCCCACCCCACCCCACCCCAGCCCAGCCCCCCGTCTTTTAGGACTCGGTCAAGCCCTTAACCCCCCGGGGCGGAAAGACCGAGAGAGAGAAAGTAGAAGGGAAAGTAGAGGAGAAGAAGACATCGCGCCATCGGAGCAGCAAGGCCAGACGCCGGTTCATTTCAATTTTTTATTGTTTTTTGTATTTTTTTATTCCGAGTTGCCTTCCACGGCCTGCTGCACCGAGACGTCCAAAGCAAATATGAACAAATGTCCTCCCTGGTTCCATCTCTGGTTCCATCCCTGGTTCCATCCCTGGTTCCATCCCTGGTTCCATCTCTGGCTCCATCCCTGGTTCCATCCCTGGTCCAATCCCTGGTTCCATCTCTGGTTCCATCTCTGGCTCCATCCCTGGTCCAATCCCTGGCTCCATCCCTGGCTCCATCCCTGGCTCCATCCCTGGCTCCATCCCTGGCTCCATCCCTGGCTCCATCCCTGGCTCCATCCCTGGCTCCATCCCTGGCTCCATCCCTGGCTCCATCCCTGGTTCCATCCCTGGTTCCATCCCTGGTTCCATCCCTGGTTCCATCCCTGGTTCCATCCCTGGCTCCACGGGTTGGACGGGTTGAGAGAAATCAAACTTGCGGAACAACAAAGGACCGGTTCCGTCCGTAACCCTAACCCGCCCGTTTGAATGGAACTTTGGCCGCCTCCTGCAGGTCGACGAGTCCAAACATCGGTCGGAAACCCATCAGTCGACTGACATCCTTCAAGTCCGGCCTTGTTTTTTTGGCGGGTTCTTTTTCGTCAGTTGGTGTGCATTACAACACCAGGATAAAACCGATAGAAGCTCGCTTTTCTTCGCAGAAGCTGTTAAACTAGACGTACTTGTTCCAAAATCACTTCAAAGTGCACCTATTATGCACAACTCACCTTTCGGTGCTTAGGTGCATACATTTGGGTCCCTGATTGGCTACTACCACTACTAACACACAAACCGTGAAATGAGACATCACAGCCATTTTTCAGTGCGCAGCTCCTAAAATGAGCCCTACAGCTTTGCGTCTCAGTACTGCGTAGCCCAAACCAGGAGTGAAGCTCAAACCCCATTGGCCCAAAGAACTAGGGGCCTGGCTGCTCATTTCACAATTCAAGCTACACACACTGAAACAGCCTCTTTTTTTGCAACAGTCTGGGTTTAGTGGCATGTCACAATGGCGCGAATGCATAATCTGACTGGTATTTTCAGCAAAAAACATCAAAAACATGTTTTGGGGCCCTCAGAGAGCTATATTACCATGTGTAAAAAGGAGCATCAATTTCCTCTTTTGGAAAATAAACCCTTCAAAGTGAGACAAGCCCACGATCAGCTGGTCGGGGGGTTACTTTGTGGTAATGACAGCTGGCTGTACATAATCCTTGACTTATTTGTTGTTAGCCGTCGTGTTTTTGTTGACTTCTAGAATAAATATAAATGACTGATGGATTGATGTGCTGATTGATTGACTGGATCAATGAGAGCATTTCCAATCAGCGACGACTACTTTCTACTTTCGTGCGATTGGAAGGGATGCGTTTACACTCGCCCGGTGGTAGAAAGTCACAAAGTACAAGCATCTGTACTTGCTTAAGTATACGCAGCTTCAAAGACTTTTGACTTTTACTCGATTACGTTTCAAAGCATATCTGTACTTTGTATTTTAGTATTTATTTGTTTTATCTGGATATATATATACAGACATTTAGTTTAGGAAAATACAGATTTCTACCCGCTTCCATTTTTAAAATCGGGATTTATATTTATATCTATCAAAAGCAAGACGAATCATGCTGGATATGCTGAGCACTCTGGTACAGTCGTACTTCATGCCATATACTAAGTGCTTTTACTTTTAATACTTTAAGTACATTTAAGAGCTAGTACCTATCTACTTTTACTTAAGGAGAAACGTCACGACGGTACTTTCCCTTTGACGAGAGCCATTTTGCGCCCGGGTATTTGTACCATGACTTGAGAAAAACCTCGGAGTACTTCACCCACCACTGTAGTCGCCCGTTAAAATTACAGATTTGCGCTGGGTGCCTGACGCGCACAATGAGTGCAAACAAGGTCTCTGGAGCCGCCGCCGCCGCTGCCGCTTCTCCCTTTTTTATATCGCATAACAAACATGTGACGGCGGCGGGAGGGAGAGAGAGAGAGAGATAGAGAACTCTCCAGCCTTTGTAAATAGGGCACATTTGAATATTTCACGCGCAGCTTGCGTTTATGGAGCGCTCCATTCCTTTTGAAACACCAGCCCTTCAGAAAATGGGAAGAAAACAAGGGATGGAGGAGGAGGGGTGGAGGGTGGAGGCAAATATATGAAAAATGGAGAAATAAACAAGAACACTGCTGTTTCGTGTCAACCATGCATGGCGGATTCCTCGCTGCCTTCCTTCCTTCCCTCCCTCCCTCTCTCCTTGTCGGAACGCGTCCTTGCTTATGATGTAAGGCGCGAATCGCAACGATGACGGCATCACACCGGAAAGCAGAAAATAACCACGGCTCGGCCGGAACGCAGGGGGAACAAGGGGAGCGAGCAGAGCAGGGGCTCCTGGGATCGGGCGGCACCACCTTTCGGGGAAAATAAAGAAAAGAAAAGAAAAGGATAGCTGCGGTAAGAAACACCTGGTGAGGGTATAGAGACAGCTGCAGATGGAGACCGTCACCAGTCGTTCACAGCTGGAAGAGAGACAGCTGCTCGAGGAACGCCCCGTGGTCGGGGGGAGGAGAGAGAGAGGGAGCGAGAGATATAATAATGCCACGTCCTGTAATAACTTGCCAAAATACTTATACTATACTCTGTGGTCAGTTGATGGTGATTGGTCCGTGATGGCAACCTGCCGTCCCTTATTTCTAAATAAAGACCGCCGAGCTCTTGATAGTGACCGTTGCAAGGGGCAACCACTTCTCTGCCTCGTTTGACGTTCCCCGTGTCACTACAGGCTATTGCCACATGCTAATGCCGGCTAGTGGCGCCATCTTGTGACGTGACATGGGAACTACAGCGGGAGGGATGAACGTGGAGACGTCCGACTTCACATAGATTGACAGTAATTAGGCTCGTCACCGCAGGGAGAACAGTTTTCCTACGTGGCCGTGGAACTATTTTTCTGACCGGAAGCTCTTAGACGCTGCACACTCGTTAAAATCATTAAAACCAATGTGACGTCTCAACGTTTTCCTGTGCTCAGCGCGTAGCCGTGTAATAAACGCCATGACGAGCGGCCACGCGGTCGTTATCATTCATCATTTTTATTATTATTATAATTATTATTATTATAATGTAATTAACAGCCTTCAGAGTGATCCCTGATCCAACAGTGAGGAGTCAATCTGCGATAATGACCGTCTGGCTGTACGTTACCACTTACTTATTTGTTGTTATAATGTTGCTATGACATGTTGTTTTACCTGGCCGCCTCACAAGGAAAAGAAGTATCGATGAATTGATCGATTGATCGATTGACTGGGGGGACGGACTGGACGAATAGATGGATGAACCAGGGGGAGGAGAGGACGGCGAGAGATGACTCCAAAGGAGGTAGTGTAGTAGGATGGGGTCAAGGGCACAGCGCCACACGGCGCACACACACACACACACACACACACACACACACAAACACACACACACACACACACACACAGATCTGAGGCTTGTGATGGAGCGCAGGGCAGTGCCACCTGCACAGTACTGTCATATTACTAAAGAGAGAGAGGGAGGGAGAGAGGGGGAGGAAGAAGGAGAAATAAATGTCACCGGAGAGGGGGAGAGCGGCTGGGGGGGGGGGTGAGATGGAGAGAGAGAGAGAGAGAGAGAGAGAGAGTGAGGGAGACGAGTAGAGGCGAGGGAAAAGGGTGGAGTGGGAGGGATGCAGGGGAAGGCAGATTAGAAAATTTTCGGATGAAAGAAAAAGTAAATAACGGTTGTAACCTGAAAAAAGGATAGGAGAGAGCGAGAGGGCGAGAGAGGGAGGGAGAGAGAGGGAGGGAGGGAGGGAGAGAGAGAGAGAGAGAGAGAGGGAGAGAGAGGGCGGTGCTGTGATGGGTTGGAGAGTCGCATTGAGAAAGTGAAGGAGAAAGAGGAGAGAGCGAGTTTGAAAAGAGGAGCGTTTAGACGAGGAGTGTTCACCTGGTGTCAGTCAATCAGGAGGGGCAGGCGAGAGAGAGAGAGAGAGAGAGGGGGGGGGGGGGGGGGGGTTGAGGAGCCTGCGCAGGAGAGAGACAGAAATTCCTCCCCCGTCCTCCAGGGATGGGCTGCAAAACAAACAATCCCCGGAAAAGAAACAAAAGAAACATAAGAAACCTTGACAAGTGAGATAGAGCGAGCGAATGTGAGAGCGGAACGAGAGAGCGAGAGAGAGAGAGATTTCGGGGAGAGGGTGAGGGAGAGAGAGTGAGGGGGAAGAGAGAGAGAGAGAGAGAGAGAGAGAGAGCAGCGGGAGCAGATTAGACAAAGGCTTCGGCAAAGGAGTTCAAAATGCCGCGGCCCCGGATCACAATTATCCTCGAAAGCGCGGTAGGGATGGCCGGGGCGAAAGAAGGAGGGAGGGAGGAAGGAGAGAGAGAAATGAAAGAAATAAAGAAAGGAAGAAAGAAAGAGAAGGGAGAAAAAAAGAAAAAAAGAAACAAAAAACAAACGACAACAAACACGAATACAGGAAGCGGCGCAATCGATGAACCCCGAATCAGGTCGGGGGCGCAGGTAGACGTCGCCCGTCGACCACTTCCCATTATCAACACGTGCGGCGTTAACGCCTAATTAATGCAGATCGGCAAATGCCAAACCGCATGAAATGCCGTGATGGGGATTAGCTCGTAGCACAACAAACGCGCCCTCTATCTTTCCCCCCCCTCCCTCCCTCCCTCCCTCCAGCCCTCCCTCGCTCCACCCGTCCGCCCCTCCACCCCTCCTTCTCGCTGATTAGGAGTGGAGTCGGCACTGGCACTGCAAATCGACGAGTCTCCGAGTCACCTGATATTATTCGCCTCTCTCTCCCCCTCTCTCCCTCTCTCTCTCTCTCTCCCCCTCTCTCCCTCTCTCTCTCTCCCCCTCTCCTTCCAGTGCGCCGTCCTTAATGAAGACTCCCCCTCTCTCCGCTGTGCCGGCGCCGCCGTCCTCCCGGCCGCCGCCCCGATTCCGCGCTGATGGATGAGCGGCGCGACGGGCGAGGGGAACGCGGCTCATTAGAAGCGGCTTTCGCTAATTGGTGGGGGTTCCGCCGGTGCAGGGCGAAGGGTGCGCCATTCCACAGGACTTTCGCGGCGCGAACGAATCCTCTAAGTCGGGTTCGACCGATTTTAGTTGTTTTTTCACCGTTTTTAGGGGCCCACGCCGAGACCGATGTTTGTTTGTCTGAGGCTGCCGATACCGATATTCTGTGCCGAGAAATAAAAAAAAAAATAAAAGAAAATTCTTAAAACGGGTAATAATAATTCCAGCCGCCTTTGAGTGAAGAATCCTCCTCCTTTTATATCATTTTCATAAATAGAATGTGCAAAGAAAATAAAATAGCATTTGCAAAAGAAAAAGCAAAGTGCACGACGGCCGCAATCAGACCGATCAGCCTCCGAAGAGATTTCTGTCCTTTTCACACACTCCTTCTACCTCCCGGGGAACGACAAAAGAGATCGACCGGACCCAACTTCTGAGAGACGAGGGAGTCGCTCCGGCGAGAGAGTGGATCTTTGAGTCGCAAACTGAAACTAATTACCGAGAGCCCGGGCCAAGGCCGGACCGGACGGGGAATTTGGCGTAAATCACATCGAATGTGACCGATTCACACTTCCCATTCCGCCCAAATCAGCCGCTCCGACAGAATTAAAAGGCACACCCGCGGGAATTCCAATCGCCGCTCACTCTCGCCCGACTCCTCTGGCCCCCGCCCCCGGCTCGGGGAGCTCACCGTGCGTTCGGAGCGACTGAACCAAACGAGAAACCGAGACTCGGAAAAATGGAGCCGCTCCTTTTTTTTTTTTTTTTTACCGAGCGGCTCGTCAAGAAGCGGGTCTGGCAAAGAGAGTGGGACCTTTCATCGCCGCCCGCCGCGGAACTCGTACGCGCATTGAGCAAACACAATCAGCATGCAGCCCGGCCCTCTGTGTGCCGGACACGCGGGGGTGAAATTGTTTTTGACCTTCTCGTCTTAATCCGGCTCAGAGTTGTGCGGTCGTTGGCACTAGCCCAAAAAACAAAGAATGTAACGATGGCTCATTACTAACTCAAATGCATCAAACATGCAAAACTGCATCAAAACGTGGGCCGCATCTGTCCTGCAGGCCCCCGGTTGAGCCGCCCCGGCGGATACTAAGATGTTTAGGTGTTCATGTAAAAAGGCAGCACCGACACAAAACTTTCACGCCCTGAATGCAAAAGTTAGGGTTACGTGTATGTTCATGTGTATCCATGAAATTGTCACTGTTCGTGCCATTTCACATCGTATTTAATTTCATGGATAAAAATAGCGACCCTTTTGCGCGTCAAGGTGTTGACGCACTGTAAGGTTTGCATCACTGTGTTCAGGCTACACTTTGAGAGACACCTGGGAATTGATTTCCACCGTTGGCTCGTCTCTTTCGGCGCCAACGTTCTCCAACAATTATCATGATTTTGTAGTCAGCCTCCACCCTATTGATTGCTCGCGATGCCAACAATGCTGCCAATTAGCTAATGGCTGACAGTAAGGCAGAAAATCCAACCAATTTGCTTCGAACCTAATTCTTCATATCTGCAGTTTAAATATGCACAGAAGAAGGGGGTGAAAACACATAATGAGCCCAGTGGCTCATTTGCAAGAGCAAGTGACAGTGACATGTGTCGTAATAGTGCATGAAAGGACTCTGGTTTCGGTTAAGTCGTTTTACGGCAGCGCCGTGGCTGTGTGGAAAAATACCCAGAGCCGAGGAGAGAACTTTGGATCGGGAGGAAGTACATTAGGTGGAGAAACCTAAGTGTGTAAATGAGCGGAGAGTACATTCATTTAAAAAACGGCGACTCCAGAGGCGCGAATAGAGCTCCATGACGGCCTGTCGAGGGCCGTCTGGTTAAGGTAACTGGGCTCGAGCCAGTACTTTTCATATCCATGCCTCTGTCCTGCGGGCCTCCCTGTGGCAGTCGCTAGTTGACGGTACAGGACTTGTTATTGTGGCAGACCTCCTTGGGGCATCCGGATCACATGTCCAACCGCAGAGGGCCCAGCGAGAGGCTCAGTGCGGACACTATGTCAAGTGTTTGTGCGGCTGCGGGAAGTGAGTGGGCGAGGAGGGTGCGGTAGTCTGGATACAGTACTGCAGCTGGTAGATTCTGCATTTGTCTCGGGTTGGAGAGTGAACAGGCTGCTGTCAGGATGGAACTGCAGCTATATGCCGTCATGCCGTGAGGGTGTTTGAAAGAAAGGAGTGTAACTGCAGCAAGGAACCCCCACCTTCCCTGGGAAGGAGGATGATTGCATCCCACTGACACAAACTCGTGACACAAACTCCATGCTCTCATTAAACTGCTTGAGTGAGTTTATAAATTTAGACAGCACTCCTATTTATTTCCGGTGGTGTACGCAGGATTGTTCAAACCACGGTTTCAAAGGCTTTTGTCAGATCTATGAATGCAACGCATACACCGATCAGCCACAACATTAAAACCACCACTAATTTGAACTTGAATAACCACCGATATTGTGTAGCTCCCCCTCGTGACGCCAAAACAGCTGTGACCCGTTGAGGCATGGACTCAGACCTCTCAAGGTGTTCCGTGGTATCTGGCACCAAGAAGTTAGCAGCAGATCCTTTCAGATGCTCCATTGGATCGGTCCCTAACCCCGCTGATGTAGAAGAAAAAGGTGATTCATCAGACCTCCACCTTCTTCCATTGCTCCAAGGTCCAGTTCTGACGCTCACGTGTCCATTGTAGGAGCTTTCAGAGGTGGACAGGGCTCAGCATGGACACTGTGAGCGCTCTGCAGCTACACAGCCCCATACGCAGCAAGCTGTGATGCACTGTGTGTTCTACACCTTTCTATCACAGCACCATTCACTTGTTCACCAGTCTGTGCGACAGTAGCTCTTCTGTGGGATCGGACCAGACGGGCTAGACTTCACTCCCCATGTGCATCAATGAGCCTTTGCCGTCCATGATTCACCGGTTGTCCTACCTGGGTCCAATTTCCGTAGGTACTAACCACTGCATACCGGGAAGAGCCCACAAGACCTGTGGTTTTGGAGATGCTCTGACCCAGTCGTCCAGCATCACAAGTTGTCCCATTTTTCATGCTTTCAACACATCATCTTCAAGATTCAAGAGAACTGACTGTTCACTCGCTGCCTAATACATCCCACCCCTTGACAGGTGCCACTGGAATGAGATGAGCAATGTTATTCACTTCACCCGTCAGTGGTATTAATGTTGTGGATGATCGGTGTAGCTCTTCTCTTTGTTCGCTGCGTATCGCCTGGATTTGGCATGTGACAAAATAATATCAGAAGTACTCGAAGTCTTTTCTGAAAGCATAAAGTGTGCCGCTGTTGATGTCAGTGTAGCTCTGTATTTCCTGTGCTTCCTGAGGCATCAGAGTTTTGCATGCGTCTGAGTTTTGACTGCGAAGGCTTTCCGCTGTGAAAGGAAGGGTAGGGTACGGTGAGTTGGAGGGATGAGCGCCGTCCTCCTCGCCTCTCCTCTCCTTTGAGTTGAACCAACAGTTTCTGAGGGAGCCTGGAGGCAGCGCTGAACCCACTATGGTTTGCTACTGTAACGTTCCTCGTTGGAGGGGCGGTCATTGGACAGATGGTCACCATCCGGGGAGCAGGCCACCCACGACCTGCTCCTGTCACTCATCATCCCGTCGCCAAAGGACTCTGTGGTGCATAGTTCCCTCCTCCGCAGCCTCAACAGCGGGGAAGCTCAAGACGATGGTTCGAGGGGCGGGGTCGCAGGCGGCGAAAGCGATGAGGCCGGCCAGTGCGCGCCCTCGACACGCCAGCACCGGTCGCTCCTTGTGCGGAGCCTCCCCTTCGAGGTTACCGCCCTATGGGGAACCTCGAGGGGGAGGCTGTGGCCGGTGTCACTCAGATCGGCGGGACCCCGAAACGCTTTCCACCACCACCACCACCACCTTACGTCCATAGCCATGCGCACGCCGAACGTACGCACGCGCACGTACGCAGGAAAGAGCCAAAGGCAAAAAGTAAACTGTGATGCACTTGATAGCTGAGGCCGTTTGTCCACATTTTGGAGTGCTGCAGCAAAGGGGAGCGTATCCCCGTCTGAAGGCGCTGCTCTTCCTTATTTATGTCTACTTTAACGCCTTGATGCTTTTCCACAGGACCAGAGGCGCACACCGCCTCCATGCCCAGATTCTGTCAACACACAAGCACGTTCACACATTCGCTGTGTGCTACTTCAGATCTATATATATATATATATATATATATATATATATATATATATATATATATATATATATATATATATTTTTTTTTAACCAAGAATGGCATGGAAATCAATGCGTTCTGTTTTCTAGTTTGATTGAGGGATTAAATATAACATATTTTTTTGCATGGCTGATTTACAATCCTAACTCAGCTACTCTGGACCCCAAAGGTTTGTGTGTGTGTGTGTGTGTGTGTGTGTGTGTGTGTGTGTGTGTGTGTGTGCATGCGTGCGTGCGTGTGTGTTTGTGTGTGTGTTTACAGAGTTGATCAGGACCATGTGCTGAGGGGGTATCGAAAGTGCAGGGAAAAGGATGGACAAACAAATTTATGTGCACACAAACACAAACAAACACACACACACACACACACACACACACACACACACACACACACACACACACACACACAGACACTTCACTATCACGGCATACTTTGACTTTATGACCACCGCCACGCCCACTCTGCAGATTTACTGTGCGATGACCCAGAAAAAAAATAAACAACATTTCATTTATTTGATGAGGAGGAATCAATAAATTCAGCATCGACTGGACTGCGATTGTCATGTACCTTGTAGTATTAATAGCAGCGGGGTGTGTGTGTGTGCATGTGTGTGTGCGTGTGCGGGCGTGCGCGTGCGTTGCATGCCGATTGCCTTGGACCGGAGACCCAGTTAATGGCTGTAATATATTCCGGCGCATCAAAGGCTCCAAGTTGAGCGCTTTAAAGGAGCTCGTCACTATTGATTTTAAACGCCGAGCGGCTTCCCGGGTTCATTAGACGGAGGCTCCGGTCCGATACGTTTAGCAGCAGCGGGACGGCAAACAACGGAGAGCTTGAGCACTTTTGTTTAGAGCGAGGAAAAAAAATAATGTTTTAATCCTTCATTTCGGGGTGGGGGGGGGGTGGGGGGGTGGTTGTTTGTTTGCTTTGTTTTGCATATCTCGCTACAAGCTACGACTAATGAATGCTCCACAATTGATTGCATTTCCAGAGGCCTTTTCACAATTAATATGGATTTTAATTGGGAGAGGAAAAGTGACTCGAGTCGCCGCATTACAATAAAGAGGTTTTTATCAGCCGCCCCTGCGAGGGGGAGAAGCCAGATCCATCCGCGCTGCCTTTGAGTCCTTCCCCAATTGTCAAAACAAGAAGAAGGAAAAAAAAAAAACAACTCATGAATAATGCATTTGTTTGTAGGGCTTGTTTTGGTGCAGCGGGTGCAGCGGGTGCAGCGCGAGCGAGCGCAAACCGCGCCGAGGATTGAGCCGTCTCCGGACGGCGCGCGCGCCGCGTCCAACAATCGCTATCTTGGAAAAATTCGCCCCGCCGGTTTATCGGCGGCACATGACGTAGTTAACACTCCGTCGCCAGCTCCGGGAGCGGCCCGCCGCCGGTGGGGCGCTTTTTATTGGGCTGGTAGAGCAGCCGGACGAGCAGAAGTGCCAACATCAGTATGTGCAATCAATATCTCATTAAGGAGACTGTTTGGAGTTTATGTTTTGTCACTTTGCATTCTCCGCACACACACACACACACACACACACACACACACACACACACACACACACACACACACACACACACACACACACACACACACACACACACACACACACACACACACACACATCAACACACACACGCGCGCACTATCAAGCCGGTCGCTCCAAGCCCTTGGCCGGTACAGCGCGGTGGGTGTGCGATACCGGAAAATGGAGACGCACAGATGTCTGCACACGCTCCACTCCGAAGTCCATCACGCCGCGATACCATCAGCAGTTTAAAAACATCTGGGTGGAGGCAGAACAACCCCCACCTCCCTCACCGCCCCCCAGCCGTCCAACCCACCCAATTTATTTTTTTGCTCTCACATCACATCCTGTTTCGCATACTTTTAGCAGAGAGGCAACTCGGAGGCACTCGACAGCTTTTGGTGCCGGTACATTGGGAGATAATGCGAGCTCAGCCCGGGGGCAGAGGACGGCCGCGAGGCTGGTCTTGTCACTTCAGATAAGGCGGAGGAAACAGGGAATGTGCTCCGTGGCTGAGGGACCGGGGCTACGCGCTCGCCCGGGCCACTCGGACGAGCCGATGCCCATCGCTCCGTAGATCCCAAAACCCGAAAGCCACCACCCCCACCCGCCAGCCCCACCACCCCCCCAGACGAGCTTAAAAGGCCGCCGCCCCGGCCGCCTCCGCCCGACTTTCTGGAGCGTCGCTGTGCGGTAAACACCCACGAACAGCAAGAGGCCCCCCCGGGGGTCAAAGGTTTAATAAGTTCAGAAGTCCTTAGATGCAGGAATTCCCCTCGTTAGATGTCGCCCCGACGCCGTTCGACTTCCACGCTGGCTTTGACTCCCCTCGACCTGCGACCGCTGCCAGGCGCCCCACGCCGGTCGCACGTGCTTATGATCAGCAACAAACAATTTGCATCGCCCAACATTAAATTCATCTCGTATGGATAAATGCGGCTCGTTTATCATTGTGCCTTGAAAAACTCGGTTCATAGCAATCAACCCCGAAAAAAACAGACAAAATGAAAAATAATTGCTTTGCATTTTCCTTGGATCCAGGCGGTATAGCACGAGTACATTGCTGATTATTGATTTTGTTTTCTGTTTTATTCTATTTTTTATTTTTTTGCGCAGTGTCGCCGTTGTTCAGGGGTGCTGATAAAACTAATAAAAATACCGCGCCGACGAGCGGTGTCTCGTGCAAGCTTTGAGAAGAGACCATTTTCCCTTTCCCTAAAAGCCTCTCCCCCCGAGTCGTTAAAAGGGGGGCGCGTCCGGCCACGCTCCATCGAATCCGTCTTCAAAGAGTCGTCATTGGCGGGCGGTGCCGCTCTGCCCCGTGGCAAACACCGGGGCCCGGGTCCAAAGGTGCCCTTATCGGTGCTCACACGGAGGTAAAGAGTCACATCTACTATAATTACCAGCATCTAAATCCCCGGGGATTACAAGCCTTTTATTATTCCATTTAGCCCGTGTGTGATCCCATCAGTGAGATTTGGGTTGTAACTACTGCTGCTAATCTCCCCAGAAGGCAGTTTGTTCCCTGATCTAAATGATAAACGAGCTAATTTATTAATGAACGTCATTTTTATTTATTTATTTATTTATTTATTTAGAATCAATTATCTTTTGTACGATTTTCTTGCCCTTCGACCGAGACGGGGGGTTTCGGGGGCGGCTTTCGACTCGGATTTCGGCTGTTGGATTTTTGCGGCTTCGGGAAAGTGGGGAGGTGGCTTTGATTCACTATGACCCAAAGTTTCTCCTCAAATGTACTATTTATTCACTGAAAATCATTTGATTCCCAAATGTCTGTAAAGCACTCTGAGCTGCAAATTCTGCATCAAAGGTGCTATACAAATAGTTTATTATTATTATTATTATTATTATTACTACTATTACTACTATAATTATTAATATTATTACTTTTATTATTACTATTATTATTATTATTATTACCACTATTACTATTATAATTATTAATATTATTACTATTATTATTACTATTATTATAATAATAATAATTAATTATTATTATTATTATTATTACTATTATATTATTAGTATTATTACTATTATTATTGCTACTATTATTATTATTTTCACCTGATTGCAATTATTTGAGCTGACTGCCATCGTCAAAATTATGAGATTCTTACAATGTTCAATTGGGGGAGTTTCCATCCAGTTGGGTTGAGGTTAATTGACTTTTGACTTTATCTCCAGTCCATTAGGTACGGCTGCCACCATTGTGAAATTCGGGATTAATATAAATAATTGTGATGACCAATTTAATTGTCTTTTTCGTTCATTTTATGCCATAGTTACGCCATTAGCAGTGCAATAATGTCTGTTTGTGTGTACATATTGGTGGACAGTACTGCAACTGAAGCTTATTTTGTAAGCAATCAATCCACCAATTTATTGGTTGATAACTCAAAACTATCGTTTATCGTGCAAAAATTGAAAGTGAACTGGAGCTTACAGTCTGCAGTCAAAGCAATAACAAACTATTAAAAGCCCGGCAAACGGCAACAGGCAGCGACAAGAATAACCATGAATAATAAAACTAGTGAAATTGCAAATTAAACAATGAGATATATTCAATAAAGTGATTTCTACACTGCAAAGCACCTCCTCCGCCCTCCACACACCGAGCCACGTGAACACCAACACAAAAAGGGAAAAGATAAAACGAACACAAAGTGCATATGGCCCGGGGCGGCCGATGCAAGCATGCGGCGTTCTTTCGGTAGAAGTGCTTCAAATGGCAAAAAAAAAAACCCAAGTAATTAAGAGCGTTGCATTGCCGTTCCCTTCATACACACAATTCGACCGACTTCTCCCGGAACAAAAGTTTGCGGATGCAAAGCGATCCGCTTGAAAGCCGGGAGCCACTCACCCGCGATCATCTGGTGGAGGCAGCACCCGACTCACTTGTTAATTGGATTATTTGTGAATTAGGCTCCCAATATAACACTTTACACTTCCACCGTTTGACGCGCTTCCATCTATTCCTGCAACAAAGCGGAAATCAAACAAACCTGAAATAGCGGAACGCCACACCGGGCAGAAGCGCGGATTCCGGAAAAACAAAACAAAACCTGACAATGTTTTGTACTTGTATTTGCGATTTAAAGAGTGCAGAGCCGGAACAATGTGGAGTACGACAACATGCCAAGCAAGAATATCCAAACGGATGCCTTCCCGCCCACAACCATCCAACACAAGTAGGTCAAAGAATCCCAGTCGTACGATCCGTCAAATCTTTACGATCCATACAATTTTCAATATGACTAAAGGGGGACGTTGCGGCGTCTCGGCGATCAAAGCGGCGGCCCGTCATCCCTGAATTGACGAAACAAACGTGGATGCGGGGGTATCGACTTTGACGGCAAACACTAAGTGCTCTTCTCCCGTTGATCAAACCCGCTGTTCAAAGTCCAGCTTTCGGCAGCAAGTTGCCATGATGAAAAGAGAAAAAAAACAAAAACATTCCTGTCTTAAAATGTCAAAATGAGATGCGGCGCACACAATAACACCTGAAAACGCCTGAAAATGTAGTATTTTTTGCACTGAACTTGACTAAAAATGTAATAACTTAACCAATAATGTGATAAAATGTCCTGAGTGATATTATAACAACATTTTTACCCATAATTTAATACCTTTTAACATTATTGGGAATTTATTACATTTTCGGGTGGGTCATATTCTTTTTTTCAAAACTGATGTCATCATTTTGACGGATAATGCAATAATGAAAAAGGTGTTTTTGGTGCTTTTTTTTTTTTTTTTTTCCCGGAAATGTAAAGTGTGCAAGTACACAACATATTTAATACTGTCATGTTAGCCTACTGAAAACACTAACATTTGACACTGATTTCAAGTTTGGCAAAATGTAAGCTCGAGGTTTTGTGTAGAATTTGACATTTACAACCGATGGCAAGTCGTTAGGGTCACGTTGTTATCGGGCAAAGACGCATTCAACTAAAATCCCTATCATTGGGAAATGAAGCCGCCCGTACCCGTGCTGTTTTGGTCCTTGAGCAAGGATCGTCCCATGCACCGGGGTGGATGTTCACGTCGACACCATCAGAGGAAGGCGGCTCACGTTACGCAAGCGAGGGACGGAGGCAAGGCAGTCGATTCGACCTCCATGAAATGCTCTTTGTCATCTGAGTCATCTGTGATTCTTATTGAACAAAGTGTCTCTGTTGCCTCGCCCTGAACTCATGAAACGTCTGCAATCGTAGAGGGTTTCAAATCGAATTCTAAGTCAAGAAAATTTTTGACCTTGATACTTAAAGCGGCAACGTGTAACTTTTTTTTTTTTTAAACCTTAAAATAACAGCTTCAAATTCATTTTGATGGTTCTGGCTTAATATAGAGAATAGCACCTCTTCCATTCCTCCCCCCGAACACCTGTTCGCACACTATGCAACGTCTGTGTTCGGGTACGAAACCGCGGGAAAAGTGTGTTACGCTTTACGCCGCCTCCTTGATGTTTGGCCCCGGTAATGTTTTTTTTTTTTGCCTGGTAAAATAAAAAAAACAAAAAAAAAAACAACAACAATTAATTATAAACTTGCCGGTCAAAATGGCCGGTAATAATGCGCAAACAAAACTGGGTGAGACATCTGGTAGGGAGCCCCGTCCCCCCCCCCCCTCCCCGAGTCCCCAGACTGAGCACTCAGTCCACGGCTCCGGGAAGCGGCGAGGTCGGCGCAAGGCGGCGCTGTAGCCCGGATGTACATTATACTTACGTTTGTAACGCAAACCGTCATTGAAACGTGACCGATAAGGTTTCCAATTTGTCCGGCAAAATAAATGATTCTCGGACACCCGGCCGAGTTTTACGACATTGGCGTAAAAGTGCAATTGCGCTCAGAAGCCGTAAGCGCCGAATCCCAAACACCAAAATTGACACATTTTCATTGAACCACTGAAAATGTAATAAATTCCCAATAATGTAAAAAGGTATTGCATTATAGGTTAAAATGTTATTACAATATCCGTTATTACATTATTGGCTTTTATTACATTTAATCAAGTTAAGTGCAAATTGCATGACTTTTTCAGGATTTTTTTTACATTATTGGATGCCACAGTACACGAGATATCACCGACTTATACTAAAAATGGAGAATTCCAAGGAATAATGACGGGGACCGCAGTTGCAAATATTGTCCCATCCAGGGCCGACTCTTCCCATCGGCGACCAACTCGGGCGCTTTCCCGAGGGAGGCGCGGAGAGGTGGCGATCAGGGTGCAGTTTTGCCACCCGTCTCCCTCACCGATGGTGCCGACGACGCCTGCGGCGCGCCGGCGATGGGGCTCCCACGGTACCAACCCGGGTGCGATCAGCGCGTCTGAGCGGTGTGTTTTTCCTCTACACGTAGGTCATTTGATTTCAGCCGATGTCCTTAGCGGAGCAGCGCACGCAACCAGCACCGTGCGTATTGGGGTCACTTCCCCATCACCACCTCCGCCGACGGTTCGCCTTGATCGGCAAAATGGCCTGAGCTGGCCCGGGTCCCACCCGCTGTTTGCTCGTCGCCGAGACCTTACATTGAGCCTGTCTTGTTTATGTGGCACGCCAAGTCATTCACAATTGATGGCGCCCGCATGCGGACACGGCCCGGTGGGGGGGGAAAGGTCAGCTGTTATCCAAATTGTGTTGGTTTTGAAGCGAATTGCATCAGACTGAAGATTGAAATGCCGTCACCTCGCCGCTGGATCCTCCCCCCCCCCCCCCATCGCTGAAGATTAGCGATGAGGCCGTCAAGCAGGATCGATTAGTCAAAGGGAAGGTCAACAGCTGCAGCGGAGGCACCTCAGGTAGCACTCCCGGTGCCTGGCCCTCATTTTGAGGAGGATAAATAATAATAATGGAGGAGGGGGGCGGTAGTTTTATGGACATATGTGTTGACAGATTAGAAACGCAGGGCGGGAGAGGCCGGAAGCCCCAGATGTCGGCTGGAGGTGAAATGGTGAAATGGGGTTGGCGGTTTCAAGTCAGCATCGGATGATCTATTGGATGATCCATTGGCTGGCTCATAAAAGTGACCATTGGAAAGGCGCTAAAAGGTCTGCAGTAAGACATGGGCACGAAAAAAACACATAAGCTTGTTGATTAAAATATCAAAGCTGATGAAAGCTGCTAAGCTGTAAATTGTGCCTATTGTGTTGATGTTAGCTGCTGGGACATTGCAATTTCCCTGCTGTGATTGATAAAGAATCTATCTATCTATCTATCCATACAGTAAATCTAAAAAGTAGGTCTCCAGCCGCTTGCTTTTAATCTTTTATTGCACCTGTGTCTAAATAAAGGCCTTTTAACCATGTATTTCTTGTCAGTTGGTCGGAGCAACAAATGTCTATCTTGAAGACCTCGAGACCTTTCTTCCAGAGATCCACCCAAGAAGCGTCCACAAGCGTTTCCCCCCCCCCCGATTATTCCAACCCGAATTTAGAACAATATTTGGTTAATCTTGGCTGAATCTGAATGCATTTGTACAGTTATTTGTCAACGGGGGTATTATTTTGAAGGCTGCAACAGGAAGGTCAATGGCCCCTCGCTGCTGGCAGCGTTATGACGCAGGCGCCACGGTTTAGGTACCACGCTGTTTAATCACATGGGCGCTCACAAACTGTGATGACTCTGTTTTTCGGCTCGTGATTCATAGTATTATTTCCTGAGCTGGAATTTTAATCAGCAGGCCTAACAGCGGCCATTCTGACAGCTCACCTCACACAAACACCAAAAAAAAAAAAAAAACACCTTTCCTATTTTCTGTTTTCCCCCTTCCGTTGTTTGTTTCCTGTCGGTGCAGTTTTTTTTTTTTGTTATTTTTTTTTTTTTTTTAAATGCTGTCTGATGGACTCAGATCATCAGAACGAAGGCCCCCGACTAACTCCCCCTCCCCAAATGTATTCACGTTCAATAAAAGCCATTCATCAATTTAAACTCAATTTGCTCCACCTGAAGGGAACGTGAGCGACTCTGGCAGTGGGCGTGAAGAACAGCCAGAAGGGAAAAAACAAGCAGAGACCATAACGGTTGGGTGTGGCAGCCGTTGTGTAGGTGTTCTGACCTGTAGTTCAGGTGTTGGCCGCTAGTCGACTTTGTCTTTGCTTTGAAAGTTACTGTTCAATAAGGACGATGTTGAGGCTAAAAGGGGGGTATTTAGGGCAGGTATTTTGGGCCCAATGAATGGTGGGGGTTGAAGTTCCCAATGCGGCAGGGGGCGTTTTTTGTTTCGTTCAGTAAGGAAATTAATAGTTGGCGTACAGTCGCCACAAACTGGATTCTACTTCTCCGGCATGGCCGGAGTGCCCAGAACCCGACACTTTGAGCTGAAGGCACCAGGCGGAACAATGTTGACCACCGTGAGACCCCACCACGCCAGGTCTTTGTGACGGACCACATCTCACAAGCCTACAACGTTAAACTGCCAGGAAGACGCTCTGCCGCCTCCCGGCAACACCCGATGAGAGGATCCTCACCAGAGAGGAAACCACTTTGTGTCCCGCAAGGGGTCAGTCGGTTGTAAAACTCTGCAAAGCCTTTTCTTGGTCATGTGAGGTCAACACCGGGGGCAGGGCTGAGTAAAGTCATGAAATCTGCAGGAACACATTCCTTTAAAAAAGTTTCCATCCATTAATCGACGTAACCGGAATACAAAATTATTTCACTCCAACTGATGAGAGTCCGAAGGCGTACAGTACCAGATTGAGTTTTTAAGGAGTTGTCGGTCAAATGTGTTTTCACCGTGGACCTCTACCGCCATCACGTGCCGGGATGAGAGGCTCTTTCACCCCCCCTGTCCATTGATCAATATGTTAATTTGTTGTACTCAAATCAAGTATTGTATGTTGATATGATTCCTGTGTAGTAGGTATTCATTTGTTATGTCACGTCGTCAATAATCAATGCTTTTTGTGGATTTATTACAAATATCATGTTGTAGTGTTTTTCGTGTCGGGATGTTCGTTTTATTATATTTTTATATATTTTTTGATATCACTGTTAAAAGTTTATATATATAAATATACTCTATATAGATTGTTTCAAGTCCATGAATTGACGACGATGGAAGTCGCGAGTATTCCGTGTAAACTATCAAGGGGTCTCTGCGCGACACGGCCCCGTCTTTTCTGATTAAAAAAAAAAGCGCTGACAGCTCTGAAGAAAGGACTTCGTTCACCACGCATCAACTTCTAAACTTTTTGACCTTTTTCTTAGGCCTATTCATCGTTCGGTTTTCCTTTTGCTAATTGCAGTTTTTATCCACTGAAAACCTCATGAGTTGTGAAAGCGTGTCGCAGGCCCGTTTGTTTTATTTTTACACTCGCCAAAGTTTTCGATCAACGAAACTCAACGCAACCTGATTCCACCGGGTAATAATAGCTTGCTGTGGTTATCGTCGGAATGCCACCGACGTCAACGTGCAGGTGTATTTTTAAACGAGCCGACGAGAAAGACTCAAGTGGAATCCCTCTCCGGCGCGCTGCGGCTGATCCAGACCACTGCCGCGCTCCGGACGCTCAGACACCGCCACGCCTGCCTTGGAAGCTGACCTGCTGCCGGCGAGACGAAGGGACGTCCTCAGCGACAACGCCGCCCCCGAAACTGACGGCGCTGCGCTTTGGCGCACTCATCAGCTGAGCCACGCCCAGAGGCGACACAGTGACAGGTACATCCCAGAGAAGCTCACTGCCCACGGGGTCTGATGAGAGTGGGTGTGGGGATAGTTAAAATGTCTACATTGGAACGTAGGAGTTGTATTTAGTCTTTCGTCATTGTTTTGTTATCTCATAAACACACCCTAGCTATCGCCGCCAAGTCGGCGACTAGTTATTTTCCAGTTTATTGTTTCCTTATTTGTTTAATTGAGTTTTATTGCTGGATCCTGCACCTCGAGCTCGCAGCTCGTGCGTTCAGATAATTAATAGAAAAAGTGTGCCCCACAAAATTGGGCCCCTGTCAGTCACCAGCCCTTAGTATCATCCCAACCCACCCCCCCCTCCCCTCCCCTCATATGGCGCCACTGCGTGGGGCTGCGGTTGCCTTAATTGGACGTTTCACACCAAGACTCTGCCCCGCCGCCCGAACGTTTTGGCTCCGTCCCCTGCCAAGGCAGTTTTCCTCGAGGCTTCAAATCTCCACAGAGAACCAACGGGTGATTTTAGAAATATTACTTCCCTTGTGTTTTTCTACAGCCTTTGGGGAAAACATCTGCGTGGGCTCTGGGCCATATTTTTAACCGATATCAATTCCCCCGAATCGATATTGATAATGTGGCAATATCGTTGGGATGACAATTGAGGTTTCATCAAGATATTTTATATATGAGTAATATTCATTAAGCAACCATCAGTAATGTGGAAACTACGCCCAAGCAGGCAGAGGTGTGGGCGAGCACATCTAAAACAGTCTGTGAAGTTCCGAAACACTTCATACCTTGCAGCTACGCCACTTAACTACACCATTTTACCACATCACGAAATAGCAATAACTATAACCGCAGACGACATGCTGTCTCCCCTCACCATCCATCGGAAGGATGTGCCACTCACACCTCCACCACACTCCCACGGAGCTCTCACCACTGTCAAAGCCCCCTCGCTTTTGTCAACACCCTTGCACGTGAGTTGTCTTTGGCGGCGCGGACGCATTGATTATTGACTTTTTCGGGGACACTGGTGTGAGAAGTCGGGGAGGTGTGTGTCTTGGGGGGCGGGGGAGGGAAAAAGTGTGTGGGTGGGTTTGGTGGGGGAAAGAGTGGAAGTGTGGAGTGAGGCGGCGGCTGAACGGATGAGCGGGGGGCCAGCTACTGGTGGGGATCAAGCAGTGAAAAAGGAAGGAGGCGAGAGGAGGAGCGAGGGAGAGAGAGGGAGAGAGGGAGAGAGAGAGAGAGAGAGAGAGAGGGATGGAGAGGGAGATGGAGGCTCTGGAGACTCTGCTGTGTCCAATGGTTACTGGACCGTGAGGATACACTCCCTCTCTCCCTCCTTCCGTCACACACCCCGCTGTTGTTTCTCGGGTAAACACACACACACACGCGAGGCAAAGCCAAGAGCATCCGAAAAACAACCCCCCTTTCGTTTGAAATTTCAAGCACACGCCGCCGCCAAATTCATTTTGCCGAAATCCAGGGCAAGGCACGGCACGCTATGTTGTTGCCGACCACAAGCATTCACACTGCGAGGGCGCCATACACCGAAAGGGTGTTGCCATCTCGTTTCCCATTTGTCCAAATGTAAACCTGACAACTCGGATTTGATTGGCTGCCTTGACGGCCGCTCCCTGTGAGAGGCAAATATTTTGGGAATACAATGACCCCATTGTATTCCCAAAATATTTGGCCCTCTGACCTCAACCTTTGTCAGGTAACGGACACCTCAATTTGATACGCATTAGCCCAGAGACCCCATTTGATAAGATTTAGTACTTTTGGTCGCTGCCATTTGGTCTAAACTACTTGGATGAGTTTATTTTTTAAATTTTTTTTGATGTTACACAGTCTAACCACGAGCACCGTGCAGGGCTGGCTCTTCCCCCAGGTGAGGTCGGCAGAGATGTGCTATTCCTATCAATTCCTGCATCAAGTGATCTCGTTTCATCGTAACGCGTAGGCCTGGCCTCCGGGAAGGAGCGGTTTATGTGTCGACTGCATCCAATGTTGTGTTGGTCATACGATACAACGATTCATTGCTTGTGTTTGGTGAATAAAACAGAAGGTAAGGAAGTAACAAATAAAGTAATTGCATACAAAATCGCAATCGCAATCTCGATTATTTCTCAGAATCGTTCAGCCCAGACCCCGCTTTGAGAAGCACGGTTTGAAGGTACCGTCTTGAGCACCTCGACACCTTTCCCCGAAACGACGACGCGGGACCCAGGAAGCGGTTGTTCCCGAGTGTTAAATGTGCTCCGATCCATCTGCCGGGGGGGGGGGGGGTTTCGACGCCACGCCGGTCACGCCCATGGTGATGCTGTCACAGAGCTTTCGGGACAGAGCCCGTCCCAAGCTTTTAGGCAAGACTCGCTCCCCGGCGCGGTAATTACTTCCGTTGTCACCGGCTTGACCTCGCCGCCTTTTTAACTGCGGAAGGCGGGCGGCGGGCCCCCTTCCCCCACGCCGCCGCCGGCGCCGCGCTGACGCCGCTCATTGATGAATCCGCGTCCCTCTTTGTGTTGCAGGCAAATGGGAAATAAAAAGCATCAATTACGCTGGTAAACAAGTTTGGCCATGGAGAACATTCAATTATACATTAAACATTAATAGCGCGGGGGCTTATTTCACGCATCCATTAGTGTTGTGTTAAACCTGAATACTCAATCTTCTTAATAAAGGTTGAGTGACTTTTAAAAATTCTTCATTTTTCTTTTTTTTCTGGAACCAGGGAGTCTAATCAAGGAACGGCGCAGCGGTTGGGTATCGCGTTCCTACACTACGGAGAGGCTTTTGTGCTTGGCGGAAGAAAAACAAAGTGCACTATACAGTAGCCACTTAGGTGGAGGCGGAGGAACTCCATGAGGAGCCATTTAGAAGGCAGAACCTTCTGAAATAGGAACCAGCCTTTAGCAGTCGCTAAAAGAGTTCTTGGTTGCTCTCCCTCAACACCGGGGGACTGTGCTACCGGCGCGTACATCATTTAGGCACATGCTGTTTTTCCTGTCGTGGCTTTCCAGAACCTGTACCTGTTCCACAAATGAGAACCAGGATCAAGCGGTGAGTGTTAAATCAGCTTTCTGCTGGTACGTGAAAAGGGTGTTTTTTGGACCAATCAGTCCCATTGGTTTCCATTTAATTCCCTCCGAAAAATGCCACCTTGCTTTTTTGGGAGCCGGAACTATCCAAATGGAACCAATTTGTAAATCAAGTTCCTCCAATGGAAAAAGGGCCCAAGTTCCTAAAGTACCGGGAACTAAGCTCATGGTTCCTGAAATTGTTCCTGCGCTGGAAAAAGGGGCTTATCATCCTTCTGACATAGTCAAGAAGAGCATCAATCAAAACAGGAACTTGGATGTAAGTATTAAGTAGTAAGTATTATTATTATTACTACCTCTAATGAAAACATCATCATTATCATAATAATAATAATAATAATAATAATTATTATTATTATTATTTTTTAACTATAATAATATTATATAGTTATAATTCTAAGTATTATTATTATTATTATTATTATTATTATTAATAATAATAATAATAATAATAATAATAGGGTTTGAGTGGGGGACTAGATATTTCCTCCTTGTGTAAACTGGAAGTTTAACTCCGAGGAATTTTATTCAAGGAACTAAAAGGTTCCTCCGGTTGCTGTCTGCGTTTCCGCTGCGCTCTTAAAAACTAATATTTGGATGAAAAAGCGACGGCCGCATTGAAAAACCAGAGGCCAATAAAGGGAACCCAGAGCCACCACAAACAAGGTCAAGCGCTGAAACCCCTCCCCCCGCCCACCCGCCTTTACCTCGTTTCGGGTAAATGCGATTCCGCAGGGACTCGATACCGCTCGAGCCACCCCACCCCCTTGGGCGGAAACGCGGCGACCGACGTTGACGTGTGGAAGAAACAAACGCTACGTACAGTCGGCCCGCGGCTGCAGATTCAATCAGAGCGGCGTCTGAAATGAAACGCTGGGAACGCTCCGCCGATAAAGCAATGTTCGGCGCCGCGAGCCCCACCCCCAAAGCCCCTGCTCTTTTTTACCCACACCCCCCCCCCCGAATAATGTCCCCCGGAACTTAGTTTAGACCGCGGCCCCCGCCGCGGTAACACAGCGAGTTCCACCAAAAAGCTCCCCGTTCCCGCGGTGGAGACGCGGCTGATGTGATATCGCGGGCCGGACGATGCGGCGGAATGTCAAAACCCACGCGGGTGGCGAAAGCCAGATCCCTGGGAACGTGAGGCACGTGAAGGAGTTAGGTCGACAATGACATATCCAGGTGGGGACAACTCGGTTTTGCCAGGAAGCCGGGCTCCGGCAATATCCGCCACCTGGGGCTGATGACATGATAGGGGGGGAGAAAGGAGAGGGGGCGGCGGCAAGGCGACGAGGGCCCTACTCCAGCCCCAAGCCCCACCCCGCAGTTTTCACTCTTGCCTCGGGTCGCTTATGAAAAAAAAAAAAAAAAAAAAGGACACGGCGAGCGATTGCGCGGCGTCTCAGGTCGCCTAATTCCCCCCGAAAAAAAACGCGAATTGTCCGGCAGAACGCGTCGCTCTCGCCCCCCCCCACGACACCCAGCGAACGTCTCGGCTCGCCCCCCGGAGCAATTAAAGGCGCGCTCAGCCTGGTTAGCGAGGAAAGATAAAAACGTCTTCTTATTCCACAAGGAGGACGTCAACAGAACATCAAGGCCGGAATAACATTTCCTGGGCTGGACCGTGGGACTGCTGTCGAAACCCGCGACCCAAATTCCGCGGGCAGGGAACGCCAAGGCGCGGGCTGCGCGCGTTGTGTTTGGGAAGCCACTCGGATGGCTCCTTGGGCTTGGAGCCGTCACGGTTGTTACGTCATGGCCTGATTGATTTTGAGCCAATCAACCGTCATTTCGGTTAAAAAGAAAACAAAAAAACAGTTGGATTCGTCAACGCAGAGGAGAGGACTTGTGGGAGCCACTTTTCCCCGTGTGGTTGATTAGGGCGACATCGTACAACAACAAAAAAAAAGAACAGTCGCACTTGTGCGTGTGGATGAACCTCGGGGCAGCGTGAAGAACGTGCCGAGGGAGGCGCGCCACGAAACGGCTGTTCTTCCCTTTTGACGTGGATTTTGTCGCGGTACGCGTCGTATTTAAATATGCATGTGTGTCATTCGGCGCGGCCGCCGCCTTGTCTCGACGGGGCTCCCCGGTAAGATGCAGCTAAAGAAAACGAGTACATCAGAAAAATAAGCCGCGTCAACGTCCGCATTTTTAGCGAAACGTAACGTTTTAAAGCAACGCTTGAACTGTCACGCTTGCACCCCCCCACTCCCGGCTACGCCAAATTGTTTCGTCGGGATTGTTTTGTCCGATGTCAATAAACGTCTGCTTCATTCGGGGGCGGATATGCGTAATTCAAACACCATAGGCCCATACTGCGGGCGGCAGCTTGCTCTGACGCTCCTGACAGCGCCCTTCACTTTATCTGCCACAAACAGCGAGGCACAAAATGAACCAAAAAAAAAAGGGGGGGGGGGATTCAAATGTGCGGCGCCTATTGCTGGCGTGGCAATTAACCGCGTGCGGACGTGAAATAACCCCGGGTGGGTGAGCATCTTGGCGTTCCATTCAGAACAAGCACATGATTCCAAATGTACCTCGTTGGAATATGGTTGAAGAACAGCAGGGAAACAAGCGCTTCTATTACCCCGCCCTCCCCACCCCCAACTTGAAGCATCTGCAGCTATTGCATTGCAGCATTTTTTTTAATGCGCAAACAATATATATAATTAACGCCGATCGGAGGTGGACCCGAACTAGAGGAGCCGCGGGGGGGTCGCCCGGGCGGGTCGGGGCTTCGCTCGCTTCTGGAGCCGGAGGATTTCACACGCTCCGCAAGCGGAGCCGGGACAAAGGTCCACCCGGCACGGTGCCGGGAGCTCGCTCGCGGGGGAGGGGGGGGACGCCCTCACGCGCTCCCCGCCCCCGGTCGACTCTTTTCCCCTTGGAGTTCGGCCCCTCCGGATGCCCCTCCCCCGCCGATCTCCTGATCACGCAGCCCCCGCCCCCCGAGTGTGGAAAACGGGGCCGCTTCCTTTCCTTTCGCCAGACGCCCGCTCCTCCAGCCGCGGTCGCAGGCCCAGATGTTCGGAGGCGCAAGCACAGATGTCCCCCCCCCCCCCCGAAAATGTTGTCGGCGAGGAGCGGAACAGCAGCCTTTTGGTTTTTTACTTCTAACCGGGGCCGGGCTCACGCTCTGGGAAGTCAGACGCTCATTAAGTTCCTCGAGAGTTTGCCCTCCTCCCATCGAGGGTTCGGGGCCTCCACCACTTTGAAATTCCCTTCCCGTGCGCGGCGGACCCCGCCGCCAACAATGGCAGACCGGCAAAATGGCCTTTTACTTGTTTCTTTATCAAGTGGCAGCAAAATATCAATATATATATATTTTTTTCCACAAAATAATCTTGTGGATTAACTTCCATTGGCGTGGCACAAAACTTACAAAAAGGAGCCTCCGGCACGCACGCAGGTGTGATTGCGCGCGCCGCTGTGCCGGTCGGGTGGAGGTGGAGGTGGCAGGAGCGATGGAAAGGCTCAGAAGAAGTTTTCTCGGGGAAAGTGAGGAAAACAACACCTCAGAGAAGAATTGTGTAAAACAAAAAAAAAAAGTAAATAAATAAATAAATAGAAAAGGAAGAAAAGGAGAATTAAAAAAAAAAAAAAAAAAGTACAAATTCAACCCCTTCAGGCATCACTCCACCTGACACCTCGCCGGCGACGGAGGGGGGGGGGGGCGCGCGACGTGCGAAGAGGTGGGAGACGAGAGGCGCCGCAAATTGAAAGGTTGTTAATTGGTGTTCATCACACATCGGCGGCGCGTGACTCGCGAGCGCTTTCTAAATTTCAAAGTTTCTCTGCGAAGGAAAAGCGACGCGACGGCTTAACCCTAACCCGGACGGGAAACACAAAAAAAAAAAAAAAAAAAGGGGACAAAGTTAAGATCGCGATCCGGAGCTGTGATCGGTTGCGGGGCTGGGATAGATCCAGGTCGTCAGATATGTTAAAGGGCAGCTGCCTTTAAAGGTGGACCGCCTAATTGCCGTTTTGACCCACTTAAACCCCCCCCCCCCCCGCAAAACCTCCCCCGTCACCAGCGCGAGTCCACCATCGCCCCGCTTGTACGTGAATACTTTGTTTCAGAGAAGCCGTGGGTCTCCGAGCCTCATCCCGAACGCCGCGGTGAAGAGGACACCGACGCCGCGGCAGCGCCCCACCAACCCCTCTCAGGGTACCCACGCGGAGATTGAAAAAACGAGGTGGACGCTCCGCAGCCACCGCCCGGACGGGGACAGGAT
The DNA here is from genome assembly GCF_960531495.2 of Zeus faber. Classification (NCBI taxonomy): domain Eukaryota; kingdom Metazoa; phylum Chordata; class Actinopteri; order Zeiformes; family Zeidae; genus Zeus; species Zeus faber. The sequence continues at coordinate 20,736,865 of NC_137209.1, read as the reverse complement.
CCAATCTGGGGAGCTATTGTTTTCGGGCCGCGGGTTTTTCTCCCGCCGACCAGCTCATCTCACGCCGCGCCGCAATTTTCCTGGAGGCGGACCCCGGGGCCAGCTGGGGGAGGGGGGAACGTAGCGAGGGACGGCCGCCGAGGACGGGCGGCCGGCGGCGGCCGAGCATCATGCGGCGTCCGAGCGTCACGCGGCGTCCGAGCGTCACGCGGCGCCGGCCAGCGTCCTGCGGAGACGCCGCGTCGCCCCCCGCCGCTTCGAGTACGGTGCGCATCGGCCGCCGCGGCCTCGGCGTATTTTACGTTAGACGCAGCGACGCAGGACTGGCGATTTCTTATGAAAACAGCGGCTGAGGAACTGACCTCAAGGTCAAGGTAAAAAGATAATATTAATAAAAAAAGAAGTTAAAAAAAAGGCCAAGGCATTTTATCGTATTTCATTGCTTTTGTTTGTTTTCGTTTTTTGGTTTCCTCCTCAAATGTGCTGTTTGTTCACTTCAAATGATTATTTCCCAAATGTCTGAAGCTGAGCTGCAAAGAGTGAATGAAAGGTGCTACACAAAAACAAGTTTTGACTTATTAATAATATTATTATTGTGTTATTCATAATACGAATAACACAATTATAATAATAATAATAATAATATAAATAAATACTACTACTACTACTACTACTAATAATAATAATTATAATACTACTACTACTACTTCTACTACTACTACTACTAATAATAATAATAATAAAAATAATAATAATTATACTACTACTACTACTACTACTACTAATAATAATAATAATTATTATAATAATAAAAATAATAAATAAATACATAAATAAATAATACAAGTATTGAATGTGATTTTACACATTCATATTCCACCAAATCATTTTTGAGATTGACTCACACTTTGCATTTTTCTGCCAGAACACTGTCAATACTTTGAGAGAATTACTGCTGCAAAATCCGGCTAAACATCGGGGGGGCCCCTAGTTTGCATTTCTCCGTCGACATTAATCATTCGGACAGAATCAAACGATTACTTCGGAGGGTTGGGCTCCCCACCCAGAGCCCAGCCCACGTTGTTCGGGAGCCCCCCCCCCCTCGCTCGCCGCGCGCCACAGAACCCGAACGACTCTTTGTATTTTATTCATTGATTTATTTTTTCGCAAAAAACCGGATCGGAATGAGGAAAAAAGAAAAAAAAAGTCAAACGTTTCAGGGCTAATTAGAAGCTGTCGACTGAGACACGGCGTTTGAAGTGAACTGACAAAATCAGACGGAGAGATTAAAAGGGGGGGGGGGGGGGGGTCAATGGGGTTCAACATTATTAGAGCCACTCCGTCTTTACAGTGCCCCCCCCCCCCGGGGCCTCATATAATCATGTATTTTCTGGGAGATGTAAATCCAAGTTCAAGCCTGTGACTCCGTCTGATTCCAATCTCCGTCAGTGCATAATACGCATCCCCCATTTGTTCTCATTTTTTATTTTTATTTTAGATGGAAACGGTTAAATATGCATGGCTAGCGTTGCACGTGACGCGACGGTATCTGTATCCGTGTAACGACACGTGCACCTTCTCAAATGACCCCCTGCTGACCCCCATGCGAGGCGCAGGCCAGCGGTGAGCCAGGCGGGCGGTCGGGCTATCGACCGCCGAACGACTGGAAGGGGGATGGAAATAAGAAAATGAACCGCCGGCGACGCCCCGGAAAAAAAGCAGCCCCCCCCCCCCCCCCCGGAACAAACAAGGCAATCCTTCAATCCGCTCGTCGGATTTTCCTCCCTTGTTATTTATATTTATATATATATATATATATATATATATATATATAGACATTTGCACACAAAAAAAACAACCCCAAAAAAACGGCGACGCTATTCCGACTTTTTGAATTCCGCCTTTGTTTGGATGTGTTTGTGTTCTGAGGCTTCACGCTCCCGCTTGGGCTCCTCCGGCGCGGCGACTTCCCGTTTGTTTTCCGCGGAGACGTCTGCCCTGTGGGCGGCCACTGTAAACAAACGCCCTCCGCGGATCCCGACCAATTAGAGGCGAGCCAGCTGCCGCCGAGTTCTGTTCAGTAGGAGTGGGTGCGGGGCGGGGTGGCTAACTGCCGTCGTGGTTGTTAGCCTCCGCTCATTGTTCTCCCCAAACTACTTGGGAAATCCAAAGCCGGCGACAACTTTGCACAACTCGTGACGACCGGCACTCGGGAAAGCGGACGACAAATTGTTTCCCCTAATTGGGGTTTCGACGGCAGCGGTCGCCCCGTTGCCCGGGGGACACCGTCAGCCGCCCCGTGCGGGGCGGTTGCCCCGCTTTCAGCCAGCGTGGCGGGGCTGGCCCGAGGCGTAAGCAGACTAAGGGCCTGCTTAGGGCCCCCGTGGCCACCCTAGGGCGCCCTACAGCGACGGGGGGCGGGGGGGGACCTAATCCCTAATCAGCGGCGCACCAGGAAATCCCAGCCCCGCGTCCCCCTTCCCTGTTCCTCCCAACAAAACAAAAAAATGAGTTTTTATTTGAGCTCGTGAATTTGTCTCCTTCCGTTTTTTCATTGAAAGAGGAAAAAAAACAACAAAAATAAAACCACACCGTGCGAGTTTAGAAATGTATGTATCGGCCGATCGCGAACTGGGCAAACCTTTTGTCGACCCTGGCAACCAGTAACAACATTAAGTACAATAACATCAAGGATTCAATACAGCAATCATCAAAGGAAGGAAATGACACTGATCTATAACCAAGAACCAACGATTAACGATTAAGCTTGGACATTTGCGGGAAATCTCACAGGGGGCTAGGCTAGCTGATCCCATCGGCGCCCCTGCATTGCGCTCACGCAGCCCGTCGCTCCCCCTGTCCTGGACGCACAGGGGTGAGGTTGGTATCGACCTTCTCGCCTGAATCTGGGTAAGACGATAAACATGAGGCCAACAACCCCCGGCCCACCGCTATATTCAGACAGCGTGTTGACGCATTTCTACAGTACAGTATAAAATACACATATGTATATACTGTATGTGTGTATGTGTATGTGTCTATATATATGTATGTATATATGTATATGTGTATGCATGTTTGTATGTGTGTGTGTGTGTGTATATATATATATATATATATATATATATATACACACACAGTATATATATATATATATATATAGTAATTCATTCAAGCACAACGTGTGTTTTTGAAAATGATGTGTCTTTTGTCATGTATGTAATTGCTGCTGCAACACTGGGATTAACCTTTGGGGATTAATAAAGTATTTTTATCTTATCTCATCAAACAATAAAGAGAGGCTTAAGACGTTATCGCCAACGTTCCATCACCGTAACACCTGGCGTGGCCCTTTTCGGCAAGAAACACTTTCTACGACACCTGAGAGTGGGGGTACAAAAAAAAAAAATCCCGGTGTCCATGACCTGATCTTGATGCGCGTTTAATTCGGCAACCCCCCGCCCCCGCGCTCCCCTTCCCCTTCCCCGGTCATCACGGGCCCAGGTGCAAACAGAGACCTTGGCTGGCGGCGGCGTGTGCAGTCGGGGCTTTATGTGAGCTCAACCCTGACTGTCCCTCACACACACACACACACACACACACAAACCCCGGGGCTTTATGAAAAATGAGGCCGCGGAGAATGAGATAATAACACCGCACTCCGTGTGTGTGTGTGTGTGTGTGTGCGTGCGTGTGTGTGCGTGTGTGGGGCTCTCCAGTGTGTATGTGGCCCGTGAGTAACATAATTGTGCTCTCCCATGTGTAAAAACAATCAATCAGATCTGGTAATACGGTGTCATTATGAGTGAATTAAAATTCCTGCCGTGATCGATAGGCTATCCACTGCCGTATTACGCAAGTGTATAATAAATAATCCTCTTTAATTCGTTTCAATCCTAATTTATTCTGGATATTAACTTTTTTTTTTTTTCTTGAAAGCGACAAGACGGGCGGATTCTCAGTATTTCTGAAAGGACGCCATCTTCATTAAAAAAAAGAAACAAGGGAAATGAGATGAAGATTTTCCCTTTTTTTTTTTTTATACGCATCAGAATTTGCATAATTTGTTGTCTGACCGCCCGATAGGACGCGGGTCGAAACCAAAAGGCTAGTCCACCACATTAACATGAGATCCACAGAGAGTCCCAGATAGCCCGCTGTGCCAAAGATAAGGACTCGTGCTCAGAACTCCCAATTTGATGTTTCCAAAACACAGCAATCCACCCACCCGTGCCTAGCAACCTGTCGCTAGGCACTGTTTCCGAGGACAAACTGGTCCGACTCGAGCGGCAACTCACAATAAACGCTATAAAAAATGGTTGAATGCTTAATTTCTATCCCGAGTGTCAACATCTGGAAGGTCATTTAAATGTATCGAAGGTTATTCGGTGTGATTCTACAGTAATTAAGAGAGGCGTGACATCATAACTAGTCATAATAGCAATAAATAATGGGCAATAACTGCAGTAAGCAGCCAAAAACTGTGACCAAGAGCAGTATTTCTCAAATGGGGGTACTCATATACATTGGGGTACTCCGAAAATTAAAAATGTGTTAAAAAATATTGGTTGTATATAACGTTTAAAAATACACATACGATGCACATACTGTACACACGATGCACATACAGTCCATCATTGAGCTAAATTTTCCTTTTTTCTCTGAATGCCAGTGAAGGGGGTGCTCAGCTACAAACCATCCTAGAGGGGGTACACCCCTAAAACAAGCTTGACAACCACTGACCTAGAGCCCAAAATGATGTCCTTAAAAAGTCACTTGGGATGGGTAGTGTTGGCGCAGGATGTTACAATTCCCTTTTGACATCAACACAAAGGCTCACGATGCCATTCTATATCCATATTGACATTTTATACATAAGAATTGCTTCCGTCTTTCCAGTTACCCTCTCTGACACGCATTACATAAAACAAATGTATGGAACAAATTCGGTCTAATGTAGAAATTAAATATTTTAAGTCCTATTTAGAGATGAAAAATATATATATAAAAAAATATATATATAAAATATAAAATAAATGCTGAAATGTAATATTTGTTAAACAAATAGTTAAAAACTATAAAATTCCATCTCAAATAAAAACAACTTGCTTTAAATTTTTTTAAGAGTTTCAATATGGTACGTATGTATATAGTACGTATATGGATAAAATATGGATTCTTGTGACACCTAGTAATACCGACGTATCCGATTTATGCGGGAAACGATTGCAAAACTAAAAAAACAAAACCAAAAAAAAAAAACAAAAAAAAACATTCTTTGAGCAGTACTTACTACATTCTATCAAATTTTGGAAATTGATGAATTTCGCGAAACACATTTAAGTCGCATCAGAGTACCAGGTGTGCCTTTATTTGTCCCCGCCTAATCCCTGCCTTTGTTTCTGCTCGCCTTGTGTGTCTATTAATGCCTGTGTGTGTGTGTGGTGTCGATGACACAGATGGAGGGAGAGAGAGAGAGAGA